>NC_041389.1:395270066-395283839 GCF_002162155.2 Triticum dicoccoides
TGAGTCGGTTTCGAGCATAAATTTTATTCGTGCAGAGCCTCTTCAGTCTTCCCTCAATCATTTCAACCGGTGAATTCTCATCTCGTTCGTCATTCTTCATCTCTTTTTCTTCTCTGGTGGATTCAATTCAAGTTTTTTCTGGTGTTGATCATATTCTTTTCCTTGAAGTGTTCTCCTTGCTCGTTTGCCTCTCGCCATTTTATCCTTCCGGAGTGTGCAAGACATCTCAGGAGATTCGTCTGTGTTCCATTTAATTCGAGGTTGTCACCTCATTCAAATATTTCAATTGTTCTGGTGCATCATCTATCTGTTCATCAATCCTTTCCAACGGTGTTTTCTCTTTAGTGGGCCCTAACCCACAGGTCTTTTTCCAGGATCTTACCTGACTCTTCTAATTTCCCCGGAGTTATTCCTAATTCTTTTCGAAGTCTGTCGTCAGAATGAATTTCATCAGTCAGATGCCTTTCCAAGATCGCTTTCAAATTCTTTTCATTGTTGGTTCAACCCTTCCTCTTTTTCATTTTCCCGGAGTATCTCAGTAATTTCGGTGGTGTTTCTTGTCGTCTTTCTCAGCTTTGAAGATCGAAGAAGAGTTTTCATGTTATCCTCTTGAATTATTCCATTTGTGAGAAGTTCCTTTTTCTTACCCATCCGGAGTATTTCAGGAGTTGTTTTCCCGTTTCTTTTCACCGGAGGCCATCATTCCAGTTATCATTCTTTATTATCCCGGTGTGTCATTCAAGTGTTCTTTAATCAGCTCGTTGTCTCTTTGTTCTTTTGCATCTAAATCCCCTCTTGCTTATTTGTTCTTCCAATTCTTCCTGGTGATTCATTCTCTTTCATCAGTCATTTTCGAATTCTTATGGTGGTTCGTTCAAGATTCGTTTTCTTTGATTATCATTTTAATTCATTCGTTCTTTCTAATCCTACCGGTGGTTCATGAAGACTTTCTCATGTTTTGTGCTATGTTTCTTCTCAATCCTTTTCAAGAAGAATAAGTAGTATGAAGAATCCATTGCTTATCATCAATTTAATTTGATGAAGGATAAGCATACAATAAATCTTATTCTTATTTCCTCAAAGTGAGTAATCCTTTCCTTCGGAGTTTGTTCTTGATGAATAAATTCTAGTTCCAAGTGTTTTCATCTTTTCTTTTCCGGAGTTCAATTTCCTCAGCCATTTCGTTGGAACCTCCATCTAAATCATCGCAAGCTTTAATCTTATTCTTTTCATCTTTCACTCTATCTCATCATCCTTTTTGTCACCGGAGTTCTTCATGGTGGTTCTTCATGATTTAATTCATTCTTCAAGTGTTCATCAAGATTCTTGTCGGTGGAGTTCAAGCATCTTCTCTTCTCGCGTCTCGAAGTGCAATTAATTCTCCGTATTCTTTGAAGTGGAGTTTTGCATTCCTTCGTTCTTCTCGGCTATTCAATCATTTCCATTTGCGGCTGGTTATCACCTCATAGTTTTTGAGATGTTATCCAGAAGTCCACATCAAGTTTATTCTTTTCGTTGTTGAATTTTCTCAACAACTCCGTTCAACCTTTCCTTCTAAGTTCATTCCATTCCATTCTTTTAAATTCTTCCGGAGGTATTGCGTTGGCCATCTCGTCAAGTGTCATTCCATCTTGTGAAGCTCATGTTCTATTATTTCCTTGTTTCGGCTAGAGTGCTACCTAAATCTTTCAGTCTTATCTGTTTTCTTATCTTGTTTTAACCGGAGTGGTTTCATAGTCTATCTGATTCCGTGAGCTTTCGATTCTCGTCATTCTCGTCGTTCCTCTCTTCTTCTCGAGTGCTCTCAATTCTTTGCTTCTTCTCTTGAGTTCTTGCTTCACCTCTTCCTTTTTCTCTTCCGTCTCGGTCCTAAGATCTCGGGACGAGATCTCTTGTTAGTGGAGGAGTGTTGTAACGCCCTGGATTCGATGCGCCAGGTGTCTGCCAGTTATTCGCCGTCGTTGCCATGTAATTTGCTTGCGTGTTGCATTTTGCCATGTCATCATGTGCATTTCATTTTGCATACGTGTTCGTCGCATGCATCCGAGCATTTTCCCCGTTGTCCGTTTTGTGATCCGGCACTCCTATGTCCTCCGGCGTCCCCTCTTCTCTCTTTTTGTGAGTGGGTGTTAAACTTTCTCGGAATGGACCGAGTCTTGCCAAGCGGTCTTGGTATAGCACCGGTAGACCGCCTGTCAAGTTTCGTGCCATTTGGAGGTCGTTTGATACTCCAACGGTTAACCGGGTAACCGTAAAGCCCCTTTCTCTTTGCAGCCCAACACCCCTTCCAAAGTGGCCCAAAACCCACCTAACTCCCCTCCATGCTCTCGGTCGTTCGATCACGATCGTGTGGGTGAAAACCGCTCCTCATTTGGACTCTCCTAGCTCCCTCTATCTATAAATAGCCCTTCCCCTCCGAAATTCGCGGTGCAAACCCTAGCAGTTTTCCTCCTCGCGCCGCCGGACGCGTCCGCCCGCGCCAGACATGTCCAGCCTCCACCTCGCTCCGTCCAATCAGCGTCTGCCACGTCACCCCACTGCGCGCCTCCTCCAACCGCACGCCTCCACGTCGCCTCGCCAGCTCCCCCGCAGCCGCGCGGGCCCGCAAGCCCACGTCGGGCCCTCCCGGCCCATCTCCCTGCGCGCCGCCCGGATCTCGCCCGCTCTAGCCCCACTGTCGTCGCCTCCCGCGCCGGCGCCGCTCCCCGCCGCCGACCTCGCGCCGCTTAGCGACCCCAGCGCCGGCTGCCGCCTCGTCACCATCGTCGGAGGGGTCCTCCTCCGCCGGCCTCGCCCGGAGCGCCCGGCGCCGCCCCGGCCGCCCCCGGCCGTCACCGCCCCGCCCCCGGGCTTCTCCGACCCTGCCGGTGAGCTCCTCCGCCCTGGCAGACGCCGCCCGTCGCCGGAGATGCCATCAGCCACCGCCGCCGCCATGGCGCTGCTCGGGGTCGAGCGCCCCGCTCGCCTACTTCGTCCCCGCGCCGGCCGACTCCGTGGGCCCTGGAGCCCCGGCCCAGCAGTGCCCGGCCCAGCCGGCCTGCCTCCTCCTGCGTCCTGGGCCAAGCCCACTAGGTGAGCCCCTGTCCGGCCCTATCTCTCGCCCTGCGCGATATTTGGTTAAAACGCGCCCGTCTGTTTTTTTTCTGAAAATCTGCTAAGTCCCAGGTTTTTGTAATTTTCATGCCATGTTCGTCATGCCGTATCTCTGCATCCATAGCTCCGTTTCGTGCGTGTAATATGTCAAATTGTTCGTATCAACGAGTACATCATTTCATTCCATTGCATCATTTTATTTGAAGTCATCTAGATGCTTGAATCATCGTTGTAAGAGTGTTTCATAATGTTGTCTGCTGTCTGTTAACAGAACGAGCTCTTTTGTCATTTTTGCCATGATTGATGTGTGCATCCTATGAGGTTGATGCCTAAATGTGTTTTGATCTATGCTATGTGTTCTTTATAGTGGTGCTTACCATGTATTTTTGTGATCAATGTGGTGACTAGCACAAGCATGCAAACTAGGCATCGTGATGTTGCTGATTTTAGTCCCTGTTCTGCTGTGATTTTGAAGCCAGGTAAACTTGGTGCTACAGAGAGATCCATGCATATTTTGAGATACTTCAGTAAGGGTGTTTTGAACATATGGTTATTTTCTATCCATTCATGCCCTTGGTTGCAATTATGGAGTAGTCTAGCATGTCATTTTCGTGCTCTATTTTTGCTTCAAAATGTTTCCTGGCAGATTGTTTACATGTTATTCAATTTGGCCAAGGTTGTTGTAAATGATTCGTGCATGCTATGGACTTGTTCTTGACTTGGTTTGTTTCACAAACATGTCTTCTTGATTATTCTATGCTTATCTTGTCATGCAATGACTTGTGGTGAGCGATTCAAGCTTGTTAAGTAGGGTACATGATGTTGCTGTTTTGCTAGGCTAAATCTGTTATTTCGTGATGCTATATAAACATGTTGCTACTAGTCATTTTATGCATAATCTGGAGATAATCACTAAATATGTTTTGTTCTACATGTCATGCTCTTTCCATACATGCCCCTGGTTGCATTTATAGCTTGCTCTTGCTTGTTCATATCTTGCTCCAAAGTTGCTTGATAATGTTGCTGTCGGCCTGTTAACATTAAGTTCAGTTGTTGTCATGTGTTTTCCTAGTGATCCATGCACCCTATGGCCTTGCTCTTGCCATGATTAGCTTCACAAACATGTCTTCTTACTGTTGGTTGCCTTGCCATGCCATATATTGCTATGTGGTGAGTGGTACAAGCTCATTAACATGCCTTCATAATTCTGTTTCTTCCATGTTTGAATCTGTAATATAACTTGCTATGTTTACGTGGGTGCCATCATATTTTTCTGATCCTTTTTGGCTTATGGTCAGTAAAGGACTTTTGATCTATGCAATTAGTAGATTCACGCCATTCCTTTTTTTTCTATTATAAGTTCCTGTAACATGTTGTTTGATAGCTCTAAACATTGCATCGTGATGTTATTTTCTGGAAAGTCTGAAATTTTTATAACTTGCAATCTTACCATGTGTGTTTGAGCATGTTCTAGTGATTTCTAGAGATAGTTCAGTGTTCATGTTTTGTTATGCTTTACCTGTACATCATGCCCATGCCTTTTGTTATTATGTTGAGGTGTTGTAGCATGTTGTTTTTATGCTTGCAATATGCCTAGTTGCTGTTTTGGACAGCTTGTCCTTTAAACTTGTTTCATGTGTGTGTGTTGAACCGTTGCTCCGTTTTGAGTGTGCTCTATATGAAACTTGCTTGATTTTGCATTTAGCTTCATATTATCATGTTGCATCCTTGTTTTGAGGTGTTTACTTGATGTTTGGGTGCATTTTGCATCAATGCCATGTTTAACTTGTGTTGCTCATATCTTCTAGGCCGTATCTCCGAACTAATTGAACTTTATATGTAACTTGATTAGAATCTCGTGTAGATCATCTTCGTTCATCTTAACTTGCTGTTTAACAACTTGAACATAAGGTTTATTCTGATCTGGACCAATTTCGAAATTTGCATATGAGGACTTACCGGAATTGTTATATGTTGTTCCCGGCCTCATTTAAACTTGCCTTGATGTGTTGCTCTTGTTTACATCATCTCTTGCCATGTGTAGCTTCATGTAGCTTTGTCATGCATCATGCTTGTTGTGCATCATGCCTTGTTCATGTGTGGTGTGTTTACTATGTTGTGTGCTTCTTCTTGTTAGTTCCTCTTTCGTTGCGATCGTGAGGATTCGTTCGTCTACGCTTGGTTCGGCTTCATCCGTTCGTCTTCTTCATGGACTCGTTCTTCTTCCTTGCGGGATTTCAGGAAAGATGACCGCTACCCTGGATCTCACTACTATCATTGCTATGCTAGTTGCTTCGTTCTATCGCTATGATGCGCTACCTATCACCTATTTATCAAGCCATCCCAAATTGCCACGAACCTCTAACCTTTGACACCTTCCCTATGCAAACCATTGATTGGCTATGTTACCGCTTTTGCTCAGCCCCTCTTATAGCGTTGCTAGTTGCAGGTGAAGTTGAAGATTTCTCCATCGTGAACAGGATTTTGGTTGGGATATCACAATATCTCTTATATTATTAATGCATCTATATACTTGGTAAAGGGTGGAAGACTCGGCCTTTTGCCTGGTGTTTTGTTCCACTCTTGCCACCCTAGTTTCCGTCATACCGGTGTTATGTTCCCGGATTTTGCGTTCCTTACGTGGTCGGGTGATTTATGGGACCCCCTTGACAGTTTGCTTTGAATAAAACTCCTCCAGCAAGGCCCAACCTTGGTTTTACCATTTGCCTCACCACCACCTACCCTTTCCCTTGGGTCGGCCAACCCAAGGGTCATCTTTATTTTAGCCCCCCCGGCCAGTGCTTGTCTAAGTGTTGGTCCGAATTAGAGCCCTTTGCAGCGCCCCCTCAGGGAAACTTGAGGTCTGGTTTTAGTTGTACAGATTGCTCATCCGGTGTTGCCCTGAGAACGAGATATGTGCAGCTCCTATCGGGATTGTCGGCGCATCGGGCGGCTTTGCTGGTTTTGTTTTACCATTGTTGAAATGTCTTGTAAACCGGGATTCCGAGTCTGATCGGGTCTTCCTGGGTGAAGGTATATCCTTTGTTGATCGCGAGAGCTTATCATGGGCTAAGTTGGGACACCCCTGCAGGGTATAATCTTTTGAAAGCCGTGCCTGCGGTTATAGGCAGATGGGAATTTGTTAATGTCCGGTTGTAGATAACTTGACACCAGATCCGAATTAAAACGCATCAACTGCGTGTGTAGCCGTGATGGTCTCTTTTCGGCAAAGTCCGGAAAGTGAACACGGTTTCTGGGTTATGTTTGACGTAAGTAGGAGTTCAGGGTCACTTCTTGATCATTAGTAGTTGACGACTGTTCCTTTGCTTCTCTTCTCGCTCTTATTTGCGTATGTTAGCCACCATATTATGATTAGTCGCTGCTGCAGCCTCACCACTTTACCCCTTCCCTTCCCTTTAAGCTTTGCTAGTCTTGATACCCATGGTAATGGGATTGCTGAGTCCTCGTGGCTCACAGATTACTACAACAACAGTTGCAGGTACAGGTTATGCGATGATCATGACGCGAGAGCGATGCTTGCTTGCATTGAGTTCTTCTTCTGCTTCTTCTTCGATCAGGGGATAGGTTCCAGGTCGGCAGCCTGGGCTAGCAGGGTGGATGTCGTTTGAGTTTCTGTTTGTGTTTCATCCGTAGCCGGATGATGCTCTTATGTATGATGATGTTGTATTCGTGTGGCATTGTATGCCTTATGTATGTCTCCCCATCTACTATGTAATGTTGATGTAATGATATCCACCTTGCAAAAGCGTTTCAATATGCGGGTCTATCCTTGGTGGGACCTTCGAGTTCCTTTTGGATAGGGTCGCATATTGGGCGTGACAAAAATAAAGCCCATAAACATCCATAACAGGTAATATAATAGCATGGAACAATAAAAAATTATAAATACGTTGGAGACATATCACCTATTAACGGCCCATTATGGTTAGCCCATAAAACGTATGATTTCCACTCTAGCCTGTCTATGGCCCACTGAAGGCCCGTACAAGGCCCATAGATGAGTCGGCCCGTACAAGGCCGATGGATCCGGCGGCCCAATAAAGTCCCATGGATCCGGCGGCCCATTGAAGATCCATGGATCTGACGGCCCATCGAAGGCCCATGGATCCGATGGCCCATTGAAGGCCCATGGATCCGACGGCCCATTGAAGGCCCATGGAACCGACGGCCCATTGAAGGCGCATGGATCAGACGACCCGTACATGGCCCATGGATCGTACGGCCGTGGAGGGCCATGGTCACTACAACGTTTGGGCGAGTTGGCCCCCGTTTGAATGATATAGCATATTCAAAGAATTATCCTACTCTATACTATCACCTCTAAAAAACATACACTGTATAACAAAGAGACCAAGGCCTAGAAACGTAGAATAATCCTACACTATACAATAAAGAAATTACAGCCGATTATACCCACTGGGCATTATGGTTCGGTACAAGTGATAATAAAGTATACACAAACAACAAATTACATACACTGGGCAAATACAGCTCATACATCATGGACACGCACCAACTTAACTCCATTTTAACTATAATCTCTTCAGAAAATAGGATTGGCCGGATTCAGATAGCACAAATTTCAGTCTGCAAAATCTCCAATTCCTTTGTGGTTACCTTAGTGTCTTGTTTCATTTTTTGAGTCCTGCATCTAGTACCTGCATGTCTAGTCTCGACTTGTTGATTGTACGTTGACAATCATGTACACGTTGTCCTACCACCTCTAGTTGATGCTCGAGAACATCAGCACATTCCAATTCCAATCCATAATCATTCGGTAACGGCCATGCCGCACTGCTCGCAGATCTTTGTGTTGATGTCACTTCATCCTGAAATGTTTCTGTAAGTACACGTGACTAGGGCAAAAATATAGTTACAACAGTGAAGCGAGCAAGACACTATTTTGTACTACATGGCAAAACAGGACTAACAATAATGTTACACGTCATGAAGCATAAGCAGGTGATATTTTAAAAAATATAAAAAATATAGTTTGTGCAGCCTGCATACAGAAATCTCTCTTAGCTCACCAGAGGAGCATGATGTTGGGGCCCAATCCAAAACACAGACAAGTTACAAATTTAGACAGCACATTGCGTATAAGTAAGCAAGCAGTTGGCCATTCTGTAGCTCAATTAAAGTCATAGGGAGCATAATGAACAGCAGAGGGTCTCATACAAACATACTACAACAAGCAAAACTATGCAATCATTAGCCTAGTATAAACTAGTTTATGAGCCTCATGCAATAATAGTTGGTTAATAGACTCCAAAGCTTCAGGCACACTTCGGCAGAGTAATTAAATGGTAAGGCCTTTAATTATGTCAACTAATAGTTATACAAGTACCCAACATCAGGCATGATTCTTTGGGCATCTCATTAACTGAGGACAAATAAAGCAATTGAAAAGAGCAAATTAACTATGCCTGAAACCAACAAGGAATTGAACTGTTGAGTTGCATACAGTGACTTACCTTAACAGGTTGAAGAGGCTCAGCGCAGCTCCTACTTCTCTTCCAAGGCTCCTTCCTAACATCTTGTACTTGGAAATCCTCAATCTTATCTTCATTGCACCCCCTCTGAAAGGTGACACAAACTAGTTACTCGTCTCCTTGGAAGATAAATATGCATACTTTCCAGTCTGTGAACACAAAAGGATGAGATTATAACAAAACAACACCACATAATGAAACATGCTGCATCTCTTGCACTTGCACACAATGAAATGAGCATTTACTATGTCTGCACTATGTAAAAACTAGGCATACCTTCGAACTGGATCTCCAGGTACTCTTGGAGAGCCTACTTTAGTGTACAGCCAAACCTTTATGTCACCTATGAGTTAGACAAGGCCCCACCACAACAGCCCTTAGTGTTTAAATCATTGACAAGCTCTGTTAGAGTGTTAGGTCAAGAACAACAAGTAATCAAAGCAAATAGTCCTATTATGGCTGGCTGATGCAAACAAGCAATTGAACAGATGTGTGAGTAAATCTTACATATCAAGAAAAGAAGCAAAGAAGGAGGCTTAAAGACCATCACTTGACTGACCAGATTTAAGGGGCATTCAAACATCATGTGCAACGTATGAACTAACATAAACATTGCATATTCCAGATTCTACAATGGAATGCACATGTATTAGGTATTTAGGTTATGCCATGTATGATGATGCCTAAATGTACACTATAGTAGGCAGGAGTGATTCATCATTGCACGCACAACTGAATTGCAGGTTAAGGGCCAGTTTGATTCCGCCTTTTCAGGGCTTATTGTCAAAATAAGCCATAAAAGATGTAAAGAAGTCATTTTTGAGTTATGTGCTTGTGCTTAACTAATTTTGCTTGGAGGGGGGTGTTTCGGGTAGAACCTCACTAAAAATTGAAGGGAAGATGAATAGTGAAATGACTCTATTGTCTGCCTATATTACACTCAAAATGCAACTGCTGACGCCTGTGTCACACCTGACCCTCAAGTAAAAACAAACACACAAGCATTCATTGCCATGCCCGCTTGCATCTCCTCTCCCCTTTCCCTCTACCTCGATCCCCTGCCTGCAGCACTAGGGTTCCTCCAGCGAGCCATCGCCACTGGTCCCATCTGGTCTGGTCCTCGACGAAGCTATGTCCAGCTAGGCTACATGGCCGGTGGGTAGGGGCAAATCTCCTTGGCTGCTATATGATGCTTTCAGGTGGTGGTGCTATATGATAATAACCAGCAACTTGGACCATCGAATTTCAATAAATAATTGTTCTTCATTTAAATGTGGGTCATGCGTTCTTCGTTTAAATTAGGCAATGGGATCTTTATGAAAAACATTGACCAAAGTAGATTGTGCCAAGTAGATGGTATCTTTGTATTTGCATTTTGAGCAAATAGTGATGGTCTGTTTTCCTATCATATTAATTACTGCACTGGGTTCAATTTGTGATGTTTGCAAGTCAAATTAATTTTCATATTGGCAGCAAAATGAAAAAATATAATGCAATCTAGACTTTGCACTGATCATACCAAAGATAAGCTGAAAACGCAATGAAAAGAACTGGTTGGCTTATTACATGGAGCTTATATTCACAAGTGCTTATTTTCTTAGGATAACTCGTAATAATTGTCTCTAAGAAACTTGGCTAATAGAACTGACATACAAATAACATGTCACGATGATTGCAATGGAGGAGTGACGTACCATAGCACACTGTATAGGCTCACCGCTGCCTCTCCTTTTTTTGCGATGTTCCACGAAATTGCCACATACATCTTGTATTTTCATTGTGTAACCCTATCTGCAAGTTCACACGGCTAATTTCAGACATCTCTACATAATACTACATTTCATATCCCTTGCGCATATTTAAACCACCAATTAACGATTGTGTGCATAGCATAAACTAGCCATGACTCTGTGTGCTGGACTAGCAGGCACTCTAAGGGAGCCTAATGTAGTGCACTGGAATTCCTACATGCCACCTATGATTTTGTGTAATGTACTGCCTCTGTTCCTAAATATATGTCTTCGTAGATATTCCAGTATGGACCACATACAGATGTATATAGATGCATTTTCGAGTGTAGATTCACTCATTTTGCTCCATATGTAGCCTATAGTGGAATCTCTTGAAAGACATATATTTAGGAACGGAGGTACGAGGTAGTATCATGTATGACATCTACATATCTAATTTAGCAGCCAGTAGTAGAAATCATTGTCTGCACAAAGGGATTACTGGTTGAAAATCCTAGCAAAGCACGCTGGCAGGCGCAGAACAATACAAGGGAGATAGAGAGAGACGCACTTACAAGATCATAGCAATGCCTCAGTCCAGGATCTTGGTTGGCCAAGCTGTTAGATCCAGAAGAAACATCGTCCTTGTAGATTTTGCCAGCTGCATAACAGGTAACAGTGACCGGTTAGTATATTTGAAGTACATCGGGCAGGTGATGCTGGACGGGTTTAAAGGTGACAAGTACCTACGCCGTGGCGGGTGCTTGGCATCTCTCCAGATGGTGGGAATCAGGTTAGAAACATCAAGGGTGATGACACTGCACTGGCTGTCGGGGTCCGGTAGGGAGATATAGAACCGTCGAGTAGGGTGTTTGTGGAGCGGCTCCGGTAGGGTGGACTACGGTGTGGGCAAAGTGGATCTGTGGCCGTGGACAAGGGCGTAGGTGAAGCTGCTCTAGTGGTTGGGTTAAGGATGGTGTTGACGATGCGGATCTACGGCCGTGGACGGGGCGTCAGAAGCTGCTCTGGTGGTTGGGTTAAGGATGGTGTCGACGATGCGGATCTGCGGCCGTGGACGGGGCGTCAGAACATGCTCCGGTAGGTTGGATGAGGGTGCGAGGAAGAGGATCTGAGACCGTGGACTTGTGAGTTGGCAAAGCGGCCCCGGTAAGGTTGAGAATGGTATAGGCGAAGCTACTCCGGTAGGGTTGACGATGGTGTCGGCGAAGCGGCTCCGGTAGGGTTGAGGAAGATGTCGGCGAAGAGGATTAGAGGCCGTTGACGGGGGCGTCGGTGGGGCGGCTCAGGGGTTGTGGACGAAGCGTCTCCGGTGGGGAGTATGAATGAGCCGCTGCAGATGCGCGGCGGTTGACGAGAGTAATGGCGAAGCAGATCCGGCGCCATGGACAAGGCCGGCACTGAATGGGCTATGGTACAGTGGTGGATGAGCAGTCTACTTGTTTCTAGGGGAGGTGGGAGGGGTAGATGCGGCCACACAAGCAGATCCGGCGAGGTGGACACCGCTGGCAGTGAATGGGCTATGGTACGCCGGTGGATGAGCAGTCTAGGGTTTCGAGAGGGGAGGGGAGAAAGGGCGATGAAGTGCGGACGGCGTGATGTAAGATGCTCTGGTGCTGTGGAGTTAGTCGTTTTTGCGGGAGGGGGGACAGGAAATGGGGGTGCCATGTAGTGGGGAGAACCGGAAGTTACCAAAGCAGCCCCGACCTATTATGTAGATGAGGGCGGTATTGTAACTGTTGGTCTCCGTGCACCAAGGACAAAAGGGGAATTTCACATGCTAAAGACTAAGGTGGCGGAAATTTTAGAAGGAGGCGGGAGATCTTGCCGCACGCGGGATCGTTCGTATCCAGTTTCAACTAATTTTGGACCGTGCTAGCGGGAAGGTGATGCTAGACTGTGTACACGGGGCACGCGTCAGCAGTTAATAACTGATGTGAAGTCCACCCCAGAAAAAAAGACAATAACTCGAGATGATGCGCCGATAACTTGGACGTTCACACAGGCGCGGCCAATCATACGGGTGTAGTGGCGCGTTCACAAAAAAAGGGATCAAACGCTCAGCCTATGTATTTCTCGTGTAAATAGATAATTTAGTGCCATTGGTTATTTACTTTAAACATAATGCATTGACGTGTTAGTGTAGAGGCGCACAAAAAGAAATGGATATTGTAGTCCGCTACTTAAAAGTGTTACCTCATATAATTACATAGCCTCCATTTCATAAATTGCGTACCCGTTGAATTCATATATGAATATTACATATATTACTTCAAAATAGGAACTTAAATCATCCAAGACTAATGAATTTGAATGCAAGAGTAATAATGGTGCATGTACATGATAGCTACATTGGTTGTTTGAAGAAACATCACTGTAACTTTGGCATGCACAACTGAAAAGGTTTATTTAAATAGAAAAAAATGTGATATGTGAGTGTCCAATCTTTATAGCGTTGAATCGATATTGTACCTTTGGCCATGATACGAAGTAGATATTGACTTATGTTCAAGTGATGCACGTCCACGATCGCTAGATAGTGATATGTGAATGAATTGTGCAATCTCTCTCACACGCGTACATATCTCATTTCCTTGTGGGCATCGGAATCACACACGCGCACTTCGTGTATTTCTCTCCCTCCGCCAAGGTTAAATTCGTCTTTCTACCCCGTCCTAGAAGTCTCTCACAAAGAAACAAACACGCTCTCTCTGTCTAACACGCCCACCCCTTTAATTCCGCCCACCCACAGCCACTAATGTCTCAAAGTATAATCATGTCTCTCACACATATGCCTAAGGTTAACTCGAGTTTCGAAACCATATGAATGCATACAATGGGATTCCAATAGAGCACCTTTTGTTTTGAGATTTATCTCTCTCTCTCTCTCTCTCTCTCTCTCTCACACACACACACACACAAGCGCGCGCACACATAGTTTCTCGCTTCATTTTTTACGGCACTTGCATGGACGCCATTTGTTTATCTTCGTGATGCTTTAAGTATGCCTCGCACAAATTCTATCTACCTATCCCTTAATATAGCTAGATATGTGCCACACAAACTCCTTCTCCCTACTAGCAAGATGCCCATGCGTTGCACGGAACATTGAGATGCATTTGTATGTGTAGTTTATCTTGTGGGAGAAAAGGATGAACGAGGGAATGCCTTATTTGCAAATGCGGAGAGGGGTGTGGGTATCTTTTTGCAAAATTGCCATAGTTTCCTTCCTACCCGTCGGATATAAATCGGATGGCCTATATTGCAGGATGGCAGGAACACCATCATAACCAACTCTATTTTTTATAAGAAGTAGAGATATGTGAGTGTCACTGTCCCCCCCCCCCCCACACACACACCCACACTTCCCAACACCGAAGGAGTAGGGTGACACCTCGATATTGATACAAATCTATCGA
>NC_041389.1:395284219-395295829 GCF_002162155.2 Triticum dicoccoides
AACAATGACAGCAGAAGGGTGACAACTCGATATGATCATAATCTGTCAATTGGTTTCTCTCTCAAACATTGTGTCTCTATCTATACCCCTATATAGTGTGTGAATAACTTTGAAAGTTGGTCGTTGGATGAAACCAATCCGACGGTACAAAGATGGCAAATCCGAGCACTACTTGCCGTTGGATATGATCTACATTCCACCAGATTTTGCCACATGTAGAATCCACAAAACTCCACATGTAGAAGCATAATGCACAAACCACCAGAATCTCATGCGTGCAATGCACGTGTACCTTACTAGTACTAGCTGGTAGTATAGTAAGAAACAAATTCCGGTTTTGGCACGAGCTCGTACTGCGGGAGCACCACAAGGCCTACCACAGGAGTTACATTTCCCTCTCAGGGCCGATGGGGCCGAATTTCAGTGGCTTAGTGCCCGTCCTATGAGTCAATGACATGCGGACCTTAAATGCGGCTGGCCCACATGTCATTCTCATGGTGGCGGCGTGGTTTGTGACTCACTCGTTTGAGATGAACCGGCCGGTGGTGGCGTAGCCCTAGCGAGGGTGCCACAGCTGGGCGTCGGGGCGTTATGAGGCATAGATGGCCAAACCGGTGGGTACTACCTGTAGTAGAGAAGTACTCCAGCTGAGGATTGATGCCCGGGACGAAATGTGTCACATCCGCTGGATGAAAATTCAATGGTGCGGGAGTATGGATCGGAGCACAGCAGCGGAGCAGGCAAACCGTGTCCAATCAGGTGTGTCTGTGGTAGAAAGTTGATGGTCGCCGCAGTTCAGCTGGCCCGCATGTCATGCACACAAAGGTAGAGGAAAGGTGGGGCCGAGAGGGATGAGGCACACGTCAGGGGATGAGGATCCCCTGACGCGAACAACCCTACCATTCTATCACTGACATGTGGGACCACCAGGCGTGGGTCCCACCTGTCAACGAAGGAAAGGCAGGGCAAGGCAGTGATAGCCACGTCAGAGGATCCATGTCAATGTTGGGGGACGTCGTGCCGTGGGTTGGAGCGACGTCGTGGGAATCGCGTGTGGGTGTGGCAGTGGTAGAAACAAGAAATGTGATGGTCGCCATGGTTCAACTTCCATGGACAAGCTATCATGTCTGCTGACACATGTATATCAAAACTAGAGTGTTTATATTTTAAGCATGTGAACAAGTATTATTCTACAGTACTACTTTGGATCCATTGCAACGCATGGGCCAGCACATTGGTAGTAATAGTGTCTATCTCTATCTCTAGAAGCCTTCCCTCATTCATCCTTTTCTCTCACAAGATAAACTACTCATACAAATGCATCTTGATGTTCCGTGGAATGCATGAGGATGTTTCCTTGGGGGTCTCTCCAGTGTGGCGTTGCCGTAGTTGCAAGTTGGCGCCCCTCAAGATGCCGACGTTGAGGGGCACTCGGATTTCCTCCGATGAGCAGGTAAGATGAGTTTGATCACGTAGTAAATGCATTCTAAAGACTACTTCTGTGTCCATTTCCTAATTCTCCCCCTGCCCTTTGTTTCACAGGATAGGCTCGGTGCGAGTGGAGATTGGCTTGCATATGTACGGGAGGGTACCAACATCATTTTGCACAACATTTACAATGGTGACACCGTTCCCGTAGAACCTTTGTCCAACATTGGGATCAGCCATGCAACGGGCCACTGCATGAATTGGTACGATGGAACCACGGGTGAGATTGAATAAGATAGCACAAACCTTTCACATGGCGGTCAAAGGCGGACCATGCTGTCTGCGGCCGATTTGTTGTCGTACGAGTACGAAGACGTTGTGCTCCTTTCTAACCGCATCTTCGCGGTGACAAAACATGAGACTTATTTCGTATGGGACACATCCTACGATATACTCCCTCTCTCCCAGTTTATTTATTTTGAATCTTTTTGTTTTATAAGTTTCAAATTCAAATTTAGAGCTCCCCATCACATGTTGAGATTACAATGTCCATTAAAATGTTGCGTGCATGTATAGTAAAGAAACAAATCTCGAGTTTGGCACGAGTTTGTGCAGCGGTAGCACCACAAGGCCTAGCGCAGGAGTTACATTTCCCTCTCAGGACCCTTGGGACTAAGCTTCAGCGCCTTACTACACCTGCCTTTGAGTCAATAACATGTGGACCTGATAGGTGACTGGTCCACATGTAATGCTCCCGAAGGCAGACGGGTAGTGGGACCGAGAGGGGTGAGCTGCAGGTTGGGGGACATGTGGTATCATGGGTTCGAGCACCGTCGTGGGAATCGCGTGTGGTTGTGGTAGAAACTTGATGCGCGCCACATTTTAGGTGGCCCACATGTCATGCACACAAAGGCAGAGGGGTGGTGCGGCCGAGAGGGGTGAGGCACACGTCGGGGACGTGGTGCCGTGGGTTGGAGCGGCATCGTGGGAATCGCGAGTGGCAGTGGATGAAACGTGATTGTTGCCGTAGTTGAACTTCCATGGACAAGCTGTCATGTCTACGGACACATGCACTGCATACCGATCACTGGAAGGAGTAGCAGAGAAAGCTATATATGCGGATAAATAGTTCCTTATAGTCAAGCGGACCCACGCTACTACTTTGTTCCAAAGACATGCACACCATCGAAATAGTCCATCTATATCAATATACACCAAGAGGGAATAATTTTTTTTACAAGAGAGGAAATAGTTCATCCATCCATAATGCCCTCCTGCTAGTGCAGCCTTTTCTTCTTCTTCTTCTTCTTCTTCTTCTTCTTCTTCTTCTTCTTCTTCTTCTTCTTCTTCTTCTTCTTCTTCTTCTTCTTCTTCTTCTTCTTCTTCTTCTTCTTCTTCTTCTTCTTCTTCTTCTTCTTCTTGTTCTCATTTTCTGTGGGAGATGGCTTCGCAACAAGCTCTTTGGACCTTGCAGCTATCTCGAAACTCACACGGGCATCGAGGGCAGCATATTTTATCCGCTCGTACGTCAAGGGATAATTCTCCCATCCAGAGGACCTTAATGCCACCGTCTCGTCACCCTTCTGAAGATTTGTACCGAGCACAAAATTTGCTACGTCGAATAGGGATGGTGTCTGTTTATCACAATCTTCTACAGGAATTTTGATTATGGTTTGTAGGTCAGTGATGCTTTTCAAATAAAGGTTGTACGGCTCCAGCTTCTGTTTGTCCCCTTCGATGGTTGCCCCACATAAGTATACGTCCTCCCGAGACAAGAAATCATGAAGCTCACCTGGTATGGAGGGCGAGTGTATGATGTGGTACACTAAAACATCATCTTCGAGGCACAGCTGAAGGACGGCGGCGCGTTGGATCTTCCCAGTGGCACGCTTCATGTACTCTGCGTCGAGACCGATGACCCTCATCTCTACCTTTTCGAGGGAGTTGGATACATTGTTGATGCACTGCCAAACAACCCTTGGGTGGACGGTGACGGTGGCAACTATGCTCAACGAGCCTTGGACGAGGACATGTTGGACGCTAAAAACCTGCATCTCGATCTCTTTCGCCATTTGGAACCGCTGGAATGGAGGGCTATGGTTTGGAGAATTTGGATTAGATGGCTAGTCTAACTGAAGTAGTAGATGATTATTTAAAGAGGTTAAAACAATGTGAACGCAATGGGGTTTGGATGCAAATGAAGACGAAGGGGAGGTGAAGAAGCCGAGGAAAATCGGTTCCCGATGGAGAAGTAAATGGGAGAAGTGGCGTGCAGGCAGTTGATTAGACGGGTAGGTAGACTAAACGAAAAGGCTATGCGGGTAGACAAATGAGTCGTACCTGTTCATATACGTGCCCATCCTTCCTGATAGGTGGGACCTATGCAAACATATAAAAAAAATGTGTCGTAGCTGGTTCAGATGGATATTGGCGCGTGAGTGGGAGACACACTTTGCCATACTTTGCCATACAATGCTGCAAGATTCTCTGGTTAAGGAATAATCCCTCCGTTTAGGTGAGTAAGTCACCTTATGAAAATCAGGTTTTCCCAAAACCTTTAGGCGTGGAGCATTAACTTCTTGCTCGATCCCCTCCCAGCCTCGTTAGCCAGCGTTCTCTTCCTCTGCTGGCGTGTTCTACCTTTCCATTTTTCCTCTTCTCAAGTGTGGAACGATCTGCATGCCATCCTTGATGCACCAGAACGACCACTGCATGCATCACGGCAGGGCGTTGATTGGGCCTGCTTGGAGAGCTGAAAAGGCATCCTTATAACTATGTATTAATTGCTGATTTTGCTTCCATTTGTAACAGTGCCGTGGTTGGAAGTTTTGCTCGTCCCAGTGCTCTTTCTCGTCCAATATACAACCACCTAGGTTGTGCTCACCTAGACGGAGGGAGTACACGGTTATCCTCATCAAAGGCCCATCTTCGCGCTTCCGCGTGCATGAGAATTTGGTTCTGCTCGCAATATGGATGATACCTGGAGGATGAAGTGAACAGGCATGCTAGCACGGGAGACCTATTTCCGCTATACAGTACTGGAGTACTCATGTTCCTACTACTACTAGTAGTAGTAGTAGTAGTAGTAGTACAATTGTGGTACACTTGATGGTCAAAATACTATTCATCCAGTCCTCACAGTGAAGTGACAACACCCTCTGCCTGACACTAGTCCAGTCGACGTGTTCGGGTTACCAAACTCAGCCTCACCCTGTGCACTGTGCAGTCTGTCACCGTCGCTATACAGCACATTAGCATGCCTCGCCTCATCTCCCTCTCCCCTCCCATAGCACCACTCCATCTCCATCTCCATCTCTGTCTCCATCTCACTATGCCCCATGTACCGTCGCCTCGCTCGCCTCCCCCAGCACCACTATTCCCTCGCTAGCCGCTCCAGCACCGACAGCCTTCTCCCCCGTAAATCAAGCCCCCCAAAAACCCCACCTTCCAAACTCCACCATGGCCAAACGAGAACCACGCAGCATCCATATGAGCCGCGATTGGAGCAATCTCCCCAGTGACATCCTCTACCTTTGTAGTTCGTGTATGGATATGTTGAGCGCCCTGCGGCTGGTTGCATGCTCGAGGGACATGCACACGACCATCGTCGAAGCTAGGCCTAAGCTTTTCAAGACACCCTGCTTGCTGCTATCTGGTCTTGCGAGATTGGCTCACCATGATACGGAGGCGTACATGATGCCCCTCGACTTCAATTCGATCTCCATTAGCCGAAACTTCTTTGCAGGTATGTAGTGGGTCGATGTACATCATTTTCCTCGACTTTGATCCGATCACCATCGCCTGAAACTTCTTGGCGGGTATGTACTGGGTCGGCATGAACTCCCACTAGATGGCTGCCTTCAGAGAAGACGGTAAAAAGTTGGTGCTCGTGAACTTCCAGACCTCCCATGACATTATCCTTCCTCCGTTGGATTATATAGAGTTTTACCATCGCGGTCCAAGTCATCTAGATTACCACGTCAGTTGGACGGACCTTGTTTTGCAGAAGATTGTAATCTGCCAATTGCCCACACGACATGCTAATTACGCAGACTTCAAGCTAATTGCCTTGTTCGACCGTGGACTCGCCTATCTTTACGCCGGTGCCTTCTTTAGCTGGAGACAACTCGGCTCGCAGTGGATCATCGTCAAAGCTGATACACACTTCTGTGATGCTATTGAACACAATGGCATCATCTACGTGATCGACAAAGCAGATGGCACCATGTATTATTGGGACGGCGCGTGTAAGTTGTTTCCGTCTCATGTTAATGATGACGCCATGACACTATTTGAACTTTTTGTGATGATTGGCATATCCCTGTTTGAGCAGAATTTGAGTAGAACTATGGCAACGTATTAGAGACGCCGTAAATCAGCTATATTTGGAATGAGTTATTCATGCGATTGTGACCATGTCATTACAGCCAATTTGTACCCCTGAATAATCAAATGGTTAGGAATATATGGATATTATCCTTATTTTACAGTAATCTATATACTACTACTAAATATGAGTGTGTATCAATGGCCATGTTAGTTTCCTCATTTTCATGATATAGAAACATGCACCACACTGTTGGTTTCATCTAACCATACATTAGGAAAGTAAATGTGCATATGGAGAACTCTATATTTGGAAGTAGTGAAATCCTGCAATGCTTACCATGTGTACATACCTATATTCTCCCTTCAGCAATCAATGGCTAGAATAATATCCTCACAAAAACTTTGCCCACAGAACACGAGTATATAACAATGCATGGTCTGTTAGTTACCTTGAAGAATTTGTTTGTGAGGACAGAACATGATTACATAACATGCATGACATGGTAGTTTCCTATGAAGAATCGATTGCGAGATAACATGAGTATAACCATGCATGGCACTTCTATATTTTCGAACCCAGTATACATTTCCCTGTATTATCCTCCCAGTTCCAATAGGGACATATCAATGTTGTTTCTTGCATTATCCTACTCATACTCTAAACAATGCTGATTTTACATTAACAATGCCCGTCCTTTTTGATATGATGCAGTGTCCCTACAGTTATAGCCCTTTGCCAAAAACAGGAAAGCACAACTGGTTCCTCGCTCGATCAGATGACGGCAAAAAACTGATGATCATTCGGACACATGAGCCGGAAAAGTTATATTGCAAAAAACCCATTGTATACAAGCACCGTGAAATACGTGAGTATCCGGATAGTGGTTGTTACGTCTATGAGCAGGATACCAGTTTGTTGGGGCCTTCAAGATTTTTTAGTTGGCGGCGGGTAAACAGCCTTGGTTCACACTCTCTGTTTCTCAGACTCAGTAATCCGATTAACCAGGAGATCACCGTTGGCAATTGTGTCTACAGGGCGAGCCCTAGGAGTTCGGGAGCAAACTCCCCTGATTGTCAACGATACAGCCTGCAGCCAAAAGAAGGTGAGAATGACAAAGGCATCCGGATTAACTTTGATCCTTGGATGTCTCAATTACGACAGGCAGTGATGTGGTTCAATCCTTTAGGTTGATAGGTAATTGGGCTGTTGCATCGAAAGGGTGGAGTACTGGTGTCTCCGGATCACTGGTCGCTGAAGCAGGGCTGCAAATTATGATGGTGTTGAATCATCTCTACGAATGACTTTGTTGTCTTTGGTGCTGGTTCTGGATGGGTAGTTCTTTATTTTGTTATGCATATTCCTTGTCATTTGGTCATCCTCGTCTATGTCACTCTTACTATGTAATAGTTGACTCTGTTTAGAATGTCAGTCTCGTCTGGATCACGAGAATCTGAGCTCTGCAGATGGGTGCGTTTTGGTGGTGTAGCAAGACTTCTTATGAACTATCATGTCTTGTTGTTTATGTCTGTAGTAGTCACTAGTCAGTGTTTGAATGTTGTATATATCGTTGTTTCAAACTGTTTATTGTCTCAAACTACTGGTGGGCTAAATGAGGGCATCACCATTCTCCACTGTTCAGAGTATATCTCCTTTTTTCAAGTTATCTAATTTGAGCTCAGTGTCTTTTCGATGATGTACACTTGTTTGGGCCAGTGAGGTGTCGTTGAATATATGGGCCGAGTAGTAACGCAATGCCAAACAGGTCAATTATGATTCTCAAGTCGGGCTGTCAAAAGAACCTCAAAAAAAGGTCGGGCTCTCCAAAAAAGAAAGAATAAGGACTCTTGGGTCGACATGTGGGCGCCACCGGTGTTTTCGTGCGCTTGCGCGCCGAGAGCATATAGGCGCGTGCTCGAAATTCATGCTACCTTTTCATCCCCAATCTCCCGCCCCTCCCCCACCTCTGGAATCTCGATTCCTACTCTAGTTCCCCCAAATCCCTCTCCTGTACTCCCTGTACTCAAGCACACTATCATGTCACTGGTCAACGCGGATCTCCGAGCCAGAGATCCTGAGGTTCGTCCTGCCTTCGGTCGTTGCGTGTTGTCGCTCAACAGTGGCATGGCGGTGCTTGACGACCAGTTTGCCGGCAAAGTGCTAATGGTAACCATCAACGACGACCGGCCTCCCGTCTCGCCGGACGACCTTGTCAAAGCTCTTGGCATTGCGCACGGCATCCAAATAAGTGACTTGCTCGTCGAAGTCTGTCCGCCACCGGCTGATTTCTTTCTCAGGTTCTAGACAACTTTCGACTGCAATCGTGTGTTCGAATCTTCCTGGCGTTTGTTCGGCAATGGCGCACTGGTGAGCTTTGATCGGTGGCACCCAGGATGGGGCTCGGTGCCCTCTGAGCATGAGTTTTTAACAAATCTTACCTTCCACGGCATGCCTCGACGTGCTTGGAACAGCGAGTCCATGAATGAGCTTATCAACGACCTTGGAGGTGAGCTTGTAAGTATGTTTGTTCCTCCAGACAGCTGGGCTCTGACGGTTATGGCATGGATGAAGAAGCCGTCCACCGTACCAAAGGTGATTGGTGTTGAGATACCGGTGCAGGAACCAGGGTTGTACTATTCGTCGCCACCAAGGCCGCTGGGGACCACGTTAGGGATGTACCTGTATTGAGTGTTCGTGCATGTCAAAGAAGTGGTCAATCCATCAATCGAAGTCCTGCCGCCGCCGCTGGTGCCAGGGTCCGTCGACGACATCCATTACAGGAGTCAACGTTAGACTTTCCCCGTGTTGCTGGGAATGATGGATGGCACAGGGCCTACTCCATCGCGCGGCAGAGGCCACTACTTCTTTGGGAGAAGAGGCAGGGCTGGCTGCCTGGATGTGCTCTAATTTGAGGTAACAACTGAATCTTGTCAGATACTAGTTAAATCTGAGCTATGGGTGTGAAGCACTGATATGCCAGTACATTTGATTGTGACCTGTACCTGAACTTTTGTACCTGAACTTTTTTTAGAAAGGGTTGTACGTCAACTTAATGTGCTAGCAGAACTTATTGTGTTGTCTGTCTGTTTTCTTTGCACAACATTCAAGATATTTCCCTGTCATTGATAAGAAGATGAACCATTATGTACGACTTCGTTGGTTTCAACATAGCCCTACCCGTAGCGATCCACTGCTTCCATCCGGATTGTGCCGCCTGCGTGAAATTTTTGTATGCAAGTTCAGTGTGCTATGATGTTCTATATGATTGTGTCAACTATATAAGTTTTTACTGAGCATCAGCAACGCATATGGCTGAAAGGTGTATTTACAAGCATAGACACACACACACACGCGCGCACACACACGCACACATGCACACACGCACAAGTGGGACCCGTTGAATTATTTATTTGCTCATGACAGCTTTTAATTAGGTTCCACTGTAATCTAACTTTTTTCTTAAGTTATTAATTGAGCTCAGTGACTTCAAAAAGTTGTACAGAAGCCTTGTTTGGGCCTTTCCGTCGTCGCTGAATGTGGGCTGAGTAGCCATGTTAGGTTGTACTGTACTAGAAAGGCTTTTTTCAACATCAGCAATGCAACTGGGCCGACAGTTGTACACAATATCCGGGTCAACTTGTTATATTCTCCGCCCCGCTGGGCTACAAACTTTCCTAGGAGGTATGCATTAGGCTTAACAAGAAAATGGACTTTAAGAAATAATAAATGGGATGTAATTATTAACTAGGCAGTAACTATGCACCAAACGCGTAATTAGTTTAAAAACTATATTATTTTTGGAATTTGGAAATTTTAATTTCATTACTTTTTGCGCGCGCAATATTTCATTGGATTTTAACGTAATACAACTTTATTTTGAAATTATATTTAACCTGACTAGAAATTTCGGATAAAAATATTTTGGATAAAAATATTTCGGATCCCATCAAAATGTGGGAATTTTTTTAAGTTCTATTTTGAGCGGTTATTTGAAATTATTAATCGTTGTCCTAGCTAGAAGTTGGGCTATACTTTTAAGAAACTGTAAATGGGTTGTACTAAATTCCATTAGAATTAAAGAATGGGTTGTACATTCTTAGAAATCGCAAATGGGCTATATGTTCTCTGCCAAATCTGAGCTGTGGGCCTACTAAGTTGACGTGTACCAAGGGCTTTGTCAACTTAGTCAATATAAACGATTCTAGCTGCAGTGACCGTACGATGTCCATCCAACGACTGTAGTGCTTCTTCAACCTCTGGTCTTCTTGCTCCAGCCGTCCAAAGCAGCACCGGTCGTGCTGCGTGCTCCTGCCTCCCGTTGCCGGCTCTGATGCCACGGAGGCCTCACCAGCCCGTACTACTCCCACCGCTGGCTAGGCCATCCCTCTACTCACCCACACCTCCTGTTATTCTGCGGCGATGGCAGCCTCACACCGCAGCCGAACCAGTGAACCCTCGTACTCCTCTCCGCGCGGGCTTCCACTGCTGCGTCTTCCCTGGCTCTGCGTCGTCCCCTTCCTAGGCCTCGCCGTCGTCCACTGCCCTGGTGCTCTCGGCGCGGCATGTTCAACGTGGTCAATGACCGACTTCCATCAGAAGAGTACTGTATGTGGAGAGGCTAACAGCTGGGTCCACGGCGTCCGCAAGGAAGTGCCTCCTTATTATACGCGCAAAATAATTATTCCTCCACCTGACAGCAGGGACCCACCGGACGGGCCACCTTATTTCATGAAAAAGCGTTTCCCCCTGACTGCTGGGACCCACTAGCTACATCTTCGCATGCAAGGAAGTGCGTCCGGGCAAAAAAATGATTCGCCCCCCTGAATGCTGGGACCCATCAGCTACATCTGCGCATGCAAGAAAGTGCCTGACAGTCGGGACCCACCTGGTCAAAGCGTACGTAGCGTTGTCATTCTGGTCGCGAACGTGTACGTACATATATACAGGTCGATGTAGAGGCGCGCATGTGTCATAGTAGAGGTGTGCACGTAGCATGTACACGTACGTAAAGTGGCCAGGGTGCAAGAAAGAAAATACGGCCACGTACGTACATACGGGCAGGGTCTCGAACGCCTACTCGTGCATATATACGTACAGCTAGGACTCGTGTACATGGCTGGGTCGGAACAGAGAAATAGCATCGTCGTCGTGTTCATGGGGAGCCAACCGGCTGGGTCGGAACGGAATGCGTCGTCGTGTTCATATGGAGGGCTTGGACGGAACAGGCGATGGAAATGAGGCCTAGCGTATCGCAGAACGGAGGAAACAGCCTTGTGTTCGACCAGCCACGTTCGAAATGGGATCCCGTTCATCGGGAGGGGTCTGGCGTACCGCAAAACGGAGGAAACGGACCTCCTACAGTCGAAACGGGGGTCCTGTTGATCGGGACGGGTGTGGCATACCGCAAAACGGACGAAACGGACTTGTGTTGGAGCGCTACGGTCGAAACGGGGGTCCTGTTCATCAGGAGGGGTGTGGCGTACCGCAAAATGGGACTCCACGGGATACTGTTCATCTCCACCGTCGACCTCCTCTAGCCTCCACGGGCTACTGTTCATCCACCGTTGACCTCCTCCAGCCTCCACCTGTGACTGTTCATCCACGGGCTCCTGTTCATCCAGCCTCCACCACGTGCTACTCCAACGGCTACTGTTCAACCACCCCACTCCACGGGCTCCTGTTCAACCATCCCTCCACGAGCTACTGTTCATCCACCCCTCAACCATCTACTGTTCATCCAGCCCTCCACGGGGTCGTCCTGTTCATCCAGCCCTCCACGGGGTCCTGTTCATCCAGCCCCAACCGGCTCGATCGATCAGGGTCTTGTTCATCCAGAGGCAACGCCACGGATCCTG
>NC_041389.1:395296327-395310407 GCF_002162155.2 Triticum dicoccoides
ACTGTTCATCCAAACCCCCCTGCAACACTCACTGTTCATCCAGAGGCAGCATCGATCGGCTTCAGTTAGTAGCGGTAGCGAAGGAATCGCTCTATCGCTCGGGTTCAGTATCGTGTAGCCTGCAGTGCAATCGCTCGGGTTCAGTTAGGCGACGCCTCGCTCAGGTTCAGTTAGAGCCCAAGGCCTCGCACACATGCGCGTACGTGTACGAGAGAAACACGCATCTCTCGGCCCCCGACCACCCACTGTAACCGGGAACTCCCCGAAATTTTCCTCGCCCTCGCTTCTACCACGGTTTTTTCCATCATGGACAGCCCAAAGAATGGCATGCAGCTGCGTCTCCGGCCCGCCCAGGACGAAAAGCCAATTTTTTGTCATGATTTTTTGTCATGATTTTTTGTCATAGAAGTAGGAGCCCTCCACATCTATGATGATACTGGGTTTTGTCACAATTATCATCATAGAAGTGTCATAAGTATGACAGGAAAAAAATTCGTTTGGCCCAAAATGTCACGGATGTGTCTTTTTTTGTAGTGGTGGGTGTGATAGTGTACCACATGCGCCAGCAACTGCAGACATTGTGAACGCCTGGCAGCCGCGTGTTGATTACTACTTGATAGTTCAGTGTGCATGCTTTACGGCTTAGAACCGGGACTTCAAAGACGTTTTGAACGTCATGGAGCATATGAGATGTTCCAAGAGTTGAAGTTAATATTTCAAGAAAATGCCCAAGTTGAGAGATATGAAGTCTCCGACAAGTTCTATAGCTTTAAAATGGAGGAGAATAGTTCTATCAGTGAACACATACCCAAAATGTCTGGGTACCATAACCACTTGACTCAGTTGGGAGTAAATCTTCCTGATGATAGTGTCATTTACAAAGTTCTTCAATCACTACCACCATGCTATAAAGGCTTCTTGATGAACTATAATATGCAAGGGATGGAAAAGACAATTCCCGAGCTCTTCACAATGCTAAAGGCTGCGGAGGTAGAAATCAAGAAGGAGCATCAAGTGTTGATGGTTAACAAGACCACTAGTTTCAAGAAAAAGTGCAAAGGGAAGAAGGGGAACTTCAAGAAGAATAGCAAGCAAGTTGCTACTCCAGGGAAGAAACCCAAGTCTGGACCTAAGCCTGAAACTAAGTGCTTCTATTGCAAAGGGACTGGTCACTGGAAGCGGAACTGCCCCAAGTATCTGGCGGATAAGAAGGATAGCAAAGTGAAATGTATATTTGATATACATGTTATTGATGTGTACCGTACTAATGCTCGTAGTAGCGCCTGGGTATTTGATACTGGTTCTGTTGCTCATATTTGTAACTGGAAACAGGGGCTATGGATTAAACGAAGATTGGCTAAGGACGAGGTGACAATGCGCGTCGGAAATGGTTCCAAGTCAATGTGATCGACATCGGCATGCTACCTCTACATCTACCTTCGGGGTTAGTTTTAGACCTGAATAATTGTTATTTGGTGCCAGCGTTGAGCATGAACATTATATCTGGATCTTGTTTGATGCGAGACGGTTATTCATTTAAATCAAAGAATAATGTTGTTCTACTTATATGAGTAATATATTTTATGGTCATGCACCCTTGTTGAGTGGTCTATTTTTGTTGAATCTCGATTGTGGTGATACACATGTTCATAATATTGAAGCCAAAAGATGCAAAGTTAATAATGATAGTGCAACTTATTTGTGGCACTGCCGTTTAGGTCATATTGGTGTAAAGCGCATGAAGAAACTCCATGTTGATGGGCTTTTGGAATCACTTGATTAGGAATCACTTGGTGCTTGTGAACCATGCCTCATGGGCAAGATGACTAAATTAAACTCCGTTCTCCGGAACAATGGAAAGAGCTACTGACTTATTGGAAATAATACATACTGATGTATGTTGTCCAATGAGTGTTGAGGCTCATGGAGGGTATCGTTATTTTATGACCTTCACAGATGATTTGAGCAGATATGGGTATATCTACTTAATGAAACATAAGTCTGGAACATTTGAAAAGTTCAAAGAATTTCATAGGTGAAGTGGAAAATCATCGTAACAAGAAAATAAAGTTTCTACGATCTGATCGAGGAGGCGAATATTTGAGTTACGAGTTTGGTCTTCATTTGAAACAATGTGGAATAGTTTGACAACTCATGCCACCTGGAACACCATAGCGTAATGGTGTGTCCGAACATCATAACCGTACTTTATTGGATATGTTGCGATCTATGATGTCTCTTACTGACTTACCGCTATCATTTTGGGGTTATGCTTTAGAGACGGCTGCATTCACGTTAAATAGGGCACCATCAAAATCCTTTGAGACGACACCATATGAATTGCGGTTTGGCAAGAAACCCAAGTTGTCATTTCTTAAAGTTTGGGGATGTGATGCTTATGTGAAAAAGCTTCAATCTGATAAGCTCGAGCCCAAATCGGAGAAATGCGTCTTCATAGGATACCCAAAGGAAACTATTGGGTACACCTTCTATCACAGATCCAAAGGCAAGATATTCATTGCTAAGAATGTATCCTTTCTAGAGAAGGAGTTTCTCTCGAAATAAGTGAGTGGGAGGAAAGTAGAACTTGATGAGGTAATTGTACCTTCTCCCGAATTGGAAAGTAGTTTATCACTGAAATCAGTTCCAGTGATTCCTACACCAGTTAGTGAGGAAGCTAATGATGATGATCATGAAACTATAGATCAAGTTACTACCGAACCTTGTAGGTCAACTAGAGTACGGTCCGCACCAGAGTGGTACGGCAGTCCTATTCTGGAAGTCATGTTACTAGACCATGATGAACCTACGAACTATGAGGAAGCGATGATGAGCCTAGATTCCGTGAAATGGCTTGAGGCCATGAAATCTGAGATGGGATCCATGTATGAGAACAAAGTGTGGACTTTGGTGTACTTTCTCCATGATCGGCAAGCCATAGAAAATAAATGGACTTCAAGTAGAAGACTGATGTCGGTGTCAAAACTGGCGGATCTCGGGTAGGGGGTCCCAAACTGTGCGTCTAAGGCTAATGGTAACACGAGGCGGGGGACACGATGTTTACCAGGTTTGAGCCCTCTCTATGGAGGTAATACCCTACTTCCTGCTTGATTGATCTTGATGATATGAGTATTACAAGAGTTGATCTACCACGAGATCATAGAGGCTAAACCCTAGAAGCTAGCCTATGATTATGATTGTTCCTGTCCTACGGACTATACCCTCCGGTTTATATAGACATCGGAGGGGGCTAGGGTTACACAGAGTTGGTTACAGAGAAGGAGATCTACACATCCAAATCGCCAAGCTTGCCTTCCACGCAAAGGAGAGTCCC
Organism: Triticum dicoccoides; assembly: GCF_002162155.2. Lineage (NCBI taxonomy): Eukaryota > Viridiplantae > Streptophyta > Magnoliopsida > Poales > Poaceae > Triticum > Triticum dicoccoides. The sequence continues at coordinate 395,299,662 of NC_041389.1, forward strand.
ACCCAGACACGGGACGAAGCCTTCAATCTTATATCTTCATAGTCCAATAGTCTGGCATAAGCATATAGTCCGGTTGTCCGAGGACCCCCTAATCCAAGACTCCCTCAGTAGCCCCTGAACCAGGCTTCAATGACGATGAGTCCGGCACGCAGATTGTCTTCGGCATTACAAGGCGGGTTCCATCTCCGAATACTCCAAGGTAGATTTTGAACACATGAATCGTGTCCGCTCAGCAAAACAAATCCACATACCACCGTAGAGAGCATGATTTTTCACGAATCTAATCTGCTGACAATTTTTCATAGCGCGATACTACGCCGCGGCCCGGTCTTTATGCGAACCATTTTTCACAACCTGCTACCGCACGTCTTGCGAGGTGGTTTTATTGGCATGTCTTGTCGAAGTAGAGATCATGTCCCCTTATCATGGGATTCTCATCAATACGGGTGTGGGTAACCCAACCGCGCCATCAATACGGTGCTTGGGGAATAAGCGAGTTTACAGGGAAAGTGGGGAGGTGCACAGTTTCTACCACCTTTATAAAGAGATAAGGATTCCCCTTTTTCACCCACGCCTTCTTCTCCCTCTGCTCATCCATTCCCTCTTGCTCGAGCTCTAGCGCCCAAGCCCTCACCTTCTCTGTAAAGTCATTCAAGCATGTCCGGAGCAGGAGGCAAGTGGATGGCCTCTTCCGTCACGGAGGAGGACATAATGAAGCTACGGGAGGCCGGATACCTGTCCGCAAACATCGCGCACAGGCTTCCGGCCGAGGGGCAGATCATCCCCACCTTGAAAACTTAGGAGAGGGTAGTGTTCCTCTCTCATTTTGTCCACTGCTACGTCTTGAGCTTGCGTTGGTTTTCCTTGAAGAGGAAAGGGTGATGCAGCACAGTAGCGTAAGTATTTCCCTCAATTTTTGAGAACCAAGGTATCAATCCAGTAGGAGGCTCCTCACAAGTCCCACGCACCTACACAAACAAACAAAGAACTCGCAACCAACGCGATAAAGGGGTTGTCAATCCCTTCACGGCCACTTGCGAAAGTGAGATCTGAGAGAGATAATAAGATAAGATAAATATATTTTTGGTATTTTATGATATAGATTGGAAAAGTAAAGATGCAAATAAAGGTAGATTGAAAGCGTATATGATAAAAGATAGACCCGGGGGTCATAGGTTTCACTAGAGGCTTCTCTCATGATAGCATAAGTATTACGGTGGGTGAACAAATTACTGTCGAGCAATTGATAGAAAAGCGAATAATTATGAGATTATCTAGGCATGACCATGTATATAGGCATCATGTCCGTGACAAGTAGACCGACTCCTGCCTGCATATACTACTATTACTCCACACATCGACCGTTATCCAGCATGCATCTAGAGTATTAAGTTCTTAAGAACAGAGTAACGCTTTAAGAAAGATGACATGATGTAGAGGGATAAACTCATGCAATATGATATAAACGCCATCTTTTTATCCTCGATGGCAACAATACAATACGTGCCTTGCTGCCCCTACTGTCACTGGGAAAGGACACCGCAAGATTGAACCCAAAGCTAAGCACTTCTCCCATGGCAAGAAAGATCAATCTAGTAGGCCAAACCAAATCGATAATTCCAAGAGACTTGCAAAGATAACTCAATCACACATAAAAGAATTCAGAGGAGATTCAAATATTTCTCATAGATAAACTTGATCATAAACCCACGATTCATCGGATCTTGACAAACACACCGCAAAAAGAGTTACATCGAATAGATCTCCAAGAAGAGGAAGGAGAACATGGTATTAAGATCCAAAAAGAGAGAAGAAGACATCTAGCTAATAACTATGGACCCGAAGGTCTGTGGTAAACTACTCACAACTCATCGGAAGGGCTATGGTGTTGATATAGAAGCCCTCCATGGTGGATTCCCCCTCCGGCAGAACACCGGCGACGGCTCCAAGATGGGATCTCGCGGATACATAAGGTTACGATGGCGGAAATATTTCTACGGTGTCTCCCCTGATGGTTTCGGGGTACATGGGTATATATAGGAGGATGAAGTACGTCAGTGGACGCCCGAGGGGCCCACGAGACAGGGGGCGCGCCCTATAGGGGGGCGCCCTCCACCCTCGTGGCCGCCTCGGGAGCTTCTTGACTTGCACTCCAAGTCCTCTGGATCACGTTTGTTCCAAAAATCACGCTCCCGAAGGTTTCATTCCGTTTGGACTCCGTTTGATATTCAGTTTCTTCGATATACTGAAATAGGCAAAAAAACAGCAATAAGGGCTGGGCCTCCGGTTAGTAGGTTAGTCCCAAAAATGATATAAAAGTGTAAAGTAAAGCTCATAAACATCCAAAACAGGTAATATAATAGCATGGAACAATCAAAAATTATAGATACGTTGGAGACGTATCAAGCATCCCCAAGCTTAATTCCTGCTCGTCCTCGAGTACGTAAATGATAAAAACAGAATTTTTTATGTGGAATGCTACCTAGCATAATTCTCAATGTATTTCTCTTTATTGTGGCATAAATGTTCAGATCCAAATGATTCAAAATAAAAGTTCATATTTACATAAGAAATAATAATACTTCAAGCATACTAATCAAAGCAATCATGTCTTCTCAAAATAACATGGCTAAAGAAAGTTTATCCCTACAAAATCATATAGTTAGGCTATGCTTCATTTTCGTCACACAAAAATGCTCCCATCTTATACACCCCCGATGACAAGCCAAGCAATTGTTTCGTACTTAAATAATCTCAAACTTTTTCAACTTTCACGCGATACATGAGTGTGAGCCATGGATATAGCACTATGGGTGGAATAGAATATAATGATGGGGATTGTGTGGAGAAGACAAAAAGGAGAAAGTCTCACATTGACGAGGATAATCAACAAGCCATGGAGATGCCCATCAATTGATGTCAACATGAGGAGTAGGGATTGCCATGCAACGGATGCACTAGAGCTACAAATGTATGAAATCTCAACAAAAGAAACTAGTGGGTGTGCATCCAACTTGCTTGCTCATGAAGACCTAGGGCATTTGAGGAAGCCCATCGTAGGAATATACAAGCCAAGTTCTATAATGAAAAATTCCCACTAATATATGAAAGTGACAACATATGAGACTGGCTATATGAAGAACATGGTGCTACTTTGAAGCAGAAGTGTGGAAAGAGATAGTAACATTGCCCCTTTTTTTCTTTTTTCTTTCTTTTTTTCTTTTTTTCTTTGGCCTTTCCTTTTTTCTTTGGCCTTTCTTTTTTTTGGCCTTTATTTTTTTCTTTGGCCTTTTTCTTTTTCTTTTTTAGGGACAATGCTCTAATAATGATGATCATCACACTTCTATATATTTACAACTCATGAATTACAACTCGAAACTAGAACAAGATATGACTCTATATGAATGCCTCGGCGGTGTACTGGGATGGGCAATGAATCAAGAGTGACATGTATGAAAATTTATGCATGGTGGCTTTGCCACAAATACGATGTCAACTACATGATCATGCAAGGCAATATGACAACAGTAATGCATGTCATGATGAAAACCGGAACGGTGGAAAGTTGCATGGCAATATATCTCAGAATGGCTATGGAAATGCCATAATAGGTAGGTATGGTGGCTATTTTGAGGAAGATATAAGGAGGTTTATGTGTGATAGAGCATATCATATCACGGGGTTTGGATGCACCGGTGAAGTTTGCACCAACTCTCAAGGTGAGAAAGGGCAATGCAGGGTACCGAAGAGGCTAGCAATGATGGAAGGTGAGAGTGCGTATAATCCATGGACTCAACATTAGTCATAAAGAACTCATATACTTATTGCAAAAATCTACAAGTCATAAAAAACCAAGCACTACGTGCATGCTCCTAGAGGGATAGATTGGTAGGAAAAGACCATCGCTCGTCCTCGACCGTCACTCATAAGGATGCACAATCTAAGAACACCTCATGTTTCAAATTTGTTACACAACTTTAACCATACGTGCATGATACGGGACTTGCTAACTTCAACACAAGCATTCTTTAAATTCATAATCACCCAACTAGCATGACTCTAATATCATTACCTCCATATCTCAAAACAATTATCAAGTATCAAATTGATCATAGCATCCAATTCACTTTCTATGATAGTTTTTATTGTACCCAACTTGGATGTTCATCATTCCAGGACCAATTTTATAACCATAGAAAATACCATGCTGTTCTAAAAGACTCTCAAAATAATATAAGTGAAGCATGAGAGATCAACAATTTCTTCAAAATTAAGCCACCGCCGTGCTCTAAAAGATATAAGTGAAGCACTAGAGCAAAAGTTATCTAGCTCAAAAGATATAAGTGAAGCACATAGCAAATTCTATCAAATCCTAATCAAATAGGCTTCTCCTAAAAGGTGTGTTACAACAAGGATTATTGTGGTAAACTAAAAGGCAAAGACTAGTATAATACACGATGCTCCAAGCAAAACACATATCATGTAGCGAATAAAAATATAGCTCCAAGTAAAGTTACCAAAGAACGAAGACGAAAGAGGGGATGCCTTCCGGGGGCATCCCCAAGCTTAGGCTTTTGGCTATTCTTGAATATATTGGGGTGCCTTGCGCATCCCCAAGCTTAGGCTCTTGCCACTCATTATTCCATAGTCCATCAAATTTTTACCCAAAACTTGAAAACTTCACAACACAAAACTTAACAGGAAATCTCATAAGCTCTGTTAGTGAAAGAAAGAAAAACCACCACATAAGGTACTGTAATGAACTCATTCTTTATTTATATTGGTGTTAAACCTAATGTATTCAAAGTTCTCTATGGTTTATACCCTTACATACTAGCCATAGATGCATCAAAATAAGCAAACAACACACGAAAGGCATAATCTGTCAAAAATAGAACAGACTGTAGAAATCTGTAACTTTTGGTTACTTCTGGAACTCCAAAAGTCCTACCAAAATAGTACGTCCTAAGAAAATTGTCTATTGATATACAGCAAAAAGAATCAATGCAAAAGAACATTTCTGTGATTTATTGAATTTTTTCTCATGAGCGCAAAGTTTCTGTTTTTCAGCAGAATCAAATTAACTCATACCATAGGTTATCCTATAGGTTCTACTTGGCAGAAACACTAAATAAAACATGAAAACACATCTAAACAGAAACTAGATGCAAAATTTATTACTAAACAGGAACAAAAACAAAGAACACAAATAAAATTGGGTTGGCTCCCAACTAGCGCTATTGTTTAACGCCCCAAGCTAGGCATAAAAGCAAGGATAGATCTAACTAGTGTCATCTTTGGCACTTGATTCATAAGTAGCTCGCATGATAGATTCATAAGGTAATTTGATTTTCTTTTTGGAAAGTGCTCCATGCCTTTCCTTAGTGGAAATTGGAAATCGCGCCAATCGTTCTAAGGAAAGGTCTACCAAGAATAATAGGACAAGAAAGATTGCAATCTATATCAAGAACGATAAATTTACGGGCACCAAATTTCTATTTGCAACAATGAGAATATCATTGATCCTTCCCATTGGCTTTTTAATGGTGGAATCCGCAAGGTGCAAATTTAAAGAGCAATCATCAAGATCATGGAAACCTAAAATATCACATAAAGTTTTCGGAATCGTGGAAACATTAGCACCCAAATCACATAAAGCAAAACACTCATAATCTTTAATTTTAATATTTATAGTAGGTTCCCACTCATCATTAAGTTTTCTAGGTATAGAAACTTCCAAATTAAGTTTTTCATCAAAAGATTGCATCAAGGCATCAACAATATGTTTGGTAAAGGCTTTATTTTGACTATAAGCATGAGGAGAATTAACAACGGATTGCAACAAGCAAATACAACTATATAAAGAACAATTATCATAATTATATTCCTTGAAATCCAAGATAGTGGGTTCAATGCTATTTAAAGTCTTGACCTCTCCAATCCCACTTTTACCAAATTTAGCATCAAGATCTAAAAACTCTGAATTAGTGGGACGCCTTTTTAACAAAAGCTGACTCATCTCCAGTCCCATCATTATTAAGATTCATATTGCAAAACAAAGATCTAATAGGGGACACATCAATAACTTTAAGATCTTCATCATTATTTTCATGGAAACTAGAAGAACACGCTTTAACAAAGCAATCTTTCTTAGCATGCAATCTAGCGGTTCTTTCTTTGCACTCGTCAATGGAACTTCTCATAGCTTTGAGAGACTCATTGATATAATGCTTAGGAGGAGTAGATCTAAGTTTCAAAGAATCAACTTCAAGCGAAAGCCTATCAACGTTCCTAGCCAAATCATCAACTTTAAGCAATTTTTCTTCAAGCAAAGCATTAAAATTCTTTTGAGAGATCATAAATTATTTCACACTATTTTCAAAATCAGAGGGCTTCTTATTAAAATTACCATAAGAATTATTGTAGGAATTGCCATAATTATTAGAGGAATTACTAGGGAATGATCTAGAATTAAAGTTTCCTCTATATGCATTGTTGCCAAAATTATTCCTACCAACAAAGTTTACATCCATAGATTCATTATTATTATAAATCAAGGTAGATAAAGGCATATCATTGGGATCAATAGAAGCACTCTTAGTAGCAAACAATCTCATAAGTTCATCCATCTTTCCACTCAAAACATTAATTTCTTCTATAGCATGCACTTTTTTATTAGTAGATCGTTCGGTGTGCCATTGAGAATAATTAGCCATGATATTATCAAGGATTTTTGTCCTAAGGTGATTTCCATAAATGTGCCTCTGTGGCTGAATCTAAAAGATTTCTAGAAGAAAAATTCAATCCGACATAAAAAATTTGTATGATCATCCATAAATTCAAACCATGAGTAGGGCAATTACTAATCATCAATTTCATTCTTTCCCAAGATTGGGCAACATGCTCATGATCAAGTTGTTTAAAATTCATAATATCGTTCCTAAGAGTGATGATCTTAGCAGGAGGAAAATACTTAGAGATAAAAGCATCTTTGCACTTATTCCAAGAATCAATACTATTTTTAGGCAAAGACGAAAACCAAACTTTAGCACGATCTCTAAGTGAAAACGGAAATAACTTCAGTTTAACAATATCATTATATGTATCTTTTTTCTTTTGCATCTCACATAAATCAACAAAATTGTTTAGATGGGTAGCGGCATCTTCACTAGGAAGGCCGGAGAATTGATCTTTCATAACAAGATTCAGCAAAGCAGCATTGATTTCACAAGACTCAACATCATTAAGAGGAGCAATCGGAGTACTAAGGAAATCATTATTAATGGTGTTGGGGAAATCACACAATTTGGTATTATCTTGCACCATGGCGACAAGTAATCCAACACACAAGCAAACCAAAAAAGGCAAGCGAAAGAGAGAGGAGAAGAAGGCAAGCCAAAAAGAGAGGAGATTGGGAAAGAGAGGGCGAATAAAACGGCAAGTGTGAAGTGGGGGAGAGCAAAACAAGAGACAAATGGCAAATAATGTAAATGCGAGGGAGATGAGTTTGTGATGGGTACTTGGTATGTCTTGACTTGAGCGAAGACCTTCCCGGCAATGACGCCAGAAATCCTTCTTGCTATGTCTTGAGCTTGCGTTGGTTTTCCTTGAAGAGGAAAGGGTGATGCAGCACAGTAGTGTAAGTATTTCCCTTAGTTCTTGAGAACTAGGTATCAATCTAGTAGGAGGCTCCTCACAAGTCCCAGGCACCTACACAAACAAATAAAGAACTCGTAACCAACACGATAAAGGGGTTGTCAATCCCTTCACGGCCACTTGCGAAAGTGAGATCTGATAGAGATAATAAGATAAGATAAATATATGTTTGGTATTTTATGATATAGATTGGAAAAGTAAAGATGCAAATAAAGGTAGATTGAAAGCGTATATGATAAAAGATAGACCCGGGGTCCATAGGTTTCACTAGAGGCTTCTCTCAAGATAGCATAAGTATTACGGTGGGTGAACAAATTACTGTCGAGCAATTGATAGAAAAGCGAATAATTATGAGATTATCTAGGCATGACCATGTATATAGGCATCACGTCCGTGACAAGTAGACCGACTCCTGCCTGCATATACTACTATTACTCCACACATCGACCGTTATCCAGCATGCATCTAGAGTATTAAGTTCTTAAGAACAGAGTAATGCTTTAAGAACGATGACATGATGTAGAGGGATAAACTCATGCAATATGATATAAACGCCATCTTTTTATCCTCGATGGCAACAATACAATATGTGCCTTGCTGCCCCTGCTGTCACTCGGAAAGGACATCGCAAGATTGAACCCAAAGCTAAGCACTTCTCCCATGGCAAGAAAGATCAATCTAGTAGGCCAAACCAAACCGATAATTCAAAGAGACTTGCAAAGATAACTCAATCACACATAAAAGAATTCAGAGGAGATTCAAATATTTCTCATAGATAAACTTGATCATAAACCCACGATTCATCGGATCTCGACAAACACACCGCAAAAAGAGTTACATCGAATAGATCTCCAAGAATAGGAAGGAGAACATGGTATTGAGATCCAAAAAGAGAGAAGAAGCCATCTAGCTAATAACTATGGACCCGAAGGTCTGTGGTAAACTACTCACAACTCATCGGAAGGGCTATGGTGTTGATGTAGAAGCCCTCCATGGTGGATTCCCCCTCCGGCAGAACGCCGGCGACGGCTCCAAGATGGGATCTCACGGATACAGAAGGTTACGGTGGCGGAAATATTTCTTCGGTCGCTCCCCTAATGGTTTCGAGGTACATGGGTATATATAGGAGGAAGAAGTACGTCGGTGGACGCCCGAGGGGCCCACGAGATAGGGGGTGCGCCCTATAGGGGGCGTGTCCTCCACCCTCGTGGCCGCCTCAGGAGCTTCTTGACTTGCACTCCAAGTCCTCTAGATCACGTTTGTTCCGAAAATCACGCTCTCGAAGGTTTCATTCCGTTTGGACTCCGTTTGATATTCCTTTTCTTCGATATACTGAAATAGGCAAAAAAAACAGCAATACGGGTTGGGCCTTGGTTAGTAGGTTAATCCCAAAAATGATATAGAAGTGTAAAGTAAAGCCCATAAACATCCAAAACAGGTAATATAATAGCATGGAACAATCAAAAGTTATAGATGCATTAGAGATGTATCATCCGTGGACTGGGATCTCCCCTCCACACATTCGTCCGCAGGCTTATGTTTTACTACAGGCTCGACTTTCATGATCTAGCCCCCAACTTCATCCTCAACATGTCGGAGTTCATCATCGTGTGCGAGGCTTTCCTCTGTATCCTGCCCCGCTTCGTACTATGGCTGAAGACCTTCAACGTGAAGCCAAAGGTGGTGGGCGGCCAACAAGCGGAGTGCAGGGGCGCCATGGTGGGCAAGATGCCCAATATCACTTGGCCCGAGGGATCCTTCTTGGAGACCGTAAATGGGTGGCAGTCGGGGTGGTTCTACATCACTGAGCCGCGCAATGCCAACTGGGCGGCGGCCCCTGAATTTTGACCCAGCGTCCCCATGCGGCTCACCTCCTAGAAAGAGAAGGGCTTAGCCTGGGGATCCGCGGCAGAGCTGTCCAGAATTTAGAACTGTGTCCGGAATATGATAAGCAAGAAGATCAAGCTCGTCAACATAGTACAAGTTATGCTCTTTCGCCGGATCCTTCCGTGCCAATGACGGGTTTGCAATCTGTGGGAGTTCAACCCGGCCGAACACCAGACACTACGAGAGCTCTTCGGCATGACACACGAAGACGTCTGGAAATTGTTGTTCAAGACCAACGAGGTACCACCACCCATAACCGAAGATCGCGGACTCAGCATCAAGCGCCCCGCCAATCCGGTAAGTTCATGTGTTTCACAAGACGTGCTTTTCATCGGCACATCTAGAGGAGGATCCTAAGCCTTTTACGTTGATTCTGCAGGATTGGGTAGTAGTAGCGGAGTGGGTCGACTGCCTAGCTCCGTTACCCGAAGATCCGGAATCGGAGCTTCTAACGAGGATGTTATTTCTGGCGCCCTATGAGGTGCCAGAGAAGAAGGCCAAGAAGACGGCCGCGGGGACTAGGAAAGGTCTCCGGTGCAAGGTTGTATCGGACTCGTCGTTCGAGGACACCAAGACGCACTCCTCCCACGAAGATGGGGAGGAGGAAGAAGAAATCCCCCCTCCCCCAACCGGGGGGGGGGGAAGAAGAGGAAGGCCGCCCCATAGGGGGAGGCCAGAATGCCTAAGAAGGGAAGGGCATCCCTTCCGGACCACTCCACCACGGTCGCCTATAGCGATGAGGAGTGGTTGCCCAGGGACAAGCCCCTGGAAAAGGCGTAAGTATCCGTACTCCATAGTACTTTCAGTTGTTGGGGAACGTTGCATAAAATAAAAAAATTCCTATGTTCACCAAGATCAGTCTATGAGTTCATCTAGCAACGAGGGAGAGATGCATCTACATACCCTTGTAGATCGCGTGCGGAAGCGTTCAAGAGAACGGGGTTGAGGGAGTCGTTCTCGTCGTGATCCAAATCACCGGAGATCCTAGCGCCGAACGGACGGCACCTCTGCGTTCAACACACGTACGGTCAGCGTGACGTATCCTCCTTCTTGATCCAGCAAGGGGGAAGGAGAGGTTGATCAAGATCTAGCAGCACGACGGCGTGGTGGTGGATGCAGCAGGGCTCCGGCAGGGCTTCCCACGGGAGGGAGAGGTGTAGCAGGGAGGGGAGGGAGGCGCCAGGTGTTGGGTGCGGCTGCCCT
>NC_041389.1:395310792-395319723 GCF_002162155.2 Triticum dicoccoides
ATATAGGGACCCCAGGGGGGCGCCGGCCCTAGAGATGGGATCTCTAGGGGGGCGGCGGCCAAGGGGGAGACTTGCCCCCCAAGGCAAGTGGAGGCGCCCCCTTCCCTAGGGTTCCCAACCCTAGGCGCAGAGGGGGGCCCGGGGGGCACACCAGCCCACTAGGGGCTGGTTACCCTCCCACTTCAGCCCATGGGGCCCTCCGGGATAGGTGGCCCCACCCGGTGGACCCCCGGGACCCTTCCGATGGTCCCCGTACAATACCGGTGGACCCCGAAACTTTCCCGGTGGCCGAAACTCGACTTCCCATATATAATTCTTTACCTCCGGACCATTCCGGAACTCCTCGTGACATCCGGGATCTCATCCGGGACTCCGAACAACTTTCGGTTTGCTGCATACTCATATTCATACAACCCTAGCGTCACCAAACCTTAAGTGTGTAGACCCTATGGGTTTAGGAGACATGTAGACATGACCGAGACGGCTCTCCGGTCAATAACCAACAGCGGGATCTGGATACCCATGTTGGCTCCCACATGCTCCTGGATGATCTCATCGGATGAACCACGATGTTTAGGATTCAAGCAACCCCATATACAATTCCCTTTGTCAATCGGTATTTTACTTGCCCGAGATTCGATCGTCGGTATCCCAATACCTCGTTCAATCTCGTTACCGGCAAGTCACTTTACTCATACCGTAATGCATGATCCCGTGACCAGATACTTGGTCACTTTGAGCTCATTATGATGATGCATTACCGAGTGGGCCCAGTGATACCTCTCTGTCATACGGAGTGACAAATCCCAGTCTCGATCCTTGTCAACCCAACAGACACTTTTGGAAATACCCGTAGCATACCTTTATAGTCACCCAGTTACGTTGTGATGTTTGGTACACCCAAAGCACTCCTACGGTATCCGGGAGTTACATGATCTCATGGTCTAAGGAAGAGATACTTGACATTGGAAAAGCTCTAGCAAAACGAACTACACGATCTTGTGCTATGCTTAGGATTGGGTCTTTTCCATCACATCATTCTCCTAATGATGTGATCCCGTTATCAATGACATCCAATGTCCATAGTCAGGAAACCATGACTATCTGTTGATCAACGAGCTAGTCAACTAGAGGCTCACTAGGGACATGTTGTGGTCTAAGTATTCACACATATATTACGATTTCCGGATAATACAATTATAGCATGAATAAAAGACAACTATCATGAACAAAGAAATATAATAATAATCACTTTTTATTGCCTCTAGGGCATATTTCCAACAGTCTCCCACTTGCACTAGAGTCAATAATCTAGTTACATTGTGATGTATCGAACACCCATAGAGTTCTGGTGTTGATCATGTTTTGCTCGCGGAAGAGGTTTAGTCAACGGATCTGCGACATTCAGATCTGTGTGTACTTTGCAAATATCTATGTCTCCATCTTGAAAATTTTCACGGATGGAGTTGAAACGATGCTTGATGTGCCTGGTCTTCTTGTGAAACCTGGGCTCCTTGGCAAGGGCAATAGCTCCAGTGTTGTCACAGAAGAGAGTGATCGGCCCCGACGCATTGGGTATGACTCCTAGGTCAGTGATGATCTCCTTCATCCATATTGCTTCATGCGCTGCCTCTGAGGCTGCCATGTACTCCGCTTCACATGTAGATCCTGCCACGACACTCTGCTTGCAACTGCACGAGCTTACTGCTCCATGATTCAACATATACATGTATCCGGTTTGTGACTTAGAGTCATACAGATCTGTGTCGAAGCTAGCATCGACGTAACCCTTTACGACGAGCTCTTCGTCACCACCATAAATGAGAAACATGTCCTTTGTACTTTTCAGGTACTTTAGGATATTCTTGACCGTTGTCCAGTTTTCCTTGCCGGGATTACTTTGGTACCTACCTACCAAACTTACGGCACGGTTTACATCTAGTCTGGTACACAGCATGGCATACATAATAGATCCTATGGCTGAGGCATAGGGGATGACACTCATCTCTTCTTTATCTTCTGCCATGGTCGGGCATTGAGCCGAGCTCAATCTCACACCTTGCAATACAGGCAAGAACCCTTTCTTGGACTGATCCATATTGAACTTCTTCAATATTTTATCAAGGTATGTGCTTTGTGAAAGACCTATGAGGCGTCTCGATCTATCCCTATAGATCTTGATGCCTAATATGTAAGCAGCTTCTCCAAGGTCCTTCATTGAAAAACACTTATTCAAGTAGGCCTTAATGTTGTCCAAAAGTTCTATATCATTTCCCATCAAAAGTATGTCATCCACATATAATATGAGAAATGCTACAGAGCTCCCACTCACTTTCTTGTAAACGCAGGCTTCTCCATAAGTCTGCATAAACCCAAACGCTTTGATCATCTCATCAAAGCGAATGTTCCAACTCCGAGATGCTTGCACCAGCACATAAAGGGATCGCTGGAGCTTGCATACTTTGTTAGCATTCTTAGGATCGACAAAACCTTCCGGCTGCATCATATACAGCTCTTCCTTCAGATAACTGTTAAGGAATGCCGTTTTGACGTCCATCTGCCATATCTCATAATCATAGTATGCGGCAATTGCTAACATGATTCGGACGGACTTCAGCTTCGCTACGGGAGAGAAAGTCTCATCGTAGTCAACCCCTTGAACTTGTCGATAACCCTTAGCGACAAGTCAAGCTTTATAGATAGTGACATTACCATCCGCGTCCGTCTTCTTCTTAAAGATCCATTTGTTTTCTATCGCTCGCCGATCATCGGACAAGTCTGCCAAAGTCCATACTTTGTTTTCATACATGGATTCTATCTCGGATTGCATGGCTTCAAGCCATTTGTTGGAATCTGGGCCCGCCATCGCTTCTTCATAGTTCGAAGGTTCACCGTTGTCTAACAACATGATTTCCAGGACAGGGTTGCCATACCACTCTGGTGTGGAACGTGTCCTCGTGGACCTACGAAGTTCAGTAGCAACTTGATCCGAAGTACCTTGATCATCTTCATTAATTTCCTCTCCAGTCAGTGTAGGCACCACAGGAACATGTTCCTGAGCTGCACTACTTTCTGGTTCAAGAGGTAGTACTTCATCGAGTTCTAGTTTCCTCCCACTTACTCCTTTTGAGAGAAACTCTTTTTCCAGAAAGGATCCGTTCTTGGCAACAAAGATCTTGCCTTCGGATCTAAGGTAGAAGGTATACCCAATGGTTTCCTTGGGGTATCCTATAAAGACGCATTTTTCCGACTTGGGTTCGAGCTTTTCAGGTTGAAGTTTCTTGACATAAGCATCGCATCCCCAAACTTTTAGAAACGACAGCTAAGGTTTCTTCCCAAACCATAATTCATACGGTGTCGTCTCAACGGATTTAGACAGTGCCCTATTTAAAGTGAATGTAGCTGTCTCTAGAGCGTATCCCCAAAATGATAGCGGTAAATCGGTAAGAGACATCATAGATCGCACCATATCCAATAGAGTGCGATTACGACGTTCGGACACACCGTTACGCTGAGGTGTTCCAGGCGGCATGAGTTGTGAAACGATTCCACATTTCCTTAAGTGTGTACCAAATTCGTGACTTAAATATTCTCCTCCATGATCTGATCGTAAGAATTTTATCTTTCGATCATGTTGATTCTCTACTTCATTCTGAAATTCCTTGAACTTTTCAAAGGTCTCAGACTTGTGCTTCATCAAGTAGACATACCCATATCTACTTAAGTCATCAGTGAGAGTGAGAACATAACGATATCCTCCGCGAGCCTCAACGCTCATTGGACCACACACATCAGTATGTATGATTTCCAATAAGTTGGTTGCTCGCTCCATTGTTCCGGAGAACGGAGTCTTGGTCATTTTGCCCATGAGGCATGGTTCGCATGTGTTAAATGATTCATAATCGAGAGACTCTAAAAGTCCATCAGCATGGAGCTTCTTCATGCGCTTGACACCAATGTGACCAAGGCGGCAGTGCCACAAGTATGTGGGACTATCGTTATCAACTTTACATCTTTTGGTATTCACACTATGAATATGTGTAATATTACGTTCGAGATTCATTAAGAATAAACCATTGACCATCGGGGCATGACCATAAAACATATCTCTCATATAAATAGAACAACCATTATTCTCGGATTTAAATGAGTAGCCATCTCGTATTAAACGAGATCCAGATACAATGTTCATGCTCAAACTTGGCACTAAATAACAATTATTGAGGTTCATAACTAATCCCGTGGGTAAATGCAGAGGTAGCGTGCCGACGGCGATCACATCGACCTTGGAACCATTCCCGATGCGCATTGTCACCTCGTCCTTCGCCAGTTTCAGCTTATTCCGCAGCTCCTGTTGTGAGTTACAAATATGAGCAACGGCACCGGTATCAAATACCCAGGAGTTACTACGAGTACTAGTAAGGTACACATCAATTACATGTATATCACATATACCTTTAGTGTTGCCGGCCTTCTTGTCCACTAAGTATTTGGGGCAGTTCCGCTTCCAGTGACCCTTCCCTTTGCAATAAAAGCACTCAGTCTCAGGCTTGGGTCCATTCTTTGACTTCTTCCCGGCAACTGGCTTACCAGGCGCGACAACATCTTTGCCGTCCTTCTTGAAGTTCTTCTTACCCTTGCCCTTCTTGAACTTAGTGGTTTTATTGACCATCAACACTTGATGTTCTTTCTTGATTTCAACCTCTGCTGACTTCAGCATTGAAAATACTTTAGGAATAGTCTTTACCATCCCCTGCATATTGTAGTTCATCACAAAGCTCTTGTAGCTCAGTGGGAGCGACTGAAGGATTCTGTCAATGACCGCCTCATCCGGGAGGTTAATGTCCAGCTGGGACAGGCGGTTGTGCAACCCGGATATTTTGAGTATGTGCTCACTGACAGAACTATTTTCCTCCATCTTACAACTATAGAACTTGTTGGAGACTTCATATCTCTCGACCCGGGAATGAGCTTGAAAAACCATTTTCAGCTCCTCGAACATCTCATATGCTCCGTGTTGCTCAAAACGCTTTTTGAGCCCCGGTTCTAAGTTGTAAAGCATGCCGCACTGAACGAGGGAGTAATCATCAGCACGTGACTACCAAGCGTTCATAACGTCTTGGTTTCTGGGATGGGTGCTTCACCTAGCGGTCCTTCTAGGACATATGCTTTCTTGGCAGCTATGAGGATGATCCTCAGGTTCCGGACCCAGTCCGTATAGTTGCTGCCATCATCTTTCAGCTTGGTTTTCTCTAGGAACGCGTTGAACTTCATGTTGACATGAGCGTTGGCCATTTGATCTACAAGACATATTTTGCAAAGATTTTAGACTAAGTTCATGATAATTAAGTTCATCTAATCAAATTATTTAATGAACTCCCACTCAGATTTGACATCCCTCTAGTCATCTAAGTGTTACACGATCCGAGTCGACTAGGCCGTGTCCGATCATCGCGTGAGACGGACTAGTCATCATCGGTGAACATCTCCATGTTGATCGTATCTTCCATACGACTCATGTTCGACCTTTCGGTCTCTGTGTTCCGAGGCCATGTCTGTACATGCTAGGCTCGTCAAGTTAACCTAAGTGTTTTGCATGTGTAAAACTGTCTTACACCCGTTGTATGTGAACGTAGGAATCTATCACACCCGATCATTACGTGGTGCTTCGAAACGACGAACTTTAGCAACGGCGCATAGTTAGGGGGAACACTTTCTTGAAATTATTAAGAGGGATCATCTTATTTACTACCGTCGCTCTAAGTAAACAAGATGCATAAACATAATAAACATCACATGCAATTATATAGTAGTGATATGATATGGCCAATATCATATAGCTCCTTCGATCTCCATCTTCGGGACTCCATGATCATCTTCGTCACCGGCATGACACCATGATCTCCATCATCATGATCTCCATCATCGTGTATCCATGAAGTTGCTCGCCAACTATTACTTCTACTACTATGGCTAACGGTTTAGCAATAAAGTAAAGTAATTACATGGCGTTAAATCATTGACACGCAGGTCATACAATAATTAAGACAACTCCTATGGCTCCTGCCGGTTGTCATACTCATCGACATGCAAGTCATGATTCCTATTACAAGAACATGATCTCATACATCACATTATATCATTCATCATTCATCACAACTTTTGGCCATATCACATCACATAGCAATTGCAGCAAAAATAAGTTAGACGTCCTCTAATTGTTGTTGCATCTTTTACGTGGCTGCAATTGGGTTCTAGCAAGAACGTTTTCTTACCTACGAATAACCACAATGTGATTTTTTCAACTTCTATTTACCCTTCATAAGGACCCTTTTCATCGAATCCGCTCCAACTAAAGTGGGAGAGACAGACACCCGCTAGCCACCTTATGCAACTAGTGCATGTCAGTCGGTGGAACCTGTCTCACGTAAGCGTACGTGTAAGGTCGGTCCGGGCCGCTTCATCCCACAATACCGCTGAAGCAAAATAAGACTAGTAGTGGCAAGCAAGTTGACAAGATCTACGCCCACAACAGATTTGTGTTCTACTCGTGCAATAGAGAACTACGCATAGACCTAGCTCATGATGCCACTGTTGGGGAATGTTGCATAAAATAAAAAAATTCCTACGTTCACCAAGATCAATCTATGAGTTCATCTAGCAACAAGAGAGATATGCATCTACATACCCTTGTAGATCGCGTGCGGAAGCGTTCAAGAGAACGGGGTTGAGGGAGTCGTTCTCGTCGTGATCCAAATCACCGGAGATCCTAGCGCCGAACGGACGGCACCTCCGCGTTCAACACACGTACGGTCACTATGACGTCTCCTCCTTCTTGATCCAGCAAAGGGGAAGGAGAGGTTGATGAAGATCCAGCAGCACGACGGCGTGGTGGTGGATGCAGTAGGGCTCCGGCAGGGCTTCGCCAAGCAACTACGGGAGGGAGAGGTGTAGCAGGGAGGGGAGGGAGGCACCAGGTGTTGGGTGCGGCTGCCCTCCCACCCCCCCCCCTCTTTATATAGGGACCCTAGGGGGGCGGCCCTAGAGATGGGATCTGTAGGGGGCGGCGGCCAAGGGGGAGACTTGCCCCCCAAGGCAAGTGGAGGCGCCCCCTCCCCTAGGGTTCCCAACCCTAGGTGCAGAGGGGGGCCCAGGGGGGCTCACCAGCCCACTAGGGGCTGGTTCCCCTCCCACTTCAGCCCATGGGGCCCTCCGGGATAGGTGGCCCCACCCGGTGGACCCCGGGACCCTTCCGGTGGTCCCTGTACAATACCGGTGGACCCCGAAACTTTCCCGGTGGCCGAAACTCGACTTCCCATATATAATTCTTTACCTCCGGACCATTCCGGAACTCCTCGTGACATCCAGGATCTCATCTGGGACTCCGAACAACTTTCAGTTTGCTTCATACTCATATTCATACAATCCTAGCATCACCGAACCTTAAGTGTGTAGACCCTACGTGTTCGGGAGACATGTAGACATGACCGAGACGGCTCTCCGGTCAATAACCAATAGCGGGATCTGGATACCCATGTTGGCTCCCACATGCTCCTCGATGATCTCATCGGATGAACCACGATGTCGAGGATTCAAGCAACCCCGTATACAATTCACTTTGTCAATCGGTATTTTACTTGCCCGAGATTCGATCGTCGGTATCCCAATACCTCGTTCAATCTCGTTACCGGCAAGTCACTTTACTCATACCGTAATGCATGATCCCGTGACCAGACACTTGGTCACTTTGAGCCCATTATGATGATGCATTACCGAGTGGGCCTAGTGATACCTCTCCGTCATACGGAGTGACAAATCCCAGTCTCGATCCATGTCAACCCAACAGACACTTTTGGAAATACCCGTAGCATACCTCTATAGTCACCCAGTTACGTTGTGACATTTGGTACACCCAAAGCACTCCTATGGTATCCGGGAGTTACACGATCTCATGGTCTAAGGAAGAGATACTTGACTGTAACGCCCCGGATACAACTTTCCATATTCGTAACTCCAACTCTTGCCATTTCCGGCTATGTGATTTATTTCCTCTGTGGTTGGGTTTTTTCTGTTGTTTTGCATTTTTTTCTCATTATGCATCTCATCTCATAGCATCATGCACATTGCATCGGCATCGTTTTCATAAAACTTGCATCCATTCGTGTTCTGCCGGTTCTCTCCGTTGTCCGTTCTGAGCCAGACACACTCGCACGCGCCCGCAGCACCTCCGAAATATTATTTTATAAGCGGCATAAAAATGTTCTCGGAATGGGTTGCAACTTGTCATGCGCTCTTATTATAGTGTAGACAGGCCGCCTGCCAAGTTTCGTCGCATTCGGAGTCCATTTGACTGCCCAACCGTTAAACGTAGCGGTACCGTTGCCCGTACCTTCGTCGGATGTTTTCGGTATCCGGAAACTGCTGCCGGGCCTCATTTCTCTTCTCTTCCCTCAGCCCAACCCTCTCGTCACAGCCCACCTAGGCCTGCCTAACCCCCCCTCACCCGTGTCCGAAACTTGCCCGAACCCGGCCCACTCTGTCGTTACCGTTGGATTCAGATCATCCCCAAATATCCCGAAAACATCTTTGTTTTCTTATTTGGACTCCCTAGCTATTTATTCGTGAGTGTCAGATTAAAATCGGAGGGTCCAGATGCACCTAACCAAATTCACCTGCTATATAATATCAGCCTAACCCTAGCCCTAGCCCGTCCAATCCATCCAATCCTCCTCGCGCCGCCACCCACTGACTACTCCACCTCGCCCCCCCCCCCTTCCTCGGGATCTTGCCCGATCCTTTCGAGTCCCCGACCACCTTCCTGGTTGTCAGCGCCGAGCCAACCCAGCCCCTTCGATCCATCCATCCATCGATCCGGCCAGCCGCCCCTGGTCTCCCTCGCCTTCCATGCCCGTCCAATCAGCCGGCCCGCTG
>NC_041389.1:395319870-395322092 GCF_002162155.2 Triticum dicoccoides
CTTTCGAGTCGCCCGACCACCTTCCTGGTTGTCAGCGCCGAGCCAACCCAGCCCCTTCGATCCATCCATCCATCGATCCGGCCAGCCGCCCCTGGTCTCCCTCGCCTTCCATGCCCGTCCAATCAGCCGGCCCGCTGCTGCCATCTCCTTCCCGGAGCTTCGCGTCGTCGGAGTCCCGCGCAAGGCGCCAAGTTCCTGCCACCGCCGGCAACAACAACGTCGCAAATAACCAGGCTGGCCTCTTCCCTCCTTCTCCCCGTGCCCCTCTTCTTCCCTCAAGTCTTTTCCTCTCTGAAACTGCCGCGCCACCATTTTCTTCAGGTGCTAGCTCCGCTCGACACCATGGCCGACGGCCTCCTCAAGTCCGGTCCGCCCCGCGCCGCCTCCCTTCATTCTCGGCTGCCCCACGACCATGCGTCCCTGCCGAAGCCCGCGCCAAGTCCCTCGTGAGCTGCCGCCCGGATCAGGTCGTCCCCGTGTCGTCTCCGTCGCCAAGTTCGTCGGCCGCAACGGTGCAGCCGCCCCGCTCCCCTTCTTCACCGGAGTTCTTCGCCGCAAGACCCTTCCTCGAGGAGCGCCGCCGCCCTGCTGCCAAGTTCCGCCCTGCCGCTGCAAGTCCCACACCGCCGCCGCTCTGCTTCCTGTCGAGCAGAGGAGGATGGCGCCTCTGCCTCGAGCCGTTCAAGCGCACGCCGTGCTCGTTGACTGATCGCTGACCGCGCCTGGGCTGCCTCCCCTTCGTCTGTTGGCCAAGGCCCAGCCATGCCAGATCCGGCCTGCCTGGCCTCCTCCTCACCAGCCGGCCCATGAGGCCCATGGTGAGCAGCACCCCCCAGCCCCTTCTCTGTGCTCAGCCCAGCAGTTGCGGCCCGTGTTGTTTTTTTCCCGCGCTGCGATTTTCTCTATTATCCAGTGATTTAATAATTATAGAAAATGCCCCTGTTTTAAACTGCTAATAACTATTTAACCATACATCCAAATAAAACATGTCTTATATGCAATATGCTTAGAATTTCATCTAGTTTAATAATATGCAACTTTCATGCATGTTTAAAATGTTTAAATTGTTGTTTGCATTATTTTTGCATAAATGCCACGTTAAAATGATTTATTTCATAACTAAATAATCGTAGCTCCGTTTTAAACAAACTTTATATGTAAATGGGGTGGAAAAATGCCTAGTTTAACATGGTCCACGTTATTTTCCTGTTTAACAAACTTAAAATATGGGTTAGGACAGAACAGTACCGAATTCATAATTTGCATATGGGGATTTTCCGGAATCGTTGTTTGTTATTTCTGGCCTCATTTAAACTTGCCTAGATAGGTAGTTTCATTATGCTTTACCTCTTGCCATGTTTAACAACATTTAATATTGTTTGGTAGCCTAAACGAGATCAACTAAATAATTGCTTGTGGTGTTTCGTCAATATGCAACTCGTTGCATATTGAGCTCCACTTGATTTGTAGTATTGTTTGTTGCAAATTGCCATGCCATGCCTCATTAAACCGGACATGCATCATACTTGTTTGTGCATCATGCCATGTATATGCTTGTGCATTTATCATGTTGTTTGTTTCTTTCCGGTGTTGCTTCTTAGTTCTGGTAACGTTGCGTTCGTGAGGATCCGTTCGACTGCTTCCGTCCATCTTCTTCATGGACTCATTCTTCTTCCTTGCGGGATTTCAAGCAAGATGACCGCTACCCTGGATCTCACTACTATCATTGCTATGCTAGTTGCTTCGTTCTATCGCTATGCTGCGTTACCTATCTTTTGCTCTTCAAGCCTCCCAAATTGCCATGAACCTCTAACCTTTGACACTCTTCCTAGCAAATCGTTGCTTGGCTATGTTACCGCTTTGCTCAGCCCCTCTTATAGCATTGCTAGTTGCAGGTGAAGTTGAAGATTGCTCCATGGTGGACAGGATTTTGGTTGGGATATCACAATATCTCTTATATTGTTAATGCATCTATATATTTGGTAAAGGGTGGAAGGCTCGGCCTTATGCCTGGTGTTTTGTTCCACTCTTGCCGCCCTAGTTTCCGTCATACCGGTGTTATGTTCCCGGATTTTGCGTTCCTTACGCGGTCGGGTGATTTATGGGACCCCCTTGATAGTTCGTTTTGAATAAAACTCCTCCAGCAAGGCCCAACATTGACTTTTACCATTTGCCTCACCACCACCTACTTTTCCCTTGGGAGTCGCTCTCTCCAGGGTCAT
>NC_041389.1:395322243-395355290 GCF_002162155.2 Triticum dicoccoides
AGGGTCATCTTTATTATAGCCCCCCCGGGCCAGTGCTTGTCTAAGTGTTGGTCCGAACTAGAGCCCTTTGCAGCGCCCCCTCAGGGAAACTTGAGGTCTGGTTTTAGTTGTACGGATTGCTCATCCGGTGTTGCCCTGAGAACGAGATATGTGCAGCTCCTATCGGGATTGTCGGCGCATCGGGCGGCTTTGCTGGTCTTGTTTTACCATTGTCGAAATGTCTTGTAAACCAGGATTCCGAGTCTGATCGGGTCTTCCTGGGAGAAGGTCTATTCCTTCGTTGATCGCGAGAGCTTGTCATGGGCTAAGTTGGGACACCCCTGCAGGGTATAATCTTTCGAAAGCCGTGCCTGCGGTTATTGGCAGATGGGAATTTGTTAATGTCCGGTTGTAGACAACTTGACACCAGATCCGAAATAAAATGCATCAACCGCGTGTGTAGCCGTGATGGTCTCTTCTCGGCGGAGTCCGGGAAGTGAACACGGTTTCTGGGTTATGTTTGACGTAAGTAGGAGTTCAGGATCACTTCTTGATCATTGCTAGCTTCACGACCGTTCCACTTGCTCTCTTCTCGCTCTTATTTACGTATGTTAGCCACCATATATGCTTAGTCACTGCTGCAGCCTCACCACTTTACCCCTTCCTTTCCTTTAAGCTTTGCTAGTCTTGATACCCATGGTAATGGGATTGCTGAGTCATCGTGGCTCACAGATTACTACAACAACAGTTGCAGGTACAGGTTATGCGATGATCATGACGCGAGAGCGATGCTTGCTTGCGTTGAGTTCTTCTTCTGCTTCTTCGATCAGGGGATAGGTTCCAGGTCGGCAGCCTGGGCTAGCAGGGTGGATGTCGTTTGAGTTTCTGTTTGTGTTCCATCCGTAGTCGGATGATGCTCTTATGTATTGTGATGTTGTATTCGTGTGGCATTGTATGCCTCTTGTATGTATCCCCATCTATTATGTAATGTTGATGTAATGATATCCACCTTGCAAAAGCGTTTCAATATGCGGGTCTATCCTTGGTGGGACCTTCGAGTTCCTTTTGGATAGGGTCGCATATTGGGTGTGACAAGTTGGTAATCAGAGCCTCGACTGACCCTAGGAGCCCCCTTGATTGTTGGCCATTGTTGAGTCTAGAAGAAAACTATTTTGAGTCTTAGGATTATATATATCGGAGAGTAGGATTCTTTTTACTCCTCAGCCCCCTTCGTCGCTCTGGCGAGGTCTCCTGACGTAGATGTTTTGTCTATCCTCTCCTCAAATTTCACTAAAAAAAATTTAAGATCACGCGGGATCTTGGAATCGTTCCGATGGTTTTGTGACGAGAACATTGTTCTTGGTGCCTCTTGTCTATTATGTGGCATTGACCCGAGGAGTTGAGCTCCGAGGTGTTGTCGTCACAATTTTATCGTTGCAGTTCTGGAATACCTGAGTTTTGCCGACATCGAAAATCTCTTTTATGCAGTTGTTGGTGAGATAACCTCGACGTCACCCAGTACTGGGGAGTTCGGGAGTATTGCCATAACTCGTATAACGGATGCTTTTCGAAGGTTGAGGTACACGATTTCTGAAGGTTTCTTGGTTATGTGTTGACGGATGGATACAGCTGGATGTAGGTATTGTTAGTTTGGGTGAGATATATTGCTTCCCCTGTATCCCCAACACCAGATTGCGTAACTAGAAAGTTTTGGGAGTTTTATAGGTGGGAATTCAAGTAGTTCCTAGAATATCTTTTCGAAAAATGCATGATATGAGATTGGGGTTCGACGTCTAGTGGTCCGCCTTTCCACGGTCGTTTTTACAGTGGTCTCGTTGTGTCTTAAAGAACCCTTGGCTATGCTGGTTCGGGGACACTTCGTATGTCATGTGCACTGCCTTGTACATGATGGTGCTGTACACTCGAGCCCGTGTGGGCCCCACCACGAAAACTTCGGATGAAATCTCTATCATATGTTTGTTCCGACTTTTTCTGAAAGCCAATCCTTTGTTTTTGTTTTATTTGCGGTATTCGAGTTGCTTCAATGTCAAGTGTTGAATCCATACCTTTCCTAAACGGTGTTCTCATATTGCTATGTGAATACTAATCCTTTTGATCATTGAGGTTGTCATGTTAATTCTTTTCCAACCGGTGCGCTTCTCTTCAAGATGATCCCATCATTCTCCCCATCCGCAAGATCAATTCTAAGTTTTCTCAATGGTGTTTGTTCCGTTTTCCTCAAGTTGCCTTTGTTTCCTTGCCCTCCCATCCTTTTTTTTCTTCAAGGACCCAGATTTCTTAGTCAAGTATCCATTTATTCATGTGAAGTCTCTTCACTCTTTTCAATCAATGTTTTGATCCAGCGATCCCTCATGAAGATGCTCACGAGTTTTAAGTTCATCATCCTTCGTTCTTTTTTTTCTCCGGTGGATCCATTTCAAGCTTTCAGTGTTGATCATATTCTTTTCCTTGTGTCACATGCTTTTTCATACCAGTGCACCTCTTAATCTTTCACTTCTCGCTATTCATTTGTGCTGGAGTGCTGAAGATATCTCGGAAGACTTGTGTTTCCATTCTCAATCCGTTCAAGATATTTCGAGGTTGTTATCTCATTCAAGTCATTTAATTCAACCGGTGCAATCCCCCCTTTCAATCAATTATTCAATGGTGTTTCTTTTGAGTGGGCCCTAACCCACAGGTATTTTCCCAGGATCTTACCTGACTCTTCTAATTTTCCCGGAGCTATTCCCAAATTCTTTTCAAAGTGTGACATAAGAATGGATTCCATCAGTCACATGCCTTCTCCAAGATCGCTTTGAAATTATTTCATTATTGGTTCAACCTTTCTAATTGTCATTCTGGAGTGCCTCAACAATTCATGGTGGTGTTTCTCGTCGTCATTCTTGAATTTTGAAGTCCGAAGAAGATTTTCCTCTTAAATCCTTACCCGTTCTTCCAAAGATGCGTAGTTCAAGCTTGATGCCATCCTCTCATAATTGTTTTCGATTGTGAGAATTTTCTTTCATCCATCCGGAGCAATTCAAGAGTCTTTTCAGATTGATTCTCCGTAGTCCATCATCTCAGAATTATTCATTCAAGCTTTCAGCTCTTGTTCTCCCAATCATACCGGTGCATCGTTCAATATCCTCTAATCAGTTCATGGCCTCTTCGTTCTCATGTATCTAAATTCCCTCAAGTATCTTCATTCGTTCTCTAATTCTTACCGGTGATTCACCCCTTTACTTCGTTCGTTTTCAATTCGTACGGTGGTTCGTTCAAGATTTCTCTTCCTTCGTCATCGTATCAATTCATTCATTCATTCGTTCTTTTGAATCCCATCGGTGGTTCCATCAATACCTTCTCAAGTTTGCGCTATATCTCTTTTAATCCTTTCTATGAGAATAAGTAGTATGCCAAATCTGTTGCTTGTCATCAATTTAAATTGGTGAAGGATAGGCATGACATAATTCTTATTCTTGTTTCATCCAAGTGATTAATTCCTTCTTCCGAAGATTGTTCATGATGAAGTAATTCTCGGTTCTAGTATTCATTTTTTTCATTTCCGGAGTTCCAAGTTTTCTCGGTTATATCGTCGCAAAGCTCCATCTAAATCATCGGAAGGCTTCACCTTGTGTTTTCAACTTCTCTTTCTTTCTATCATCCTTTCATTATCGGAGTTCTTCATGGAGTCTCTACATGATGGTTCGTCAAGGATTCTTTTCATTCTTCAATTGTTCTTCAAGATTTCTCTCGAGGTGATGATCCGCCAAGCTACACTCTAAAATAAACATGGTGCTCAACACATGTTTTGTTTTGAGGAGCTCAAGTATTCTTCATCTTGCATTCCGAAGTGCAATTCTTTCTACCTTATCTTTTGTGGTGGTGTTATGTCACTCTTGACAATTTCCTTCATGTTTCATGATTCATATGTTGTCAAGAATGAGGTATTTTAAATCCATCATTTTCTCTTTGTTCAAGAGATCTTTTTGACCAATCAACTTCTTCTTTGGATTTATCTTGGTATAGATTTCACCTAAAGCCTTCCCTAAGGAATGTTGCTATTGTGGTGCTTATCAATGATCCAAGCTTTCTCCATATCCTTCTCGATGAAAGAGGTTTTTCATCTCTTCATTGTTCTCAAGCAAGCAATTGTTTCCGTTAGTGGCCGGTTGTCACCTCATAATTTTGGGATGTTTCCATAAGCCCACTACAAGCTTATTCTTTTCGTTGTTGGTTTTCCAACAACCCCGTTGTAACCATCTTGGAAGGGTGCTTTCCAAGCTCATTTGTGGCACAAGTTGTCATTTTCTTCTCCGTCCCTTTAACCCAACAATCTAGCTTCTATTCTTTCTCCCAGAGACATTGTGATGTTGCTCTTTTCTCTCATCTTCTCGAATTGAGGATCATGTTCTTTTCGTGCTTATCCTTTTAACCGGAGTGTTGTATCATCTTTTCAATATCTTTTCATCTTATCAAGTTTTGCCCCCTTCACAACCGGAGTGCTGTCTGAAATCTTTTTTACCCCTTGTGCCATTCTTTCAATAGTTCAAGAGGTAGTGTGTTGTTGATCTCATCAAGTATCCTCTCATCTTGTAAATTCATGTTATATTCCTTCCATGTTCAACCGGAGTGCTGCCCAAATTCTTCCTCTCTCATCTTGTTTTAACCGGAGTGGTTTCGAATTCTATCTTGTCCATTAAACTCTTGATTCATGCCTTTGCAACCTTCAAGTTCTCGTAAGGTTCCTCATTCCTCTTTTCTAACGGATTATTTGAAATCTCGTTCATCTCTAATTGCTCAACCTCTCAAGGTTCGTGGTTTCATTCATTGGTCGAAGAAGCAACTTAGTTTACCTCTTCTCTTCCTCTTCCGTTTCTCTCCGGTGCCATCCTAGATCTCGGGACGAGATTCTCTCGTAGTGGTGGAGTGTTGTAACGCCCCGGATACAACTTTCCATATTTGTAACTCCAACTCTTGCCATTTCCGGCTATGTGATTTATTTCCTCCGTGGTTGGGTTTTTCTGTTGTTTTGCATTTTGTTCTCGTTATGCATCTCATCTCATAGCATCATGCGCATTGCATCGGCAGCGTTTTCATAAAACTTGCATCCGTTCGTGTTCCGCCGGTTCTCTCCGTTGTCCGTTCTGAGCCAGACACACTCGCACGCGCCTGCGGCACCTCCGAAATATTATTTTATAAGCGGCATAAAAATGTTCTCGGAATGGGTTGCAACTTGTCGTGCGGTCTTATTATAGTGTAGACAGGCCGCCTGCCAAGTTTCGTCGCATTCGGAGTCCGTTTGACTGCCCAACCGTTAAACGTAGCGGTACCGTTGCCGGTACCTTCGTCGGACGTTTTCGGTATCCGGAAACTGCTGCTGGGCCTCATTTCTCTTCTCTTCCCTCAGCCCAACCCTCTCGTCACAGCCCACTAGGCCTGCCTAACCCCCCCTCACCCGTGTCCGAAACTTGCCCGAACCCGGCCCACTCTGTCGTTACCGTTGGATTCAGATCATCCCCAAATATCCCGAAAACATCTTTGTTTTCTTATTTGGACTCCCTAGCTATTTATTCGTGAGTGTCAGATTAAAATCGGAGGGTCCAGATGCACCTAACCAAATTCACCTGCTATATAATATCAGCCTAACCCTAGCCCTAGCCCGTCCAATCCATCCAATCCTCCTCGCGCCGCCACCCACTGACTACTCCACCTCGCCCCCCCCCCCTTCCTCGGGATCTTGCCCGATCCTTTCGAGTCCCCGACCACCTTCCTGGTTGTCAGCGCCGAGCCAACCCAGCCCCTTCGATCCATCCATCCATCGATCCGGCCAGCCGCCCCTGGTCTCCCTCGCCTTCCATGCCCGTCCAATCAGCCGGCCCGCTGCTGCCATCTCCTTCCCGGAGCTTCGCATCGTCGGAGTCCCGCGCAAGGCGCCAAGTTCCTGCCACCGCCGGCAACAACAACGTCGCAAATAACCAGGCTGGCCTCTTCCCTCGTTCTCCCCGTGCCCCTCTTCTTCCCTCAAGTCTTTTCCTCTCTGAAACTGCTGCGCCACCATTTTCTTCAGGTGCTAGCTCCGCTCGACGCCATGGCCGACGGCCTCCTCAAGTCCGGTCCGCCCCGTGCCGCCTCCCTTCATTCTCGGCTGCCCCACGACCCTGCGTCCCTGCCGAAGCCCGCGCCAAGTCCCTCGTGAGCTACCGCTCGGATCAGGCCGTCCCCGTGTCGTCTCCGTCGCCAAGTTCGTCGGCCGCAAGGTGCAGCCGCCCCGCCCCGCCCCGCTCCCCTTCCTCAAGGAGCGCCGCCGCCCTGCTGCCAAGTTCCGCCGCTGCCGCTGCAACTCCCACGCCGCCGCTGCTCTGCTTCCTGTCGAGCAGAGGAGGACGGCGCCTCTGCCTCGAGCCGTTCGAGCGCACGCCGCGCTCGTTGACTGATCGCTGACCGCGCCTGGGCTGCCTCCCCTTCGTCTGTTGGCCAAGGCCCAGCCGTGCCAGATCCGGCCTGCCTGGCCTCCTCGTCACCAGCCGGCCCATGAGGCCCATGGTGAGCAGCACCCCCCAGCCCCTTCTCTGTGTTCAGCCCAGCAGTTGCGGCCTGTGTTTTTTTTCCTGCGCTGCGATTTTCTCTATTATCCAGTGATTTAATAATTACAGAAAATGCCCCTGTTTTAAACTGCTAATAACTATTTAACCATACATCCAAATAAAACATGTCTTATATGCAGTATGCTTAGAATTTCATATAGTTTAATAATATGCAACTTTCATGCGTGTTTAAAATGTTTAAATTGCTGTTTGCATTATTTTTGCATAAATGCCACATTAAAATGATTTATTTCATAACTAAATAACCGTAGCTCCGTTTTAAACAAACTTTATATGTAAATGGGGTGGAAAAATATCTAGTTTAACATGGTCCACATTATTTTCCTGTTTAACAAACTTAAAATATGGTTTAGGACAGAACAGTACCGAATCCATAATTTGCATATGGGGATTTTCCGGAATCGTTGTTTGTTACTTCCGGCCTCATTTAAACTTGCCTAGATAGGTAGTTTCATTATGCTTTACCTCTTGCCATGTTTAACAACATTTAATAGTGTTTGGTAGCCTAAACGAGATCAACTAAATAATTGCTTGTGGTGTTTCGTCAATATGCAACTCGTTGCATATTGAGCTCCACTTGATTTGTAGTATTGTTTGTTGCAAATTACCATGCCATGCCTCATTAAACCGGACATGCATCATACTTGTTTGTGCATCATGCCATGTATATGCTTGTGCATTTATCATGTTGTTTGTTTCTTTCCGGTGTTGCTTCTTAGTTCCGGTAACGTTGCATTCGTGAGGATCCGTTCGACTGCTTCCGTTCATCTTCTTCACGGACTCGTTCTTCCTCCTTGCGGGATTTCAGGCAAGATGACCGCTACCCTGGATCTCACTACTATCATTGCTATGCTAGTTGCTTCGTTCTATCGCTATGCTGCGTACCTATCTTTTGCTCTTCAAGCCTCCCAAATTGCCATGAACCTCTAACCTTTGACACTCTTCCTAGCAAATCGTTGCTTGGCTATGTTACCGCTTTGCTCAGCCCCTCTTATAGCGTTGCTAGTTGCAGGTGAAGTTGAAGATTGCTCCATGGTGAACAGGATTTTGGTTGGGATATCACAATATCTCTTATATTGTTAATGCATCTATATATTTGGTAAAGGGTGGAAGGCTCGGCCTTATGCCTGGTGTTTTGTTCCACTCTTGCCGCCCTAGTTTCCGTCATACCGGTGTTATGTTCCCGGATTTTGCGTTCCTTACGCGGTCGGGTGATTTATGGGACCCCCTTGACAGTTCGCTTTGAATAAAACTCCTCCAGCAAGGTCCAACATTGACTTTTACCATTTGCCTCCCACCACCTACTTTTCCCTTGGGAGTCGCTCTCTCGAGGGTCATCTTTATTATAGCCCCCTCGGGCCAGTGCTTGTCTAAGTGTTGGTCCGAACTAGAGCCCTTTGCGGCGCCCCCTCAGGGAAACTTGAGGTCTGGTTTTAGTTGTACGGATTGCTCATCCGGTGTTGCCCTGAGAACGAGATATGTGCAGCTCCTATCGGGATTGTTGGCGCATCGGGCGGCTTTGTTGGTCTTGTTTTACCATTGTCGAAATGTCTTGTAAACCGGGATTCCGAGTCTGATCGGGTCTTCCTGGGAGAAGGTCTATTCCTTCGTTGATCGCGAGAGCTTGTCATGGGCTAAGTTGGGACACCCCTGCAGGGTATAATCTTTCGAAAGCCGTGCCTGCGGTTATTGGTAGATGGGAATTTGTTAATGTCCGGTTGTAGACAACTTGACACCAGATCCAAAATAAAATGCATCAACCGCGTGTGTAGTCGTGATGGTCTCTTCTCGGCGGAGTCCGGGAAGTGAACACGGTTTCTGGGTTATGTTTGACGTAAGTAGGAGTTCAGGATCACTTCTTGATCATTGCTAGCTTCACGGCCGTTCCGCTTGCTCTCTTCTCGCTCTTATTTGCGTATGTTAGCCACCATATATGGTTAGTCGCTGCTGCAGCCTCACCACTTTACCCCTTCCTTTCCTTTAAGCTTTGCTAGTCTTGATACCCATGGTAATGGGATTGCTGAGTCCTTGTGGCTCACAGATTACTACAACAACAGTTGCAGGTACAGGTTATGCGATGATCATGACGCGAGAGCGATGCTTGCTTGCGTTGAGTTCTTCTTCTGCTTCTTCGATCAGGGGATAGGTTCCAGGTCGGCAGCCTGGGCTAGCAGGGTGGATGTCGTTTGTGTTCCATCCGTAGTTGGATGATGCTCTTATGTATTGTGATGTTGTATTCGTGTGGCATTGTATGCCTCTTGTATGTATCCCCATCTATTATGTAATGTTGATGTAACGATATCCACCTTGCAAAAGCGTTTCAATATGCGGGTCTATCCTTGGTGGGACCTTCAAGTTCCTTTTGGATAGGGTCGCATATTGGGCGTGACATTGACATTGGAAAAGCTCTAGCAAAATGAACTACACGATCTTGTGCTATTCTTAGGATTGGGTCTTGGCCATCACATCATTCTCCTAATGATGTGATCCCGTTATCAATGACATCCAATGTCCATAGTCAGGAAACCATGACTATCTGTTGATCAACGAGCTAGTCAACTAAAGGCTCACTAGGGACATGTTGTGGTCTAAGTATTCACACATGTATTACGATTTCCGGATAATACAATTATAGCATGAATAAAAGACAACTATCATGAACAAAGAAATATAATAATAATCCTTTTATTATTGCCTCTAAGGCATATTTCCAACATCAGTGTGTTTGGCTTCATTGCTTCTTACAATGCCGAACACGCGTATGCAGTCCGGCCAAATCCCACATCAAGGTATCCTCTTCGGAGGAGTCCTTGGACCTGTCGGCGATGAACAGCGAGTCACTCCCGACGGCCTCCTCCCCCCGGCATGCGGACGACACTGAAGTGTTGTCCCAGAGGATGCCAGACCAGGGGAAGATAGTTCCGGAGACGCCCCAAGGCGAGATCCCAGCTGCCGGGCACATGGGGGGGAAGACCCCCATGGACTCTAATAATGGGGGCCGCAGTGAATTTGGCCCCCAGCCGAACACGGCTCCGGAACCCCCAGTGGTTCCAAACTCAGGCAGGCAGCCCCTTGCTAAGGAGGGCGAGCCGCCTGTACTGATGAACTCTGTCCATCCAGAGGCATCGGATAACTTGCTGGAAGCGCTTCGCGGCGCTTCCATCGATGATGAACACCGTACTCTTATGAGTGCGGTGATTGAGAATGTCCGGTCCGCCAAAAGCGGATTGACCGAAGCCTGTGCCAGCCTCCTAACAGGCTTTGAGGTAAGTAACAAAAGTGTAAGAAAATATCACATTATAGACAGTAGCCCCTGATACTCTGTTTGGTGTTCGGAAAGAAAAGGCAAACAGGGGATCAAATGATATCTGCAGGAGTCTAACAGAAAAGGTCTATGTGAATAAGCAGGGTTGCTGCTGGTTGCTGCCGCTCGTACTGCGGAGGTCTCCAGACTGAGGCAGGACCTGGAGCGAGTTGAAGGAGAGCTCGGCCTCACGAAGAGGCAGCTCAAGGAGAACAAAGGTACATAGTACCCTGTATGTATACTTATTAGTAATAATTGGTTCATGCCGACGAAAGTGCTATGAACTGTTGTTGGGGCCACGACTGACGTGGCGACCCTGAAGAAGGCGTTAGCCGAGGCTGAAGACAAAGCGGCCAAGGAAAACGCCGCATGCGAGAAGCATGAGGCCCGGGTCGGCGAGGTGCAGCAAGAGCTCCAGGATGCCGTCAAGAAGTGTGAATCCTTGGAGTGTGACTCGAAGGCTAAAGAGTCTGAGCTTGCCAAGGCCCTTCAGTGCACACAAGACGCCCGAGCCGAAGCCCAGAGAGCCCTCCAGGAAGTCCAAGAAGCTCAAAATATTGCGGCGGGTAAGGCATTTGTTATGCAAAGCAAGCATGTGAAGGAAACATTCTTTTTACTTACCCGAATTCGGAGTTCTCCAGGAGCATTTGTGGATTTGTCGCGCAGCATAGCGGACGCCGCGGAGTTCTACCGAGCCGAAGAAGGGAGCTCGACGGAGAAGTTGTTCTGGTCCCGGTACCTTGGGTCAGAGCATCCGCGGCCCTTGAGTGACCAGCTGAAGCAGTTAGTCGAACTGCACAAGGCGGCCGAACTGGCCATGAAGGACCTTATTGTCCGGCTGTGGCCGGCCAAGCCCCTGCCTAACAGTTACTTCGAACTCGTTAAGCGGCTTGTAAGTGCCTGCCCGCGACTTGATGTCATAAAGCGGTCGGTGTGCATTGAGGGTGCGCGGATGGCGTTTGCCCATGCGAAGATGCATTGGGCCAAGATGAATGCCAAGGCGCTGATGACCGAGGGACCGCCAGAGGGCAAGGAGCACCGTCGTCCCGAGATGTATTATGATGGAGTCCTGGAGGGAGCCCGCATTATGGTGAAGCAATGTGCAAAGGATGTAATCTTTGAATGAACACATTCATTTTATCCTATCTTGTAATATAAAACAAGTTCGCTATGCAATATGTATTGCATGTTTATTTAAAATTTTACCTTCTGTGCGACCGCTTGTAAAATCTGAGAGTTGGCCAGTCGTCGGCTTATGCCCCCGTGTAACTAGTACCGGGGTGTTCGGGATAAATCTAAACACTCTTTATCCAAATTTTTGGTCCTTTAAGGAGGTGTTTAGCGCAGCGAACAAGGCAATCGGACTATACAACTTTATCACTCTCACTTAGCCATAGAAGTTCTATAATATTAAATTTCAGCGTAGCCCCTGGCATTCGGAAGACCGGACTTGGGGCGCTATACACGCCTAAATCGGGCAAAGACTGATTCCTCGCCTGAAGCGGAAAAAATCTTTAAGGATCGGAAACCTCTCGAACAGCGACCAGCTCTCGCCGTATCATGACAGTCAGTTTTCGGCTTTCTCTACTGAGGTGCTCGTCCGGAAGAACCGGGACACAATCACAGTAGTTCTCCATATGTCACCTTAGCCGATATAGCGGAACGTAAGGCGTCAAAACATGGGAGCTGGGCAAACCCAACTATTGACCCAAGACATGATTCAGAGCTGATGCATATAGTGCTATAAGCTCGGGGTGCCGCACTATCGAAAGTGTTCGGACTTTCCTGCCGTGTTATGGGGTACACTGAAGCCCCTGGCGAACTAAGTCGTACCAACGTGTACGTGTGCAAATTTTAATAAATAAACAGTCGAGGAAAAAAAGTAAAGAAATGTAATAATAAGCTAACGTTGTACATTATTTTCCATTTGTTGTTTTGAATAGTACATCAAGGCGTACGTATACAAGTAGTGCGGTAAGCAAAATAGGACTATTTGACATGTCCTAACCAAGAGTGAGCTGCGTACATGTATGTAAAACAGGTATAACGATCGTTATAAGAGACCACCTGGGGATTCCCTTGTACGTCAAAGCTCCTTACCTCATTGGTGTCTCCGTCCCGTGCTGGGTCCGATGATCGGACTATCAGAAGAGCCTCCAGAAAATAGGGACCTAAAAGAAAGAAAAGGGGTGAAGGTATACGGATCCTCGAGCGGTTGAGCCGCATTATGGACTGTATTGTCGTCGTGCCTCCGCCTGTGCCCATGGTATTTGAAGTGTGTAGTTATGTATGCGCGGCACAAATTTCGCCGCTTGACTAGGATCAAGACGGAGGCCGGATTACTAGGCGGGCTCTGGTCGAGCTGGACGATCTTGTTGCAGAGTACTTCGGACTCGCTTGGCGGTGTCCGCGGGCTTTATTGCCGAATTGGAGGACTGCCTAAGAAGGCTGCTTTGTACTTCTGCTGCGAGGGTCACTGTGTGCTCCTCCGTACAGAGGGAGCGTTCTGTGTTTCCATTGACTGTTATAACCCCGCGAGGTCCTGGCATCTTGAGCTTGAGGTAGGCATAATGTGGCACCGCGTTGAATTTGGCGAATGCACTTCGTCCGAGCAGTGCGTGATAGCCACTGTGGAAGGGGACGATATCGAAGATTAACTCCTCACTTCAGAAGTTGTCCGGAGATCCGAATACCACTTCTAGTGTGATTGAGCCCGTGCAACAGGCCTCTACACCTAGTATGACACCTTTAAAGGTGGTTTTGGTGGGTTTGATCCTTGAGGGGTCGATGCCTATTTTGCGCATTGTATCCTGATAGAGTAGGTTCAAGCTGCTGCTACCATCCATAAGGACTCGAGTAAGGTGGAATCTGTCGATGATGGGGTCGAGGACCAACACGGCCAAACCGCCATGACAGATACTGGTCAGGTGGTCCCTGCGATCGAAGGTGATCGGGCAAGAGGACCATGGGTTGTACTTTGGGGCGACTGGCTCCATCGCGTAGACGTCCCTTAGAGCACGCTTCCGCTCCCTCTTGGGAATATGGGTTGCGTATATCATATTTACCATTTTTACTATGGGAGGGAATTTCTTCTGTCCTCCTATATTCGGTAACCGGGGATCCTCGTCGTCATCACTATGCCTCCCCTTTTCCTTATTTTCATTCATCTTACCGGCCTTCTTAAACACCCAGCACTCTATGTTGGTGTGATTGGCTGGTTTATCTGGGGTACCGTGAATTTGACATGAGCGATCGAGTATGCGGTCCAAACTAGACAGGCACGGATTGTTTCTTTTGAATGGCTTTTTCCGCTGACTGGACTTAGAGCCACTGAATCCGGCGTTGACGGCCGTGTCTTTGGCATTGTCTCCGTTACTGCGACGTTTGTGCCTATTGCGCCGGGGCTTGCCGTTGTTGTCTCTGGCATCTGAGGTGCCAGGATTTCCCGAGGTGCTGTTGCTACGAGCCAGCCAGCTGTCCTCGCCCGCACAAAAGTGGGTCATAAGTATCATGAGAGCTGCCATGGACTTCGGCTTCTCTTGGCCGAGGTGTCGGGCAAGCCACTCGTCACGGATGTTATGCTTAAAGGCCGCTAGGTCTTCGGCATCCGGACAATCGACAATTTGGTTCTTTTTGGTTAGGAACCGAGTCCAGAATTTCCTGGCTGACTCTCCGGGCTGTTGGGTTATATGACTTAGATCATCAGCATCCGGTGGCCGCACATAGGTGCCCTGTAAGTTACCTAGGAATGCGTCTTCCAGGTTCTCCCAACTTCCAATAGAGTTTGTCGGCAAGCTATTCAGCCAATGCCGAGCCGGTCCCTTGAGTTTAAGTGGGAGATATTTGATGGCGTGTAAATCATTGTCGCAGGCCATGTGAGTGTGGAGAAGGAAATCTTCCATGCATACCGCGGGGTCTGTAGTCCCATCGTAGGCCTCGATGTTAACGGGCTTAAACCCTTCTGGGAATTCATGTTCCATAACTTCGTCAGTGAAGCACAGGGGGTGTGCGGCGCCTCTATGTCGGGCTATATCACGACGCAGCTCGAATGAGCCTGGTCTGTTGTATTCAGCCCGGCCAGATTTGTATTTAGTATATCTAGTGTGGCGGTCATCATCACGCGTTGGAGCGCGCCCCCGTGATCTGTAGATCGATCTAGACTACCCTGCTTTGTTTTCCAATATGTCTTGCAGGTCCTGCATGTACCCCCGAGTGTCGGTGTCAAAACCGAAGGATCTCGAGTAGGGGGTCCCGATCTGTGCGTCTTAGGCTGGTGGTAACAGGAAGCAAGGGACACAATGTTTACCCAGGTTCGGGCCCTCTCGATGGAGGTAAAACCCTACTTCCTGCTTGATTAATATTTAAGATATGTGTAGTACAAGAGTAGATCTACCACGAGATCGTAGAGGCTAAACCCTAAGAGCTAGCCTATGATGGTATGATTGTAATTGTGATCGGCCTTCTAAGGACCATCCTCTCCGGTTTATATAGACACCAGAGAGCTAGGGTTTATAGGGAGTCGGTTACAAGGAAGGAAACATAATATCCGGATCGCCAAGCTTGTCTTCCATGCAAAGGAGAGTCCCATCCGGACATGGGCCGAAGTCTTGAGTCTTGTATCTTCACACTTCAATAGTCCAGACGATGTATATAGTCCAGCTATCCGGATACCCCCTAATCCAGGACTCCCTCAGTAGCCCCTGAACCAGGCTTCAATGATGATGAGTCCGGCGCGCAGTCTTGTCTTTGGCATTGCAAGGCGGGTTCCTCCTCCGAATACTCCCATGTACCCATCATGACGAACAGTGTCCGGCATCTCATCAATGTTGTACTCCTCGGCTTCAGTGTTTCAATAATGACCATTTCCACGTGTCGAGCAAATGCGAGGAGTCGAGGCATTTTTGCATTTGCCACCCTTGGTCCTTCGGGCTAACCGTCTATTTGAAGAGACGGGGATTCCCAGATCCAAACCTCACTCTCCCTCCTCGAGCGAGCATCCAACTTAGCGCCTAGAAAAAACCATTCCAACATGTCCGGTCGTCGCAGCTCTTCTGCTCGCTCTCCTTGCCCCAAGCCGGGGGACTGGGGAGAGTGTTCAGTTTCTCATAGCCGTTTGATAAAGTACAAACCCAAGGGCTCCACCCGCCGGTGTTCATGGTCCCTGTTCGAGCCAGAGTGGCCACCTATAACGGCAGAGAACAGGCAGAGAGATCCCCCAATCCATCTCCATAGGAGCGAATATGCCTAATTCCGCATCTATTAAGGGGCGTCGGGTTTCCTATTCATCCATTCCTTCATGGGCTTCTGGAGTTCTACGGCCTCTAGTTGCACAACTTTACCCCGGCCTCCATACTACATATAGCAGGGGCCCTTTGTGAGCTATTTCTAGGCTGCGAGGCTCATTTCGGATTGTGGAAGAAGCTGTTCTGCCTTGTCCCCCGTAACCAGGGAGAATCCCTATGTCAAGTGGGCGGGGCCGAATTATGGCGTATCGCTGAGACAGGATACCTAGCCGGCACTCCCAAGAAGGCACCAGATAACTGGGCTTCAGAGTGGTTTTATATTGATGATGCTCCCCTTCCGGATCCAGTCCGGACAGGACTCCCCAAGTTCAGTAACACCCCGCCGAGGGCACATCTAAGTTGGCGCCCCCGAGGCCCCCGAGAAGAGGATTCTAGGGAAGTACATTTCCTGATGAGCAGGATAAGTTACTGGCCAAATCCGGACTGACGATAGTCGAGGTCATGGCAATATGCATAATGCGGGGAGTGCAACCGCTTCAATATCGCAGCAATCCCATGTGGCACTACAACGGGACAGACGATGCCACCCGCTGTGGCTGTAAGGGTCCGGACTCCCCCACCGCTCTGGCAAGGATACTGTCCGACCTGCACAAAGGAGAAGAGGAAGACTTCCTCCATATCAAACCGCGGGACGGATTCTCCATGTACAATCCCCCAAACTGGGTAAGTCGTCATTTATTTTCTCGCTTCACTTATTGTGGCGTTCTTTGCTAAAGTTACCTGCATCGACATTTCCGAGCAGGAACTGAGGAGGGTCGTAGAAGGAATCTCCAGCCCTTCCCCGCAGCCAGAGGACCCCGAAAGGGCCCTGGATCCAGGACTTGAAGAAGACCCAAATGTGGCTGTGGAGCTTGTCGACGGGATATCGGGTGAGCCGTGACGGCGCCTCAGTGGCCATTACTGTTGATTATCCTGAACTGCTACCCTCGTCGCGCGTAAGCCAAGCCGAAGACTCGACTCTCCGAAGAGGACTCTTTCGTGATGTCACGCCTTATCCCTGAAGTGTCGTGTTTTTGCAGAAACGACATTCGGAACGCAGGGTCGAGCCCCTAGGGACCCATCAGCCACAGGCGTCCGGATTGGGCAGGCTCAAGAGGAAGGCGGTTAGGACCGACACACCTTTACAGAGGTAAGAAAACCACCTGTCATGTAATTTTTTGTCATTTGAAGTACAACAGCGCCCTTTTACATCCTGGCAGGAAGAGGAGTATTCGGACTATATCCAAAGATCCTGCCAACCACGCCTCCACCAGTCGGGCTCCAGAACCGACTTCAAGAGAGGAGGAGGATGTAGGGCCGATGCCGCATGGCCCTCCGACAAAGGACGCAAATATGCTCTTTGCCACAAATTCCGAAGTAGAGAGGGCCATGAATCACCGGCATCGACGGGCCGTACTTCGCAACAATATCTTTTCCGAAGAGGCATTTAATGCTTTCAATTCGGGAGACGCATATATCTAGGCTGCTCAAGGTGGGCTTGCCCGGGTGACGGACCAGTATACCAATGATATGCGGGTAAGAAAGTTTGATAAGCATGTATAGCAGTAGCCCCTGAGACTGGAAACGGTTGGAACAACAGTTTTAAGTATCAGTGTATGCACAGGTTATTGTAGATAAGAATGAGCAATTGTCTCGGGAGCTACAGGAGTGCAAGACTCAACTCAGGGCCACGGTTGTCAAGCTAGAGGAATCCCAGAAGGCCTCATCCGGTAACCTTTATCTTGAGTGTACGAAAGTGAACCGGTTAGCAACTGGCTGGTATGACGAATTTAATATAAAATTCTACAGATAAACCTGGACTAAATCCGGAGGGCGGGAGGGATGACGAGTCGCATCTCCAGAGGCAACTAAAGGCCAGTGAGCGCATTCTTACGCAAGTTAAGCATGATAAGAATACGCTCCAAGATGCCAATGTTCGGTTGG
The DNA here is from genome assembly GCF_002162155.2 of Triticum dicoccoides. Lineage (NCBI taxonomy): Eukaryota > Viridiplantae > Streptophyta > Magnoliopsida > Poales > Poaceae > Triticum > Triticum dicoccoides. The sequence continues at coordinate 395,339,358 of NC_041389.1, forward strand.
ACGCGGAATTGAAGGACGTCCGCGCGTAGTTGGCAGACTCCGTGAAGGAGAACAGAAGGCTTCGCCGCGGCATTTATCGTAAGTGCCTAAACAAACTGTAGCATAGTTCAGCAAGGAAGTGTATTGAAAAAGTTGTGTTTGTAGGAATGCTAACGGGTCGCCCTGAGGAGGAGATGCCCGCATCTACAGGTGATTTACTGCAGGACCTCTCACAACTGCACGAGCGAGCTCGGCAGGCGATGCAGGGCACTGCGCAGTCTCTGTGGCCATCAAGCTCCCTGCCAAATGGCATGGGGGGGCTTGTGGACATGCTTCAAGGAGCGCGGCGGCGCTTCCGTTTGTGGAAGATATCAGCTTGCCGGCAAGGTGCAAGAGAAGCATGGGCTATGGTGAAGACGCGCTACACCAAGATGGACCCGAACCATATGGCCGAAGTTGGACCCGCCGGGCCAGATGGGCAAGAAATTCCCGTGAGTCTGGTATATGACCAGGTGGCGTTAGCCGCAAAGTATTCTCAACAAGATTGTAAGCTAGATAGCCTGTTGGATGCTATAGAGGATGAATATAGTCAGTCCAAATGACTGTGTAATTCGATGGACATAAGTAGCCCCTAGCCAGATTAAAATCATTTGTCATGGCGGACCTTTTCGCTTCAGCCCCAGGATCCTAAAGTCCGGGGTGTGTCCGAATACCCGCTCGGTTACACAAAACCGGAGTATGCGTGGAAACCAGGCGTAGGGGTCATAAGTGCTTGAACAGACAAGTACCCAACTAGTTATGTTATATTACATGGGTAGTAAGAAACATCTTCCGGGGAGAATAGTTCCGTTAAGGGTTCCTTTCCCTGGGTAAGCATGTGTCAAGGCACATGTCCGGACTACGAACCAAAGCGCAGGATACAGAACTTCTGGGGATTAATGTTATAATAAACGAAGACATCTTTTGTTCACCGATCGAATATTCTCTTAAGGAAACTAGCTTTCAGCTTCACCCAGTCTGAGGTACACATCCGGCTCAACCGGCAGTAACAATCGTAGAGGTGCTCCCCTTATGCCCTAGTCGAATTAAAGGGAACATAGGGCATAAACACAGGAGCCAGGCAACCTAGCTTGGCCACGTCTTAAGTCATATCGATGCATATAATGGCGAATAAAAGGCATACATGGAAAATACATGTCTGATGGGAAAAAAGCCCTTTAGAGTAAGTTATATTTAGCTTCCGTATAGGAAGCCCCCGGGTATTACTTGCACACATAGTGCGGCCAGAATAATCCGGGAATCCGCATTGTATTAAATACTTTGTGTGACGAGGAAAAGATCGAGAAAGGAAAGGGGAGGGGGCATAATTGAAAAAGGAGGGTTAAGGAGACAAACACTAAGTTCGGTGTTAGGCGTAGAATCTCTGGAGTCTGGCCGCGTTCCATGGGTTCAGCTCGAGTCTGTTACCAGACGCATTGCGTAAGCGGTACGCTCCTCCGGTGAGAACTTTGTCGATGATGAAGGGGCCTTCCCACTTGGGTTTGAGCTTGTCCTTCTTCTTCTCTGGTAAGCGTAGAACGAGTTCACCAATAGTATAAGTTTTGGCCTGCACTTCTCTGCTTTGGTATCGTCGAGCCTGTTGCTGATAGAATGTGGAACGGGCCTTCACGACGTCGCGCTCCTCCTCCAGGGCGTCCAAGTTATCCTGCCGATCTAGCTCGGCTTCCTTCTCTTTGTACATGCGTACGCGTGGCGAATCATGTATTATGTTGCAGGGTAGTACTGCTTCCGCGCCGTACACCATAAAGAATAGTGTATATCCGGTGGTGCGATTCGGCATGGTCCGCAGCCCCCAGAGTATGGAGTCGAGCTCCTCGACCCAATGAGTATCTAACTCTGTCAAGGATCGCACTAGTCTGGATTTGATGCCGCTCATGATGAGACCATTTGCCCGCTCGACCTAACCATTTGTTTGAGGATGGTAGACGGAAGCATAGTCAAGCTTGATGCCCATTTTGCCGCACCAAGCTTTGACTTCATCGGCTGTAAAATTTGAGCCATTATCAGTGATGATGCTGTGGGGGACACCGTATCGATGTACGACCCCGGATATAAAGTCTATTACTGGTCCGGATTCAGCCGTTTTCACTGGTTTGGCTTCTATCCATTTGGTGAACTTGTCTACCATGACCAATAAATATTTTTTCTTGTGGCTTCCCCCTTTAAGGGGTCCAACCATATCCAGCCCCCAGACTGCGAAGGGCCAAGTTATGGGGATTGTTTGGAGAGCGGTAGGGGGCATATGACTCTGATTGGCAAAGAGCTGGCAACCGACGCAGTGTTGGATAAGGTCATGTGTGTCTGCTCGGGCTGTCGGCCAATAGAAACCTATACGGAAGGCCTTGCTGACTAATGCTCGAGCCGCAGCATCATGCCCGCCCAGTCTGGCATGGATTTCAGCCAAGAGCTGCCGCCCTTCCTCTTCGGAGATGCACCTTTGGAGCACTCAGGTGGCACTTTTCTTATAGAGTTCCCCTTCATGGACCTTGTAAGCTTTAGAACACCGAACGATGCAGCGTGCTTCATTTTGATCTTCGGGGAGCTCCTGCCTATTTAGGTAGGCCAAGAAAGGCTCAGTCCACGGGGCGATAACAGCCACTATTTCATGGGCTGATGATGTTATTTCGGTGGTGGAGCCTCTGATTATGTCTGATAGTTCGGAATCTATGGATGTATTCAGATCCGTGCTAGTATTGCCGGACTCCCCTTCCCATACCACGGATGGCTTGAACAGCCTTTCCAGGAATATGTTAGGCGGGACAGGGTCGCGTTTAGTGCCAATGCGGGCAAGGACATCTGCCGCTTGATTGTCCACATGGTGGAATTCGAGCCCCTAGAACCGAGCTGACATTTTAAGGACGGCATTGCGATAGGCCGTCATTTTCGGATCCTTGGCGTCAAAGTCTCCATTTATTTGTGATATTGCGAGGTTTGAATCCCCGCGCACTTCTAGGCGTTGAATGCCCATAGAGACTGCCATCCGAAGACCATGCAACAGAGCCTCGTATTCGGCTGCATTGTTGGAGTCTGTGTATAATATTTGGAGGACGTATTGGACTGTGTCTCCAGTGGGAGAGGTCAGGACTACGCCTGCTCCCAATCCGGCCAGCATTTTAGAGCCGTCAAAGTGCATGATCCAGTTAGAGTATGCGCCGTACTCTTTAGGGAGTTCGGCTTCCGTCCATTCGGCGACGAAGTCAGCTAATACTTGCGACTTGATAGCCCGCCAAGGCTTGTATGTTATGTCGAACAGAAGGAGCTCGATGGCCCATTTAGCAATCCGGCCCGTGGCATCGCGGTTATTTATTATATCGTTTAGTGGTACTTCGGAGGCCACCGTAATCAAACACTCTTGAAAGTAGTGTCGTAGCTTTCGGGATGACATGAAGACCGCGTATGCTATTTTTTTGATAGTGTGGGTATCGGGATTTGCATGGGGTGAGGACCGTGGATATGTAACAAACCGGCTTCTGTAGCGGGAATTTGTATCTGTCGACCTCTCGTTCGACGATGAGTACTGCGCTTACAACTTGATGTGTTGCAGCTATGTACAGTAGCATAGGTTCACCGATAGTTGGCGTTGTTAGGACTGGATTACTGGCCAATAAGGTCTTTATTTCATCGAGTCCAGCCGCGGCTGCATCTGTCCACACGAAGTGTTCGGTGCACCGAAGAAGGCAATAAAGAGGCAATGCCTTTTCTCCTAACCTGGAGATAAAGCGGCTCAAAGCAGCCACGCATCCAGCTAGTTTCTGGATGTGTTTGAGGTCTGTTGGTATAGCCAACTGCGACAAAGCTCGTATTTTTGCTGGATTAGCTTCAATTCCTCTATTGGAAACGATGAAGCCCAGCAGCTTTCCAGAGGGGACGCCAAAAATGCACTTCTCCGGATTCAGCTTGATGTCGTATGTTTGTAGGTTGTCGAACGTAAGCCTCAAGTCATCTATTAGGGTTTCGACGTGTCTTGTTTTTATGACTACGTCGTCCATGTATGCCTCCACTGTTTTGCCGGTTTGCTTTTCCAGCCATGTTTGAATCATGCGTTGGTAGGTTGCGTCGGCATTCTTAAGCCCGAAAGGCATAGTGTTGAAGCAGAAAGGGCCATATGGCGTTATGAAAGTTGTTGCAGCTTGGTCGGACTCTGCCATCTTTATTTGATGGTATCCAGAGTATGCGTCGAGGAAACACAGCGAGTCGTGTCCAGCTATGGCATCGATGATTTGATCGATGCGAGGGAGGGGAAAGGGATCCTTGGGGCAAGCCTTGTTAAGGTCTTTGAAGTCGACGCACAGGCGCTAGGATTTGTCCTTCTTTGGTACCATTACAAAGTTCGCCAGCCAATCCGGATGTTTGATATCTCTAATGAATCCGGCCTCAAGTAGCTTGGCTAGCTCCTCCCCCATGGCTTGCTGTTTGGGCTCTGAAAACCGCCTTAGGGTCTGTTTAACAGGTTTGTATCCCTTTAGTATGTTAAGGCTGTGTTCGGCCAATTCGCGCGGGATGCCCGGCATGTCCGATGGGTGCCAGGCGAAAATATCCCAATTTTCGTGCAAGAAGTCTCGCAGTGCGGCATACATAATGGGGCTCAACTCTGTCCCGATGGAGGCTGTCTTCATGGGGTCCGTTGGGTGGACTTGGGACTTGACTATCTCATCTGCGGGTTTAAATGAGGTGGACTTGGGTCGTTTGTCGAGTATCACGTCGTCCCTGTCCACGATGGCGCGCAGCATTGTTAATTCTTCTGCTGCTAGGGCTTCGGATAATGCTTCCAAGGCCAGTGTTGCGGTTTTGTTTTCGGTGCGGAGTGCGACGTCCAGATCACTAGCTAGAGTGATGATTCCATTGGGTCCGGGCATTTTAAGCTTCATATAGCCGTAATGGGGTATGGCTTGAAAGCTTGCAAACGCATCCCGCCCTAGAAGGGCATGGTATCCGTTGTTGAAAGGAGACACTTGGAAGGTGATTTCTTCGGACATGTAATTCTCTAGGGTGCCGAATACCACATCGAGTGTGATTTTTCCCGCACACTGTGCCTCCCGGCTAGGGATAATTCCCCTGAAGGTTGTCCCGCTTTGTTCGATGCGGCTTTTTTCAATTTCCATCTTCTTGAGTGTTTCTTCGTAGATTAGGTTTAATCCGCTTCCACCGTCCATGAGTACTTTAGTGAGCCGAAATCCGTCCACTATCGGGCTGAGGACTAGAGCGCCCGGCGCCCGGATGGACTGGAATTGGGGTTCGTCGCTGGCATTGAAAGTTATAGCAGTGTTGTTCCATGGATTTATTTTTGCCACATGGCAGATTTCAATGGAGCTTCGATGAGCTCGCTTGCGCCTATTGTTTGAGGCGAATGTCTCAAAGACTTTTAGTACCGTATTGTGTTCCTTGGCGGGATGTTGTTCTGCTTTATGGCTCTCGAGGAGATCCTCGCCACTATTAGCTACCTGCCGGAGTATCCAACATGCTCTAAGGCTATGGGTTGGCATTGCATCCGGCGTACTGTGAAGCTTACATGGCCCATTGAGCCATTCTTCCAATACGGTTCCACGCCCTGGGGCGGGTTTTGGTTTCTTGGGAATTGAGTTGGTCGACTTACGAGAGTTCGGTCGTTTAGTTCGGACAAAGGTTCTGGTGAAGGCCGTACTGTCCCAAAATTTTGTTTGGGTCTTCCAGGCGCTTTCCATTGCACAGTACTTCCGTACTATGGTTGCCAAGTCCGCAAAGTGTACTATGTCATGGCGACTTATAGCGTTAAGGAGTCCTTTGTTCATGCAGTTCCCGCAGAAAAGTGAGACCACGTCCTCCTTGTGGCAGTCCTCGACCTTGTTAAGTGCAAGGAGGAATCTGGCCCAGTAACGGTGTACCGTCTCCTGGGGCTCTTGCCTGATACGGGAGAGACGATTTAGGTCCGAGCAAGTGTCATTGGCTGAATCCGGATTTTGATCCGATCTGACCCCTGGGGGTGCGGAAGGTTCCGAGCCCGACAGTTCGGGGTCCGGAGTATCACCCAATCTCTTCGGCCCGATGCCCGATTCTAAGTTCGGGACTCGGGTCATGTCCTCCTTTGAGTAGGTGTTTGGCTTATTGAGTTCGAGGATCCGGACATAATTCGTCCTCAAAGTTGAAAGGTGACCCGTGTGTGGTTCCTCCACTACCGCTACCTCATGGGTGGCCGGCGGGGATCTAATGTCCCTCTGGTCGGGTTTAAGCCCAATCCGGTCATAGCCCGTAGCGAATCCCAAAGCGGTGATGCGATCCAAGAGCTCATTAAGAGAGGAGAGCTCTATCGGATCCATCTGTTCGGCAAGCTCTGAATTGATGTGAAGGTTATGCGTGATGACCCGAGAGGCCATCGTTGGCGCGACAGCCGATGGAGAGGCCATAATGAAGCCGCCAAGCCGGAGAGCCTGGCCTATAGCCAGCGCTCCCGCCGAGGTGATGTCGTCCTTGACAACGAGACGAGCCATCGAGCCTTGCAGCGACGACACAGAGGAACTCTCAATGAAAGCACCAATGTCGGTGTCAAAACCGGCGGATCTCGGGTAAGGGTCCTGATCTGTGCGTCTTAGGCTGATGGTAACAGGAAGCAAGGGACTCAATGTTTACCCAGGTTCGGGCCCTCTCGATGGAGGTAAAACCCTACTTCCTGCTTGATTAATATTGAAGATATGTGTAGTACAAGAGTAGATCTACCACGAGATCATAGAGGCTAAACCCTAAGAGCTAGCCTATGATGGTATGATTGTAATTGTGATCGGCCTTCTAAGGAACATCCTCTCCGGTTTATATAGACACCGGAGAGCTAGGGTTTATAGGGAGTCGGTTACAAGGAAGGAAACATAATATCCGGATCGCCAAGCTTGTCTTCCACGCAAAGGAGAGTCCCATCCAGACACGGGCCTAAGTCTTGAGTCTTGTATCTTCACACTTCAATAGTCTGGACGATGTATATAGTCCGGCTGTCCGGATACCCCCTAATCCAGGACTCCCTCACCGAGCCTTGGTGTTTTTGTTTGATCGGCGACGGGGTGCGGGCGGGTGTTCGGGCTGATACGCCGCTTTGTCTCGGCCACGAGGTGGCCGGTCAGCCTCGTCCTGCACTGGTAGTGTAGGCTCTAGCGCCTCCTCGAATTGAGGTAGCAACCTGTGCTTCGGGTAACTTTTGGTTGGGCGCTCGAGTCCGTATTCCTCGGCTGCCAGGACCTCAGTCCATCTATCTGTTAGCAGATCTTGATCAGCTTGAAGCTGCTGCTATTTTTTCTTCAGGCTTTTTGCAGTGGCTATAAGCCGGCTGAGGGAGTCCTGGATTAGGGGGTGTCCGGATGGCCGGACTATGACCTTTGGCCGGACTCCCGGACTATGAAGATACAAGATTGAAGACTTCGTCCTGTGTCCGATAGGACTTTCCTTGGCGTGGAAGGCAAGCTTGGCGATTCGATATGAAGATCTCCTCCCATTGTAACCGACTTTGTGTAACCCTAGCCCTCTCCGGTGTCTATATAAACCGGAGAGTTTTAGTCCATAGGACGAACAACAATCATACCATATGCTAGCTTCTAGGGTTTAGCCTCTCTGATCTCGTGGTAGATCTACTCTTGTACTACCCATATCATCAATATTAATCAAGCAGGAGTAGGGTTTTACCTCCATCGAGAGGGCCCGAACCTGGGTAAAAACATCGTTTCCCTTGTCTCCTGTTACCATCCGCCTAGACGCATAGTTCAGTACCCCCTGCCCGAGATCCGCCGGTTTTGACACCGACATTGGTGCTTTCATTGAGAGTTCCTCTGTGCCGTCACTTTTAGGCCCGATGGCTTCTTCGATCATCGACCACGACGCGGTCCAGGGTGAGACTTTTCTCCCCGGACAGATCTTCGTATTCGGCGGCTTCGCACTGCAGGCCAATTCGCTTGGCCATTTGGAGCAGATCGAAAGCTAAGCCCCTAGCCATCAGGTCAGATTTGGAAGCTTAAACTACAGGGCCAACATCCGCGGGGACTTGATCTTCGACGTATTCGAGCCACGGCCGAGCGCGCCGCACTGTCACGATGAGCATGATCTAGCTCTGCCGCCGGACAGCGCCCCGAGCGTCGCTCAGGTGTCCGCTCCGACCCTTAGCTCGGAGCCGACCACGCTAGCCGGGGATGGACGGTTGGACGCCGTCCCAGGAGCCGCGATCTTTACGGCGATAGAGCCGAATACCAGCCTAGTCCTTTGTGAGGCCTGTGACTCCAAGGTACCGGACTCCGTTCCGGACTCCGGATCTTCCACCCCCCTTCCGGTCGCGGACGTCTTTCAGCACTCGCCCTTTGGCGACATCCTGAATTCACTAAAGTCTCTCTCCTTGTTAGGAGAGCCCTGGTCGGACTACGGTCAGCAAGGTTGGGATGCGGACGACGAAGAAATTCGAAACCCACCCACCACCCACTTCGTAGCAACTGTCGACGATCTAACCGACATGCTCGACTTCGACTCCGAAGACATCGACGGTATGGACGCCAATGAAGGAGACAACCAAGAACCAGCACCTATAGGGCACTCGAAAGCCACCTCGTCATATGACATATACATGGTGGACACCCCCAAGGCAGGGGATGGCGATGAAAAAGTGGAGGATGACCCCTCCAAGAAGCAACCTAAGCACCGACGTCAGCGGCTCCGCTCTAAATCCCGCCAAAGCAAAAACAGTGAGTCCGGCACTGGAGACAACAACACCCCAGACAGTGCTGAAGACAACCCCCTCCAGCAGGATTCAGCGCAGGAGGACGGAGAAGCCAGCCCTCATGAGAGAGCGGCGGACAGGGAGGTCGAGGACGACAATTATATGCCTCCCTCCGAAGACGAGGCAAGCCTCGACGACGACGAATTCGTCGTGCCAGAGGATCCCGTCGAACAAGAGCGTTTCAAACGCAGGCTTTTGGCCACGACAAGTAGCCTCAAGAAAAAACAGCAACAGCTTAGAGCTGACCAAGATTTGCTAGCCGACAGATGGAGTGAAGTCCTGGCGGCCGAAGAGTATAAACTCGAACACCCCTCCAAGAGCTACCCAAAGCGTAGGCTGCTACCTCAACTAGAGGAGGAAGCAACTAAACCTACATCACCAGCGTCTGATGCGCCCGATCGGCCACCCCGTCGCCGCGACAGAAAGGCCTTTCGGCCCTCAACTCAAGCCGCACCCCGGCGCCGCTCAAAAAATACCAGAGCACGGGGAAACGCAATGGACCTACAAGACATATTGGAGGATAAGGCAAGGCAAACAAAACCGATCTACGGATCGCGTGGGTGCCCCACGTCACGTGATGATAATCGTCACGCCGGATATGATAAATACGGCCAGGCCGAACACCATAGACAAAGCTCATCCGAGCTGCGTCGCGACATAGCCCAGTACAGGGGCGCCGCACACCCACTATGCTTCACAAACGAAGTAATGGATCATCAAATCCCCGAGGGTTTTAAACCCATAAATGTTGAATCATACGATGGCACAACAGATCCTGCGGTATGGATCGAGGATTATCTCCTTCATATCCACATGGCCCGTGGTGATGATCTACACGCCATCAAATACCTCCCGCTCAAGCTTAAAGGACCAGCTCGACATTGGCTTAACAGCCTGCCAGCAGAGTCCATTAGTTGCTGGGAGGACCTCGAATCCGCATTCCTTGACAACTTCCAGGGCACTAATGTGCGAACACCAGACGCTGATGACCTAAGCCACATAATCCAGCAGCCAGAGAAATCGGCTAGACAATTTTGGACACGGTTCCTAACAAAGAAAAATCAAATAGTTGACTGTCCGGACGCAGAGGCCCTTGCAGCCTTCAGGCACAACATCCAAGACGAATGGCTTGCCCGGAACCTAGGACAGGAAAAGCCAAAATCTATGGCAGCCCTCATGACACTCATGACCCACTTTTGCGCGGGAGAAGACAGCTGGCTAGCTCGTACCAATAACATAAACAAGAGCCCTGGCAATTCGGATACCAAGGACAACAATGGCAGGTCACGTCGCAACAAGCACAAGCGCCGCATTAACGGCGACAATACTGAGGATATGACAGTTAATGTCGGATTCAGAGGCTCTAAACCCGGTCAGCGGAAGAAGCCATTCAAAAGAAACCCTCTGGGCCCATCCAGTTTAGACCGGATACTCGATCGCTCGTGCCAGATACATGGCACCCCCGAACAACCAGCCAATCACACCAACAGGGGTTGTTGGGTGTTCAAGCAGGCAGGCAAGTTAAGTGCCGAAAACAGAGACAAGGGGCTGCATAGCGATGACGAGGAGGAGCCCCTGCCGCCGAACAACAGAGGACAGAAGGGTTTCCCCCCGCAAGTGCGGACGGTGAACATGATATACGCAACCCATATCCCCAAAAGGGAGCGAAAGCATGCTCTCAAGGACATCTATGCGTTGGAGCCAGTCACCCCAAAGTTCAACCCATGGTCCTCCTGCCCGATCACTTTTGATCGAAAGGACCACCCCACTAGCATTCGTCACGGCAGATTCGCTGCATTGGTCCTAGACCCAATCATTGACGGATTTCACCTCACCTGAGTCCTCATGGACGACGGCAGCAGCCTGAACCTGCTTTATCAGGATACATTGCGAAAAATGGGTATAGATCCCTCAAGGATTAAACCCACAAAAATGACCTTTAAAGGCGTCATACCAGGTTTAGAAGCCAGCTGTACAGGCTCAGTTACACTTGAAGTGGTCTTCGGATACCCGGATAATTTCCGAAGCAAAGAGTTAATCTTCGACATAGTCCCATTCCGCAGAGGCTATCACGCCCTGCTCGGACGAACCGCATTCGCAAAATTCAATGCGGTGCCGCACTACGCATATCTCAAGGTCAAGATGCCAGGCCCTCGCGGAGTCATTACGGTCAACGGAAACACCAAACTCTCTCTCCGAACGGAGGAGTACACGGCGGCCCTAGCGGCGGAAGTACAAAGTAGCCTCTCAAGGAAACTCTCCAATCCGGCTGTTAAACATCCGGACAGCGTCAAGCGTGCCCAAAGCAACATGCAACAAAACCTGCTGGCACGTTCCGAGCAAGCATAGCAGTGCGGCCCCAACCCCAGCCCTCGCCATATGGTGATAGTAGTACCACGCGTACATATTTACGCTCTAGAAATACCATGGGCATAAGGGGAGGGGCACAACCACGGCACACCCAGAGTGCAGCTCAACCACACCAGGGGCTCCCTATTCTTCCGTTTCCTTTTTATATACTTTCAGGACCCAACTATTTGGAAGGCCTGTCCGGCAGTTCACTCGCCGAACACACGATGCAACAGCCATGGAGACAACAAGCCACGTCAAATGTCCAGGTGGTCTCTATAACGAGTTAAATACCTGTTTTACTTAAAGTCTCGTAGTTTGCCCCTAGAGGGGGACATGTTAAATAATCCCATCTCTTGCTTATCGCACTATTTGTATCGTTCTGCTTTCATAGCAGCCCTTTTTAATAAACAATACATAGCTCTTATCTGTTATTGTATTCATTTATTTTTATACAAATATGTTCAGTCATGACATTACGCAGCCGTACACTTTGGTACGGCCAATAGACCAGGGGCTTAAGCACCCCATAATACGGTGTGAGAAGACCGAACACTCTCATGAGTGCGGCACCCCGAACTTATAGCACTATATGCATCGGCTCCGAATCATGTCTTGGGTCAATAGTTGGGTTTGCCCGACTCCCATGTTTTGGTACCTTACATTCCGCAATGTTGGCTAAGGTAGCGCTGGGAGAACTACTGCGATTGTGCCCCAGTTGAGCTAGGTTAACACCTCAGTAGAGAAAGCTAAAACTGACCGTCATGATAGTGCGAGAGACCGGTCGCTGTTCGAGAGGTTTTTCGAGTCCTTAAAGACTTATGCCTCTTAGAGCGAGGAGCCGGACTTATCTGGCCTAGGCGTGGATAGCGCCCCGAACTCGGTCTTCTGAATACTAGGGGCTTCGCCGAAATTTAAAATTATAGAATTATATAGCTAAGTGAGAGTGATAAAGCATTATAAGTCCAATGGCATTGTTCGTTGTGCTGAGCGCCTCCCTGGATGGACCCAAGAATGGGAACAAGAGCGCTCAGGTTTATCCCGAACACCCCAGCACTCGTGGCATGGGGGTAGAAGCCGACGACTTGCATCTCTCAGATTTCATAAACAGCCGCACTGAAGGTAATATTTTAAATTCAAAAAGTGTTGCTTAGCGCATATGAACAAGTTTTCAGCGCACAGGATAAAACACGAGCGAGTTTACTCAAAAATTACATCCATGGTACATTCCTCCGCCACAAGACGGGCACCCTTCAAGACGCCCTCATAATACATTTCGGGCCTGTGATGCTCCTTCCCCTCCGGTGTGTAACACCCCAGATGTAACATGTCCCAATTTGGCAATATATCAACTTGACCTTCATCCAATTCTTGTGGGTTTTTATCATGTTTGGACTCATCTTGTTTGGTTAGGTGTTTTTTTCTTTTCATTGTCATGCTCACCTTACCATATTGCATTTGTGCCTCTTGTCATTTTGCATTCATCCTCATCAAGTGCATGTTGTGATCTCATACCTATTATGTTGTGGCATGCTCAATGCATAAATCTTGCACCATCACTTCTCCTTCCTTCCTTTTCCTTCCATTCTTTGCAAGTGCCATTTTGCCTCCACCATAAATGTTCATCTTTTCCCCAATATTCTAACACTATGTACCTAGCCTCTCTGCCAAATTACAGCTCATTTGAAGTTGTGTTGGTTAGGTTCAAAAATGCTCCAAGTTTGAACTATATTCAAACTTGTTGTATTTTTCTACCTCTAAAAAAATACCCAACTCAATTTTATCAAATTGAGAATAATTCCAGAATCCTGAGGATATTTTCATATCTCTCAGAAACCCCCCAATCCTTCTGTGCTTTTCGCTCTTTTATTTCTGTTCGAAGGAATGGGAAAGAGTCAAAGGGAGAGAGAGAGTTCCAGCAGCAGCGCAGCCCAGTAGCAGCAGTCCATCCGCGCGGCCCAGCAGGCCTCCCGCAGCCCTTTAGCCTGCAAGCGACAGTTGCTTCGTCCTCCTGTACGGCAGGACATCCAAAGGAGACACGTCGGCACGCCAGATGATTTGACGGCCGGAGAAGCTCCACAGACCCCTATAAAGTTGTCCCCGGTGCCCTAGGGTCTCCCCTCAACCGATCCCCCTCCTCTCCTTCCCTCGCCGCCGCCAGGTAAGCCGAGCCGCGCCTCGCCGTCGCCCTGCCCACCATGAACCGACCGAGCTTCGGCTCGAGCTCGGGATAGCCGTCGCCGGCGTGCACTCCGGCCACCTCCGCCTCACCAACGTCGTTCGTCTTCCTACACGACGTCGACTACGTCCCCTTCGTCCTCTTCCTCGCCTGGGATCGTCAAGTCCGGCTACCTCCCCGTCGTCCTCTTCCTCCCCTGCTTCGCGGACAGCAGCCCCGCCAAGTTCAGAGCTCCGTCGCGTCGTCTCTGGCTCGTCTTCGTCGACCCCATCGTGTCCTAGGGTGAGCTTGGTAACGCACCTCCCTCTCCCATCCATCCCATGGCATGTAGGCACCCGTAGGACTCGCCTGGTCCGTGTCTTTGCCGCGCCCGTAGTGCTCCGACGAAGCCTGAAGTTTATTGTTGTGCGTATCTTGTTGTAGCGCACCCGCACGTCCCAGCGCTCCTGTTCTAGCCTAGCCGCGTTTCTCCTCACTGCGCTTGCCTCACGCGCTCGCTCGCGCTGGAAAGCAAGGAGCAGCGGCCTCGTCCAGTTTTGTCGCTGTCGTACCCGAGGCGAGATCGAGCTCGTGCTCGAGTCCCGCACGCACACGCCTTCCATAGCTTGCGCCGCTGCACCCGCACTCCCTTGCACATCCCGCATGCCCGCCGCCGCAACCCAGGCCCCGCCGTCGCCGTTGCTGCCGCCGACGGCGTCGTCATTTTCTTCTCTGTCTTAGAGAAGAAGAAGTCAGGGCTATGTGGCTTGGTCAAGTAGGCCAGAGCCCCTTCCCAACCAACAGCCTAGCCTAGCTGAGCTGGTTTGCACCCCACGCGCCCACTGCAGTGACCTGGGTTCGAATCCCAGGCGCGCCCCTTTTATTTCCTCTGTTGATATTTTAGCAGTAGTCTCTATGACAGAAGGGTCCCACCAGTCAGCCTCTCAGCGCCCTCCTCCTTCTATTTTTTTACCCTTATCCCCGCGCTTTCCATTTATAACAAGTCCCCGTTTTCCCTTTCGGGCAAGTCCATTTCTGGATGTTTCCAAACAAGGAAAATGCCATTTCTGTCATATTCCATTTAGGGCAGTTTTTTAACTAATTGCACTTGTGATGATTTTTCTACAGCAACCCCAACATATTATATATGTTTTTGGGGTAGAAAATCCCACCAATCCAGTGGTGGCATTATTTTCTGCATTTAAGCAAGTTTGCATACATGCCATTTTACATCATGGTGCTATTTTGGCATTTTTGTGTGATTTATTTCAAAGATGCTATGAGGTTGTTTGGCACAAGGTTAGCTTCATTTTCATGCGTACTCCATGCTAGATTTATTTCATGCCATGATATGCTATGTATGAAGTTAATCAAGCTTGTTAACATGCCAACATGAATCTGTTTTTCCATGTCCTGAAATTTCAGTCTGAAACTGTTAATAAAAACTTGCTATGTTAACATGGGTGCCATCATATTTTCTGATCCTTTTTGGCTTATGGTCAGTAAGGGACTTTTGATATATGCTTTGAGTAGATTCATGCCATGCCTTGTTTTGCTATTATAAGTTCTTGTAGCATGTTGATAACTTGCTCTGAACATTGCTTCGTGATGCTGTTTATGACATGTCCAACCTGATATTTTTTTGCACTTTCACCATGCTTGTTTGAACCTGTTATGATGTGATTTAGCCGTAGCTCAGTGTTCCTATTTTGTTAAGCATCTCCTGTAGATCACTGCCATATATTTTGTTTTTATGTTGGGGTGATGTAGCATAGTTTTTTGTTGCATGCTAAGTAGCATCGTGCTGTTAATCGCAGCTTTGTGCCATTCTTGTTTTGCTTGCCGTTTGCAAACCATGCATCCGTTCCCGGTGATCTTTATATCGATTTCAACCGAAATCATCTCTTCTTTCCAGTGGCATACTTGGTTTACCAAGTTGATGCCTCGTTCAATCATCTTTCCTTCCGAAGCACGCATATGCATTGCATATCACATCTCGCATATCATGACATGTATTGCATCATGTTGCTTGTGCATTGTGACGTGATTTATTGTGGTTCCTTTGCTTGTGTTCTTGCTTTGGGTAGAGCCGGGAGACGAGTACATGCACGAGGAACCTATTGAGTACGCTTACGAGGATCCAGCCTTCGACAACTCTAAGAACCTTGCAGGCAAGATGACCATACCTTCGATATCACTTCTATCTTTGCTTGCTAGTACTCGCTCTATCGCTGTGTTAGCTCTACCTGCCATTGTTTATCATGCCTCCCTATTGCCATGTCAAACCTCTAACCATCCTGTCCTAGCAACCGTTGTTTGGCTATGTCACCGCTTTTGCTCAGCCCCTCTTATAGCATTGTTAGTTGTAGGTGAAGATGAAGTTTGTTCCTGGTCGGAACATGGATATTTTGGGATATCACAATATCTCCTATTTAAATTAATGCACCTTATATACTTGGTAAAGGGTGGAAGGCTCGGCCTTATGCCTGGTGACTTGTTCCACTCTTGCCGCCCTAGTTTCCGTCATACCGGTGTTATGTTCCTTGATTTTGCGTTCCTTACACGGTTGGGTGATTTATGGGACCCCCTTGACAGTTCGCTTTGAATAAAACTCCTCCAGCAAGGCCCAACCTTGGTTTTACCATTTGCCACCTAAGCCTTTTTCCCT
>NC_041389.1:395355457-395412539 GCF_002162155.2 Triticum dicoccoides
TGTTGGTCCGAAATGAGTAGACTGCGGGGCCACCTCGGGGAAACTTGAGGGCTGGTTTTACTCGTAGGATGTCTCATCCGGTGTGCCCTGAGAATGAGATATGTGCAGCTCCTATCGGGATTTGTCGGCGCATCGGGCAGCTTTGTTGGTCTTGTTTTACCATTGTTGAAATGTTTTGCGAATCAGGATTCTGAGACTGATCGGGTCTTCCCGGGAGAAGGTTTATCCTTCGTTGACCGTGAGAGCTTATGATGGGCTAAGTTGGGACACCCCTGCAGGGTATATAATCTTTCGAAAGTCATGCCCGTGGTTATGAGGCAGATGGGAATTTGTTAATGTCCGGTTGTACATAACTTGACACTTGACCCCTTTAAAATGCATCAACAGCGTGTGTAGCCGTGATGGTCTCTTCTCGGCGGAGTCCGGGAAGTGAACACGGTTGGAGTTATGCTTGACGTAAGTAGTTTCAGGATCACTTCTTGATCACTTCTAGCTTCTCGACCGATGCGTTGCTTCTCTTCTCGCTCTCACTTGCGTATGTTAGCCACCATATATGCTTAGTGCTTGCCGCAGCTCCACCATATTACCCCTTACCTACCTATGAGCTTAAATAGTCTTGATCTCGCGGGTGTGAGATTGCTGAGTCCCCGTGGCTCACAGATTCTACCAAAACAGATGCAGGTGCCGAGGATACTGGCGCAGATGGCGCAACTGAGCTGAAGTGTGAGTTTGATGAGGCCCTTGGTCGTTACTATGTATCGTTTCCAGATGATCAGTAGTGGAGCCCAGTCAGGGCGATCGGGGATCTAGCATTTGGGGTTGTCTTCTTTTCATTTGAAATTGACCGTAGCCGGTCTATGAGTGTATTTGAATGATGTATGATCTTAATTTATGTATTGTGTGAAGTGGCGATTGTAAGCCAACTCTCTTTATCCCATTCTTGTTCATTACATGGGATTGTGTGAAGATGACCCTTCTTGCGACAAAACCACCATGCGGTTATGCCTCTAAGTCGTGCTTCGACACGTGGGAGATATAGCCGCATCGTGGGTGTTACACGGTGGCCCACCCTCCACAAGCTTCTCAGCATCCAGCTTGCCCCAGTGCACTTTCGCACGGGCAAAAGCCCTGCGGGCGCCCTCGATGCACACGGAGCGCTTGATGACTTCAAGCCATGGATAGGCATCCACCAGCCGCCGCACCAGCCCAAAGTAGCTCAATGGCATGACCCCCCCGGGCCACAACCGGCCTATCAGGCCCTTCGTGGCCTGTTCGGCTGCCTTATGAAGCTCGACCAGCTACTTCAGCTGGTCGCTCAAGGGCACCGGGTGTCCGGCCTCAGCATACTGGGACCAGAACACTTTCTCCGTCGAGCTTCCTTCCTTGGCCCGGTAGAATGCGGCAGCATCGGATACACTGCGGGGCAGATCTATGAATGCTCCTGGAGAGCTTCGGATGCGGGTAAGTAACAAGTAATTTACTTTTACATGCTTGCTTTGCATAAAGAATGCCTTACCCGCCGCAATTCTTTTCATCGCCTCAATCTCCTGGAGGGCTTTTTGGGCTTCGGCCTTGGCAGACTTGGCACTTTCAAGTGCCGAGGCAAGCTCGGACTCTCAAGTCTTCGAGTCACGCTCTAAACTCTCATGTTTCTCCGCGAGAGCATCGAGCTCTTGCTGCACCTCCGCCGCCTTCGCCTCTTGCTTCTCTCGCTCTGTGCGCTCCATGTCCGCATTATTTTCGGCCTTGGAAAGCGCTTCCTTCAGGGTTGCCACCAGAGTTGTGGCCCCTGCAACATTCACGTTGGTCCTGTCATTATCTGCAACCAGGTATTTTTTATATACTAACATAAGGTGTTACATACCTTCCTTGTCCTCGAGCTGCTTCTTGGCACGACCGAGCTTGTTCTCGGACCGCTCGAGGCTCTACATCAATGCATCGACCTCCGCAGTCAGTGCGGCAGAGGTCAGCAGCGCAGCCTGCATTCCCATATTGACATATTTATATTAGACTCCTGCGTATATCTTTTTAGATCCTCAGTCCGACTTTTCTTTCCGAACACCAAACTGAGCATCAGGGGCTACTGCCTATGCGGTAACATTTTTATATGTTTTGAATACATACCTCAAAGCCTGTTATCAGGCTTGTACAGGCTTTTGTCAATCCGCTCTTGGCGGACTGAACCTTCTGAATCACCGCACTCATAATAGTGCGGTGTTCCTCGTCGATGGAGGCGCCGTTAAGCACCTCCAGCAAATTGTCCAGCGCCTCCGGTTGGACGGAGGCCGCCGGCGTTGTAGGCTAGCCCTTCTTGCGAAGGCGCCGCCTGCCGGACTCCGGAACTACTGAAGGTTTCGGAGCGGTGTCCGGCCCAGGGCCGGACTTAGATCCCTCTGGGGCTTCATCCCCTTTGGGCCTGGAGTCCGGGAGGTCGCCTTGCAGCGCCTCCTGGACCACCTCCTCCTGGTTTAGCCCCTTTCGGGACTCCACCTCGGCATCGTCCGTAGGGCGAGGGGAGGAGGCCGTCGGGAGTGAAGCGCTATTCACGTCTGACGAATTCAGTGAGCCGCTCGACGAATCGCCGAGCTGAGCCTTGGGCAGACTGCATGATTAAATTTGGCGTCAGAAGATACCGTACAATAGAGGAGCGCCATATGTTATTCTGGTATTCGGATACTTACGATTTTGCCAGGGGCTTGACCCTGGATGGCCATTCCTCCCCGCCGTCTTCGGCATCGGAGGCGTAGTCCGGCAGAAGGGTCCTCCCCTTCTTGGACCCTCCGGCCTCCCCAGTTGGGGCGGCCTTCCTTTTCTTTCCTCCCCCGCTGGAGGGGGAGAGGCTTCTTCTTCTTCCTCCTCCTCGTCCTCAGAGGCGGAGGGTGCTTCGGGGTTGTCGGGCGACGAATCCAACACCACCTGGCGTCGGGAACTCTTTCGAGTCCCCATGGCCTTCTTCTTGGCCTTCTTCTCCGGCACCACGTGAGGTGCCAGAACCAGCAGCTTCGTCAAGCGTGCGTCTGCTGGGCCTTCGGACAGAGGGGCCGGATAGTCAAACTGTTCGGATGTCCTCTTCTAGTCCTGTCAAAGGAACAGGAGTTTAGATCCTACATAAAGTCAAATTATGAAAATCAAGTTTCCCGTAAAGGACTAAAAGCAAGCTTACTTCGGAGGCTTGGCGCTTGGCGCTTGGCGCCGAATCCGCGATCCTCGGTGACGGGAGGGGAGACCTTGGAGCTCTTGAAAAGCACCTTCCAGGCGTCCTCGTGCTTTGTTTCGAAGAGCCGGGACAAGGTCTGGTGCTGGGCCGGGTCGAACTCCCACAAGTTGAAGGCCCGTCGTTGACACGGGAGGATCCGGCGGAAGAGCATGACCTGGACTATGTTGACAAGCTTAACCTTCTTGTTCACCAGGTCTCGGACGCGGGTTTGGAGTCCGGTTACCTCTTCCGGACTACCCCACAACAGGCCCATCTCTTTCCAAGATGTGAGCCATGTGGGGATGCCAGATCGGAATTCGGGGGCCGCTGCCCAGTCAGGATCACGCGGCTCGGTGATATAGAACCACCCCGATTGCCACCCTTTGATGGTTTCCACGAAGGCGCCCTCGAGCCATGTGACGTTGGCTATCTTGCCCACCATGGCGCCTCCGCACTCCGCTTGTCGGCCGCTCACAACCTTCGGCTTGACGCTGAAGATCTTCAGCCATAGGCCAAAGTGAGGCTGGATGCGGAGGAAGGCCTCACACACGACGATAAACGCCGATATGTTGAGGATGAAGTTCGGGGCTAGATCGTGGAAGTCCAGGCCATAGTAGAACATGAGCCCCCGGACGAACGGGTGAAGAGGAAAGCCTAGTCCGCGAAGGAAATGGGGAAGAAACACGACCCTCTCATGGGGCCCGGAGGTGGGGATGAGTTGCCCCTTGTCTGGAAGCCGGTGCGCGATGTCGTCAGACAAGTATTCGGCCTTCCTCAGTTTTTTGATTTGCCCCTCCGTGACGGAGGAGGCCATCCATCTACCTCCCGCTCCGGACATGATTGGAGAAGGTTGAGGTGGGAAGTGCGGACTTGGGCGCTGGAGCTCGAGTGCGCAGGAATGGATAAGCAAGGGAGGAAGAAGGCGTAAATGGGAAGGGTGGATCCTTATCCCCTTATATGGGCGGCCGAAACTATGAGCCCCCACCATCCTAGTAAAACTTGCTTATCTCCCAAGCGCCGCGGTTAAATGGCGCGGTTAGGTTACCCACGCCCGTATTGATGAGAATCCCGGAATAAGGGGACATGATCTCTGCTTTGACAAGACGTGCCAAGGAAACCGCCTTGCTAAACGCGCTGAGGTGAAACAGTAAAACGATTCGTAAGGGCTTGGCCGTGGCGTGATGTCACGTTGCGGAATACGTCAGCAGATTAGATTTGTGCAGATATTATTCTCTCTACGGTGGTACCTGGAACTTATTTTACAGAGCCGAACACTGTCCTTATGTTCAACATCTTCTATGAAGTATTCGGAGGAACCCGCCTTGCAATGCCGAAGACAATTTGCGCGCCGGACTCGTCATTGAAGCCTGGTTCAGGGGCTACTGAGGGAGTCCTGGATTAGGGGGTGTCCGGATGGCCGGACTATGACCTTTGGCCGGACTCCCGGACTATGAAGATACAAGATTGAAGACTTCGTCCCGTGTCCGGATAGGACTTTCCTTGGCGTGGAAGGCAAGCTTGGCAATTCGATATGAAGATCTCCTCCCATTGTAACCGACTCTGTGTAACCCTAGCCCTCTCTGGTGTCTATATAAACCAGAGAGTTTTAGTCCATAGGACGAACAACAATCATACCATAGGCTAGCTTCTAGGGTTTAGCCTCTCTGATCTCGTGGTAGATCTACTCTTGTACTACCCATATCATCAATATTAATCAAGCAGGAGTAGGGTTTTACCTCCATCGAGAGGGCCCGAACCTGGGTAAAAACATCGTGTCCCTTGTCTCCTGTTACCATCCGCCTAGACGCACAGTTCGGGACCCCCTACCCGAGATCCCCCGGTTTTGACACCGACACGGGCGCTTGAAGCGCTCCTGCTCGATGGGATCCTCAGGCACGATAAATTCTTCGTCGTCGAGGCTCACCTCGTCTTCGGAGAGAGGCATATAATTGTCATCCTCCAAGTCTCCATCCGTTGCATGTTCATCCGGGCTAGCTTGCCCATCCTCCCGTCCGGCTTGCTCAGTGCTTTGCTGGGCAGGGTTGTTTTCGTCCTCGGCATCATTGTCTCGCGTGCCGGTATCACTATTTTTGCTATGGCAGGGCTTAGAGCGGCGTCGATGATGTCGGTGCTTAGATTGTTTCTCAAGGGGATTATCCTCTGTTACCTTATCGCTATTGCTTTCTTTAGGTGTATCTACCATATGTATATCATATGATGAGGTGGCTGTCCAGCACCCTATGGGCGGTGGTTCCTGTTCTTCTCCGGCATCATCGTCCATAACGTCGATGTCTTCGGAGTCAAAGTCGAGCAAGTTGGTTAAGTCATCGATAGCCGCTACTAAGTGGGTGGTGGGTGGGTAACGAATTTCTTCATTGTCTGCTTCCCACTCAAGTCGGACATAGTTCGGCCAAGAGTCTCCTGATAGAGAGAGAGACTTTAACGAGGTTAGCACGTCGCCCAAGGGTGAGTGCTGAAAGATATCCGCGGAGGTAAACTCCATGATTGGTGCCCAGTCTGATTCGATGGGCATAGATGCACGCGGTTCGGAGCCTGTGGCCGAAGACGAGGCCGAGGGTCCAATGACATAGGCCTCATTGGAGGTGGAGTCTGTGTTTGGCTCTATCGCCGATGAGTATGCGGCCTCCGAGGCAGGGTCTATCAACCCGTCCCTGGATGGCACGATCTGCTCCGGACTCAGAGCTGGAGCAGCTGCAGATGCGGTCTCCTGGGCACAGTCCGACGAATGATCTAGGTCATGCTCATCATGATCGTGCATTGTACCTATCATGGGCTCGAATCCGTCGAAGATCAAGTCTCCGTGGATGTCGGCGGTGTAGTTCAGGCTTCCAAACCTGACCTGATGGCCAGGGGCGTAGCTATCGATCTGCTCCAGATGGCCAAACGAGTTGGCCCGCAGTGCAAAGCCGCCGAATATGAAGATCTGTCCGGGGAGGAAAACCTCACCCTGGATTGCATTGTTGTGGATGATTGAAGGAGCCATCAAGCCTTATCATGACGACACAGTGGAACTCTCAATGAAAGCACCAATGTCGTGTCAAAACCGGCGGATCTCGGGTAGGGGGTCCCGAACTGTGCGTCTAAGGCTAATGGTAACAGGAGGCGGGGGACACGATATTTACCCAGGTTCGGGCCCTCTCTATGGAGGTAATACCCTACTTCCTGCTTGATTGATCTTGATAATATGAGTATTACAAGAGTTGATCTACCACGAGATCGTAGAGGCTAAACCCTAGAAGCTAGCCTATGATTATGATTGTTCCTGTCCTACGGACTAAACCCTCCGGTTTATATAGACACCGGAGGGGGCTAGGGTTACACAGAGTCGGTTACAGAGAAGGAGATCTACACGTCCGAATCGCCAAGCTTGCCTTCCACACAAAGGAGAGTCCCACCCGGACACGGGACGAAGTCTTCAATCTTGTATCTTCATAGTCCAACAGTCCGGCATAAGCATATAGTCCGGCTGTCCGAGGACCCCCTAATCCAGGACTCCCTCAACTGACACTGACTGTAATGTTACTGTCTATAAAGCTCGACTTATTGTGAAAGGTTTTCGACATGTTCAAGGAGTTGACTACGATGAGACCTTCTCACCCGTAGCGATGCTTAAGTTTGTCCGATTCATGTTAGCAGTTGCCGCATTTTATGATTATGAAATTTGGCAAATGGATGTCAAAATTGCATTCCTTAATGGGTTTCTTAAAGAAGAGTTGTATATGATGCAATGATACGTATCCAACGTATCTATAATTTTTGATTGTTCCATGCTATTATATTACCTATTTTGGATGTTTATGGGCTTTATTTTATACATTATTATTAATTTTGGGGACTAACCTACTAACCGGAGGCCCAGCCCGTATTGCTGTTTTTTATGCCTATTTCAGTATTTCGAAGAAAAGGAATATCAAACGGAGTCCAAACGGAATGAAACCTTCGGGAGCGTGATTTTTGGAACGAACGTGATCCAGAGGACATGGAGTGCAAGTCAAGCAACAGCCGGAGCCTCCACGAGATAGGAGGGGCCCCCCCTGTAGGGCGCGCCCCCTGTCTCATGGGCCCCTCGGGTGTCTACCGACGTACTTCTTCCTCCTATATAAGTCTACGTACCCCGAAAACATCCAGGAGCCACCTGAAGAAATATTTCCGCCACCATAACCTTCTGTATCCGCGAGATCCCATCTTGGAGCCGTCGCCGGCATTCTGCCGGAGAGGGAATCCACCATGGAGGGCTTCTACATCAACATCCTTGCCCCTCCAATGAGTTGTGAGTAGTTTACATCAGACCTATGGGTCCATAGTTATTAGCTAGATGGCTTCTTCTTTCTTTTTGGATCTCAATACAATGTTCTTCCCCTCTCTTGTGAAGAACTATTCGATGTAATCTCTTTTTGCGGTGTGTTTGTCAAGATCCGATGAATTGTGGGTTTATGATCAGATTTATCTATGGATAATAATTGAATCTTCTCTGAATTCTTTTATATGATTGAGTTATCTTTGCAAGTCTCTTTGAATTATCGGTTTGGTTTGGCCTACTAGATTGATCTTTCTTGCCATGGGAGAAGTTCTTAGCTTTGGGTTCAATCTTGCGATGTTCTTACCCAGTGACAGAAAGGGTTGCAAGACACGTATTGTATTGTTGCCATCAAGGATAACAAGATGGGGTTTATATCATATTGCTTGAGTTTATCCCTCTACATCATGTCATCTTGCTTAATGCGTTACTCTGTTCTTATGAACTTAATACTCTAGATGCATGCTGGATAGCGGTCGATGTGTGGAGTAATAGTAGTAGATGCAGGCAGGAGTCGGTCTACTTGTTATGGTTGTGATGCCTATATACATGATCATGCCTAGATGACGTCATAATTATTCGCTTTTCTATCAATTGTTTGACAGTAATTTGTTCACCCATCGTAAAACTTATGCTCTCGAGAGAAGCCTCTAGTGAAACCTATGGCCCCCAGGTCTATCTCTTATCATATTTGCTATCAATCTACTTTTATGTGCATCTTTATTTTCTGCATCTATATTATAAAATACCAAAAATATATTTATCTTATCATACTATCTCTATCAGATCTCACTTTCGCAAGTGGCCGTGAAGGGATTGACAACCCCTTTATCGCGTTGGTTGCGAGTTCTTTGTTGTTTGTGTAGGTTCGTGGGACTTGTTGAGAAGCCTCCTACTAGATTGATACCTTGGTTCTCAAAAACCGAGGGAAATACTTAAGCTACTGTGCTGCATCGCCCTCTCCTCTTCGAGGAAAACCAACGCAAGCTCAAGACGTAGCATGCAACTAGAAGGTTTTGTTGATCCAAAAGGTGCTAACAAAGTGTGCAAGCTCCATTGATCCATTTATGTACTGGTGCAAGCCTCTCGGAGTTGGAATATACGCTTTGATAATGTGATCAAAGCATATGGTTTTATACAGACTTTTGGAGAAGACTGTATCTAAAAGAAAGTGAGTGGGAGCTCTGTAGCATTTCTAATATTATATGTGGATGACATATTGTTGACTGGAAATAATACAGAATTTCTGGATAGCATAAATGGATACTTGAATAAGAATTTTTCAATGAAAGACCTCGATGAAGCTGCTTACATATTGGGCATCAAGATCTATAGAGATAGATCAAGACGCTTAATTGGATTTCACAAAGCACATACCTTGATAAAGTTTTGAAGAATTTCAAAATGGATCAGTCAAAGAAAGGGTTCTTGCCTGTGTTACAAGGTGTGAAGTTGAGTCAGACTCAATGCCCGACCACTGCAGAAGATAGAGAGAAAATGAAAGTCATTCCCTATGCCTCAGCCATAGGTTCTATCATGTGTGCAATGTTGTGTACCAGACCTGATGTGTGCCTTGCTATAAGTTTAGCAGGGACGTACCAAAGTAATCCAAGAGTGCATCACTGGACAGCGGTCAATAACATCCTGAAATACCTAAAAAGGACTAAGGATATGTTTCTCGTTTATGGAGGTGACAAAGAGCTTGTCGTAAATGGTTACGTCGATGCAAGCTTTGACACTGATCTAGATGACTCTAAGTCGCAAACCGGATACGTATTTATATTGAATGGTGGAGCTGTCAGTTGGTGCAGTTCCAAGTAGAGCGTCGTGACGGGATCTACGTGTGAAGCGTAGTACATAGCTGCTTCGGAAGCAGCAAATGAAGGAGTCTGGATGACGGAGTTCATATCCAATCTAGGTGTAATACCTAGTGCATCGGATCCAATGAAAATCTTTTGTGACAATACTGGAGCAATTGCTTTGGCAAAGTGATGTAGGGCGGAACCCTATGGGGACGATCTTTCATGTTTGGAGTGGATCCTACGGGGAAACACAAAGAACGCGTGGAAGAACACAAGGGAAATCACCGGGAGGAACGAGAGAAACACTCAATCGACAAGTGATTGATTACACGAGGGCTAGATCACCGAACATATAAGGTAGCACAAGATTCAAAATCAACAAAGGAAAGATGCAATAGTAACCGTTCTTCTCCGTGAGGAGGTCTTGGGGTCTTCCCTTGAAGGGGTCTTGAATCCGCTTGGAGAATCTTCTCCGAAGAGGTCATGAGCTCTAAGGAGAAGTAACCAAGTGGATGAGCAAGGATCTCACAAAAAATATGAGCTAAACCAATGCTAACCCTAAAACATACGGGAGGAGGGAGTATATATAGTCAAAGGGGCAAAGGGATACATGGGTCACGGTCCAAAGGAGCTGCGCGCAGGCAGAGGGCGCCGGATGTCCGGGCGTCGGGCCGGATGTCCGGTGGCTCATGTGGCGCCGGATGTCCGGGCTGGAAGGGCCGGATGTCTGGTGCTTCTGGATGGGACGGATGTCCGGTGCGTAGGCCGGATGTCCAGGTTGTTGGGGCCATCTTCTGACATTCAGGACGCCGTGTCCAGATATCCGGGTGGGAGGCCAGATTTCCGGTGGGGGGCCGGATGTCTGGGCTGGACGCCGGATGTCTGGTCGCTGTAGTTTCTTCTGCAGAGGGTTAGCCGTGTAGATCTCCAGGGGCCGGATGTCCAGGGTCCTGGCCGGATGTCTGGTTCCTGGAGGCTGCTTTTGCCTTCTTCCATTGGTTCTTTTCTTCCTTGGACTTGGGGTCTTGGCCATCTTCATGTGCATCCTCGGGAGGGTCCTCTTGGTACCTAATCATGCACAACATTCCGGATTGAGGTAGTAGCCATGTCTCGAGAGAATCATATGATATGTCACTAAGGAGAGAAGTCCCCTCGGTCTCGAGAGCTCTAGCTCGTGCCCTAGTCATGGGTCCTCTTGGTGCTTGGTGAGACGACAGAAGGTCCATGGGAATGACCGAAGGATGCTCTGCATCATCTTCCCCCCTTGGGAAAGATCTGACCTCAGATCAAAATCCTCATCACCATGGTACGGGGAGAGATCGGAGACGTTGAAGGTGTCGCTCACGTTGTACTTGTCATGTGGGAGGTCGATTTTGTAAGTGTTGTTGTTGTAGCACACTAGCACCTTGAAGGGTCCATCGGCTCGAGGGAGAAGCTTGGACTTGCGTTCATTGGGGAAGCGGTCCTTGCGAAGGTGTAGCCACATGAGGTCTCCAATGTTGAATATCATGGGATGCTTTTGACGTTGAGCTTGGTCGCGAGTCGTTGTACTTGGCGCTCGATGGTGTGCCTTGTATCTTCATGCATCTTCTTGATGTAGCTTGCACGGGCACTTGCGTCGAGGTTGGTGCGCTCTTGTAGAGGAAGAGGTAGAATGTCCAATGGGGACAACGGGTTGAAGCCGTAGACGACCTCGAAGGGGGACTTGCCGGTCGTCGAATGTCTTGCATGGTTGTAGGCGTACTCGGCGATGGGTAGACACGCCTCCCACTCCTTGATTTTCTTCTTGATCAACACACGAAGGAGAGTGGAGAGTGTACGGTTCGTCACCTCCGTTTGGCCGTCGGTTTGAGGATGGTATGCCGAAGAGAACAAGAGCTTGATCCCTAGCTTGGCGCATAGCGTCTTCCAAAAGTAACTCAAGAACTTGACGTCGCGGTCCAAGACAATCGTCTTTGGCACTCCATGAAGTCGTAAGATTTCCCTACAAAAGAGATTGGCAATATGTGAAGCATCATCTATCTTGTTGCAAGGAATGAAATGTGTCATCTTAGAAAATCGGTCCACAACAACAAAGACGGAATCCTTGCCATTTTGAGTTCTAGGCAAACAAAGTACAAAATCCATGCTAATGTCTTCCCAAGGTTGATAAGGAATAGGAAGGGGCCTGTAAAGACCATGGGATTGAGCTTTAGACTTAGCTTTGCGACATGTAGAGCAACAGTTGGTGAAGCGTGAGACGTCACGGAACATCTTGGGCCAAAAGTAGTTCTTGGAGAGCGTGGCGAACGTCTTGTCGCATCCAAAGTGTCCCATGAGTCCGCCTCCTTGAGCCTCTTGCAAAAGGAGCAAACAAAGAGAAGACTCAGGAATACAAATTTTGTTAGCTCTCATAAGATAATCATCCTTTAGGTAGTATCGTTCCCAAGACGTGTGTGTCAAACACTTAGCATAAGGAGTAGCAAAAGAAGGATCATGCTCATACAAGTATTTTATATGCTCAAAGCCAATAACATTCAACTCAAGTTTAGTGACTAGTGTGCAAATGCGTGAAAGTGCATCCGCAACGAAATTTTCCTTACTCTTAATGCACTTGATCACATAGGGGAAAGATTCAATAAATTCACTCCATTTGGCATGACTCTTGTTTAACTTAGTTTGACCTTTTAAGTACTTAAGCATTTCATGATCGGTGTGTATGAAAAACTCGTGTGGTCGAAGGTAATGTTCCCAAACATGTAGCACACGCACTAAAGCATACAATTGTTTGTCATAGATGGGATAGTTAAGTTGAGCACCGGAGAGTTTTTCACTAAAATATGCAATGGCTCGTTTTTCTTGCATCAAAACTCCACCAATTCCGGTACCACTTGCATCACAATGAACCTCAAAAGTTTTGTCAAAGTTAGGCAAAGCAAGAATCGGAGCATGAGTAAGCAAAGATTTGAGCTCATCAAAAGCGGTGGATTGCAAAGATCCCCAAACAAAAGGAGCATTCTTCTTACTCAAGGCATGCAAAGGAGCGGCGATTGTGCTAAAGTTTTTCACAAAGCGGCGATAAAATCCTGCAAGACTAAGAAAACTACACACTTGTTGCAAATTGGTGGGTTGGGGCCAAGTTTTAATTGCCTCAATCTTGGATTCATCAACATGGACACCTTTGGAAGAGACAACAAAACCCAAGAAAACCACTTTGTCAACACCAAACGTGCATTTTTTTCAAGTTTGCATAAAGATGTTCCTTGCGAAAGGTTTGCAAAACAGCCCTAACATGATTAATATGCTCTTTCATGGTTTTGCTAAAGACAAGAATATCATCGAAGTAAACCACAACAGAGACTCCAATATAAGGTCGAAGCACATAATGCATAAGACACATGAAAGTACCGGGAGCCTCCGATAAACCCATAGGCATAACTAACCAGTCATATAAGCCAAATTTGGTTTTGAAAGCAGTTTTCCATTCATCACCCTCTTGTATGCAGATTTGATAATAGCCACTTTTAAGATCAATTTTTGAGAAAAAGTTGGCTCCGCTAAGCTCATCAAGCATATCATCTAAGCAAGGAATGGGATGCCTATATCGAACGGTAATAGCATTTATAGGTCTACAATCGGAACACAAGCAGAAACTTCCATCTGGCTTAGGCACAAGTATAACGGGAATGGCACAAGGGCTTAGGCTTTCACGTACATGACCGTTGTCGATGAGTTGTTGTACTTGCCGTTGAATCTCCTTAGTTTCTTTGGGTTTGACACAGTATGGAGCTTTGTTTGGAAGAGGTGCTCCAGAGATGAGGTCGATTCGATGCTCAATGCCTCGTAGAGGTGGTAGACCCGGAGGTAGCTCATCAGGGAAAACATCTTGGAATTCCTGCAAAAGAGATTGAAACACTAAAGGTAGCTCGTGAGAGGTGTTAGCGTTTGGTTCCCCATCCTTGCACACAAGGACAAAGTGCATAACATTAGATGGGTTCTCACACACTTCTCTCATCTCACGTTTTGTGGCAAATAGGATTAGGTTTTTCTCTCTAGGCGAAGAGGCGCTCAAGTTTGGCTTGTGGCTCTCACTCACTTTTTGGTGGATCACTTTCTCACTCTTCTCTCCATGAAAGTTGGCTTGTTTGTCGGCTATCACTTGACTAGGAGACATAGGTCGTAGCACATATTCCTTCCCTTTCATCTTGAAGCTATAGTGATTGGTACGCCCATTGTGGATGACACCACGGTCGAATTGCCATGGCCTACCAAGAAGGAGGTGGCAAACGGTCATTCGGACCACATCACACTCCAAAGTGTCCTCATATGCACCTATTTTGAAGGAGACTTGGACTGTATGCTCAACTCGTATAATGTCAGAGTCACTTAGCCATTGAACGTTGTATGGGTGCGGGTGCTTCCTCTTGACCAATTGAAGCTTGGAGCATAGTTCTTCACTTGCCAAGTTGTGACAACTACCTCCATCAATGATGACCTTGACGGATCTTCCATTGATGCCGGCCTTTGTGTGGAAGATGTGGCATCGTTGGTCTTCTTCTAGTTGATGTTAAAGAGTCAAGACCTTGGAGACAACGAGAGCAGGGCTTGGATCCTCATCACAAAAGACTTGATCATCTTCATCCTCATTCACGCGCCGATGCATGTCCACTTGCTCAAGAGCTTCCATTTCCTCTTCACTCATGGAGTCATAAGTACCATTGTCGTTGAGGATCATGGTGCGCTTGTTTGTGCATTGGTAGGACTTGTGGCCTCGGCCGCCGCAAGTGAAACACTTGAAGGAGCTTGTCTTGACGGTCTCATCGGTCAGAGTAGATGATGAAGCACGCGGCTTGAAGTTGCTTGTAGTAGGGAGAGGAAGACTTGAGCTTGTCGAAGTTTTCTTGTAACTTGACTTGTCGTCATTGCTTGTAGATGGTTTGGTTGAAGTAGAATTTGGAGGAGTTGTTGAAGCTTGGTTGTTGGAGAAGCCGTAGGTCTTGGATGAGTACTTGGCATACTTGAAGTCATCTTGCACTTGGCGTTTCGCCTTGGTAGCTTGATGCACGAGCTCAATGAGGTTGGAGTAGGGTTGGAAGTCGGCGATCTTCTTGATGGGATGATTGAGTCCATTCAATAATCGTGCCATTGTTTGCTCATCATCTTCCGTGACATTGGCTCAGATCATGGCTATCTCCATTTCCTTGTAGTATTCTTCAACACTCTTTGTTCCTTGCTTGAGGAGTTGTAGCTTCTTGAAGAGATCACGGTTGTAGTAGGTGGGCACAAAGCATGCTCGCATGACATCCTTCATTTGAGCCCAAGTGGTGATTGGAGGTTCACCTCTTACTTGTCGGCGCTCAAGGACTTGTTCCCACCATATGAGCACATAGTCTTGGAACTCAAGTGATGCCATAGCGATCTTCTTCTCTTCCTCATAGTTGTGCAAACGAAAAAAATTGTCGACCTTCAATGCCCATGAGAGGTATTCTTCGGGATCATTGCTTCCGTTGAACTTGGGCATTGTGAACTTGAGCTTGTCGTAGCGTTCTCTTCATTGTGTTGTTGGCGATGGTGATGATGACGCCCTTGACGTGGAGGATAATCAATCTCATGTTGCTCTTGGCGCAGAGGAAGTTCATGATCAACTTGCTCTTGTTGAACTTGATGTTGAAGTGGAGCATGACGAGCTTGTGGAGGAGCTTGAGGAACATGACGTTGTACTCGCGGTTGGTAGTTCCTCTCTTGGAGTTCTTCTCGAAGGGCTTCCTCTTGATTGCGCCGCTCGTGATTGCGGTTGGCGATGGCTCGACTTGATTCTTGAAGGGCACGTTGCGCCTCAAGAGCTTGTGCTTCATGTTGTTGTTGTTGAAGACGTTGAGCCTCGGCGTCTTGTTCCTCTTGGTGTAGACGCGCTCGTTCTTCCTCTTGGCGACGTAGACGTTGTCGTTCTTGAGCTTGTGCAAAAGCAACTTCATGTGGTGGAGGATGAGGTAGATGCTCGTTGACTTGCTCTTGTGAATGCTTGTCATGTAGCGGATTGCGAGCTGCATGGCGGTCTTGACGCGCGGCTCGTCGAAGAGTGTTTGATGACGGTGTACTTGAGTCGGAGAAGGTGTCGTCGGAGTGTCGACTCGAGCGACTCCGTCTTGAAGATGAAGAAGTGGAAGGATGGCGGTTCCTCATCAAGGCGCGGATCTCGTCCATTCTTGCATCATTCTCTTGCTTGTGAGCATCGAACTTGTTGTCGAAGTAGTCTCTTGTACGTTGCTCGGAGAGTCGCAAGTCGGTGGCGAGGTTGTCGATGCGGTCGCTCATTGCCTGTTGCTCTTGGTGCAATGCCCTTTGAGCGCCAAAGAGGTGGCTCTTGGTGACGAATGATGACATGTCGTCGCCGTTCTCGATGAGGGGTGGATTGGTAGAAGAACTTGGCCTATCCATCATTCCAAACAAAGTGTAAGTGGTAGACAGAGAAGAACTTATACCAAATGTACCTTGACCGATGTTGAAGATGAATCAAGTTCACTCAAATGCGGACAATGAAATAGCACTTTTGGTACCAATTCTTGTCGGTTCTCACACCTACACAAGGAAAAGCTTATGGTGGAGCTTGGTTAGGATGGTGGCACAAAATTTGATGCAATTGTAAGTGAGCTTCAATAATGTTGGAAAAGATTCACAAATTTGCAAATGCAACAAGTAGACCAAGCAAGTTATTGTACACGGAAACACACACGCAATTAGATAGATGGGATTGTGCAAACCAAAAGTGAGCCAAAAGTTGGAGTCCCCGAAAATGCTCTTGTTGCACAATACTAGAGAGACGCTAGCACGATTGCACAATAGGCGGATACGTAACTTGTGCACAACCTACTAAGCAAAATGCAACGATCTCTATCCCAAGTATGCTATATGTTTGGTGTCTCGGTGCTATGATCCAAGATGATCGGATATGACAATCTTAATGTAGTATGATGCTATGGTTCTTGCTTATAAGCTCTTTGCTTATCTTTCCTCTTTGCTTAAATGCTTGGGTGGCTCTTTCACTTTTGAGCTCTTTTCTCATGCAGAACTTCACGAACCAAGATAGCAATTGTGTATGCGATGACAACTTTGTGACACAAGATGATAACAAGATATATGCACCAATATGAGATGGTATGTATGATATGGAGTATGATCACTAAAGTGCACAAGTCACGTTGCCGGCAATACTCAATGGCTAGTCTCGATGGGTAAGCAACGCAAAAGATGGGCTATGATGGTTATCAATGCAATTGCAAACTATGACAAAGATGTCGTCGAGGTTACCGTCCTTGGCGATGATGAATAGTCGATGGAGATGAGCGGTGGTGATGTTGAAGTCGAACCGTACCTGGATAGCCGAAAGACAATAGGACATGGGAACCACAACCCAAACTCTCAAAGACCAAAACGTTTCAAAATCGACATAAGAGGTAGCGGTGAGCGGTGGTGGTGCCTGTTGAAAGCGGTGTGGGATGCGGAAGTAGTCGTGGGCATAGGGCAAAATTGGGCGAAAATATGGTGGATGATGGTGCGGGGGGTGGAGTTGCTGTTGCCAGGGGCCGGATGTCCGGGCTAGCGGCCGGATGTCCGGGACACCGGATGTCCGGTGGATTCGGCGGATGTCCGGGCTCCTGGATCGGGGACGAACACGATGAACTCCGCGGGAAAAATTGCAACTCCGGGGCAAAATTCAGACAAATTTGTGGATGGAAATCATGGGAGAGGTGGGGAAAAGCTAGATCAACCTGATGCAAAGCAGATCCGTAGATCAAATCCAACAAAATTTCATCACACCAACAAATAACAAAAAAAATTGGGGGCTATTTTTGGTGGGGATTTTCGGATTTAGGACGAAAACAACAAAATCAAGCTAGAAAACACGGGGTAGGGGCTCCAATAACGTGATCAACGTGGCTCATGATACCAAGATGATGTAGGGCGGAACCCTATGGGGACGATCTTTCACGTTTGGAGTGGATCCTACAGGGAAACAAGAAGAACGCGCAGAAGAACACAAGGGAAATCACGGGGAGGAACGAGAGAAACACTCAACCGGTAAGTGATTGATTACATGAGGGCTAGATAACCGAACACATAAGGTAGCACAAGATTCAAAATCAACAAAGGGAAGATACAATAGTAACCGTTCTTCTCCGTGAGGAGGTCTTGGGGTCTTCCCTTGAAGGGGTCTTGAATCCGCTTGGGGAATCTTCTCCGAAGAGGTCGTGAGCTCCGAGGAGAAGTAACCAAGTGGATGAGCAAGGCTCTCACACAAAATATGAGCTAAACCAATGCTAACCCTAAAACGTACGGGAGGAGGGAGTATATATAGTCAAAGGGGCGAAGGGATACATGGGTCACGGCCCAAAGGAGCTGCGCGCAGGCAGAGGGCGCCGGATGTCCGGGCCTCGGGCCGGATGTCCGGTGGCTCGTGAGGCGCCAGATGTCCGGGCTGGAAGGGCCGGATGTCCGGTGCTTCTGGAGGGGCCGGATGTCTGGTGCATAGGCCGGATGTCCGGGCTATCGGGGCCATCTTCTGAGCATTCGGGACGCCGTGTCCGGATATCCGGGCGGGAGGCCGGATTTCCGGTGTGGGGCCGGATGTCCGGGCTGGACGCCGGATGTCTGGTCGCTGTAGTTTCTTCTACAAAGGGCTGGCCATGTAGATCTCCAGGGGCCGGATGTCCGGGGTCCTGGCCGGATGTCCGGTGCCTGGAGGCTGCTTTTGCCTTCTCCCATTGGTTCTTTTCTTCCTTGGACTTGGGGTCTTGGCCATCTTCATGTGCATCCTTGGGAGGGTTCTCTTGGTACCTAATCATGCACAACATTCTGGATTGAGGTAGTAGCCATGTCTCGAGAGGATCATATGATATGTCACTAAGGAGAGAAGTCACCTCGGTCTCGAGCGCTCTAGCTCATGCCCTAGTCATGGGTCCTCTTGGTGCTTGGTGCGACGACGGAAGGTCCATGGGGATGACCGAAGGATGCTCCGCATCACAAAGGAATCCAGATTTCACAAGAGAACCAAACACATCAAGACATGCTTCAATTCCATCCGTGATCAAGTCAAGGAGGGAGACATGTAGATTTGCAAGATACATATGGATCTGAATGTTGTAAACCCATTGACTAAGCCTCTTCCATGAGCAAACCATGATCAGCACCAAGACTCCATGGGTGTTAGAATCCTTACTATGTAATCTAGATTATTGACTCTAGTGCAAGTGAGAGACTCAAGGAAATATGCCCTAGAGGCAATAATAAAGTTGTTATTTATATTTCCTTATATCATGATAAATGTTTGTCATTCATGCTAGAATTCTATTAACCGGAAACTTAGTACATGTGTGAATACATAGACAAAACAAAGTGTCCCTAGTATGCCTCTACTTGACTAGCTCGTTAATCAAAGAAGGTTATGTTTCCTGACCATAGACATGTGTTGTCATTTGATGAACAGGATCACATCATTAGAGAATGATGTGATGGACAAGACCCATCCATTAGCTTAGCATAATGATCATTAAGTTTTATTGCTACTACTTTCTTCATGACTTATACATGTTCCTCTGACTTTGAGATTATGCAACTCCCGGATACCGGAGGAACACCTTGTGTGCTACCAAACATCACAATGTAACTGGGTGATTATAAAGATGCTCTACAGGTGTCTCCGAAGGTGTTTGTTGGGTTGGCATAGATCGAGATTAAGATTAGGTATCTCCGGGCCCTCTCAATAATGCTCATCACTATAGGCCTTGCAAGCAATGTGACTAATGAGTTAGTTGCCGGATGAAGCATTCCGGAACGATTAAAGAGGCTTGCCGGTAACGAGATTGAACTAGGTATGATGATACTGACAATCGAATCTCGGGCAAGTAACATACTGATGACAAAGGGAACAATGTATGTTGTTGTGCGGTTTGACCGATAAAGATCTTCGTAGAATATGTAGGAGCCAATATGAGCATCTAGGTTCCGCTACTAGTTATTGATCAGAGATGTGTCTCGATCATGTCTACATAGTTCTTGAACTCGTAGGGTCTGCACGCTTAACGTTCGATGACGATTTGTATTATGAATAATGTGTTTTTGATGACCGAAGTTTGTTCGGAATCCCGTGCGAGATCACGCACATGACGAGGAGTCTCGAAATGGTCCAGAGGTGAAGATTGACATATTGGAAGGTTATGTTTGGACACCTAAATGGTTTCGGAAAGGTTCGGACATTTTCTGGAGTACCGGGAGGTTACCGGAATCCCCCGAGGGCTAATGGGCCTACATGGGCCATAGTGGAGAAGAGGAGGTAGCGGTCAGAAGGTGGCGCGCGCCTCCCAAGCCCAGTCTGAATGGGGCAAGGGGTGGGGGCGCGACCCCCCTCTTTCCTTCTCCCTCTCCACCTTTCCCCTTCTCCCCCTCCGGAAAAGGAAGGGGGAATCCTACTAGGACTAGGGAGTCCTAATAGGACTCTCCACACTTGGTGCACCCCTAGGCCGGCCGCCTCCTCCCCTCCTCCTTTATATACGGGGGTAGGGGGCACCCCAAAGCGCATCAATTGTTCTCTTTGCCGACTGCGGTGCCTCCCTCCAGTGTTTACTCCTCCAGTCATAGTGTCATAGTGCTTAGTGAGGGAGTCCTGGATTAAGGGGTCCTCAAACAGCCAGACTATATACTTTGGCTGGACTGTTGGGCTATGAAGATACAAGATAGAAGACTTCTTCCCGTGTCCGGATGGGACTCTCCTTGGCGTGGAAGGCAAGCTTGGTGATTCGGATATGTAGATTCCTTTCTCTGTAACCGACTTTGTACAACCCTAGCCCCCTCCGGTGTCTATATAAACCAGAGGGTTTAGGCTTCTAGGGTTTAGCCACAACAATCATAACCTCATAGGCTAGACTTCTAGGGTTTAGCCATTACGATCTCGTGGTAGATCAACTCTTGTAATACTCATATTCATCAAGATCAATCAAGCAGGAAGTAGGGTATTACCTCCATAGAGAGGGCCCGAACCTGGGTAAACATTGTGTCCCCCGCCTCCTGTTACCATTAGCCTTAGACGCACAGTTCGTGACCCCCTACCCGAGATCCGCTAGTTTTGACACCGACATTGGTGCTTTCATTGAGAGTTCCGTTGTGTCATCACCAGAAGGCTTGATGGCTCCATCAATCATCTACAACAACGCAGTCTAGGGGGAGATCTTCCTCCCTGGTCAGATCTTTGTATTTGGCGGTTTCGCACTGCGGGCCAACTCGCTTGGCCATCTAGAGCAAATCGATAGCTACGCCCCTGGCCATCAGGTCAGATTTGGAAGCCTGAATTTTGTGGCCAATATCCATGGAGACTTGATCTTCGACGGGTTCGAGCCCATGACGACTGTCCACGGCCACCATGATGAACATGACCTAGATCTGTCATCTGGCCGCGCGCAGGAGATAGCGCTTGTGACCGCCCTGGCCCTAGAGCCGGAGCGGACTGCGTCATCCAAAGACGGGAAGCTTAACCCCTCCACAGAGGCCACAGACTCAGCGGCACTAGAGCTGCACACAGACCCAACATCGGGCTGGGCTTGTGTCACCGGAACCTCGGACTCGTCTCCGGCGATGGGTTCTAGACTGCGTGCATCTGCGTCCATCAAACCTGATTGGGCGTTGATCTTGGAGTTCAGCTCCGCGGACATCTTCCAGCACTCGCCTTTTGGCGACGTGTTAAACTCATTAAAATCCCTCTCCTTGTCAGGGGACTCTAGGCCGAACTATGTCCGGCTCGAATGGGAAGCGGACGACGAAGAACTTCGTTTCCCACCCACCACCCACTTTATAGCCACTGTCGACGACTTAACTGACATGCTTGATTACGACTCCGAAGACATCGACGGTATGGATGATGATGCTGGAGAGGAGCAGGAACCACCGCCTATAGGGCGTTGGACAACCACCTCCTCGTATGACATATACATGGTGGATACACCCAAAGAAAACAACGGCGACGATGAAAATCCAGTCGAGGATAAACCTCCTGAGATATCGCCAAAGCACCGACGCCAGCGGTGCCGCTCTAAGCCACGCCGTAGTAAAAACAGCAATACCGTCACAAGAGAAAATAACACTCTGGACGACGCCGAAGACAATGAAGACCCCGTTGAGCCAACCTCCGAGAAGGAGGAACGGGAGGATGGGCGAGTCAGCCCCGGTGAATAGGCCATGAATGAAGACTCGGAGGATAGCAACTACCTTTCGTTCTCCGAGGACAAGGTGAGCCTCGGTGACAAAGATTTCATCGTGCTGGAGGAGCCCGCCGAACAGGAACGCTTTAAGCGTCGGCTAATTGCCACTACAAGAAGCCTGAAAAAGAAGCAGCAGTAGCTTCAAGCTGATCAAGATTTGCTCAATGAAAGATGGACTGATGTCCTAGCAGCCGAGGAATATGGCCTCGAGCGCCCAACCAAAAGCTACCCGAAGTGCAAACTGTTACCACAGTTCGATGACGAGGCATTGGAGCCTGTCCTTCCAATGCATAATGCGGCTAACCGACCACCTACGTGGTCGGGACAAAGTGGCACCTCGAACCGAACACCAGCCCGCACCACCTCGCTGAACAAACAAAAATACAACAGCTCGGGGATATACACATGACCTGCAGCATGACTTGGAAAATAGAGCAGGTCAGACAAGATTGATCTACGGATCACAGGGGCATGCCCCTATGCGCTATGACAGCCACCTGGCCAGACGTGACAAACATAATCACGACCGGCCGAAAACCGCAGATGAACTCATTCCGAGCTACGTCACGACTTGGCCCAATATAGAGGCGCCGCACATCCCCTTTGCTTCACTGATGAAGTAATGGGACATGATTTCCTAGAAGGGTTTAAACCCGTGAACATCGAATCATATGATGGCACAA
Organism: Triticum dicoccoides; assembly: GCF_002162155.2. NCBI lineage: Eukaryota > Viridiplantae > Streptophyta > Magnoliopsida > Poales > Poaceae > Triticum > Triticum dicoccoides. Next base: position 395,377,684 of record NC_041389.1, read on the forward strand.
TAGACCCCGCAGTATGGATTGAGGACTTTCTTCTCCATATTCATATGGCCCGCGGTGATGATCTTCACGCCATCAAATACCTCCCGCTCAAACTCAAGGGACCAGCTAGGTACTGGTTGAACAGTCTGCCCGAAAACTCCATTGGCAGCTGGGAGGACTTGGAGGACGCCTTCCTCGACAACTTCCAAGGCACATATGTCCGAACTCCGGATGCCAACGACCTAAGTCACATAATCCAACAGCCCGGAGAGTCAGCCAGGAAATTCTGCACTAGGTTCTTAACTAAAAAGAACCAGATCGTCGACTGTCCGGACGCCGAAGCCCTAGCGGCCTTTAAGCACAGCATCCACGATGATTGGCTGGCCAAACACCTCGGCCAGGAAAAACCGAATTCCATGTCAGCCCTTACGACACTCATGACCCGCTTCTGTGCGGGCAAAGATAGCTGGCTAGCCGGTAGCAACAACAATACAAGCGAACCTGGCACTTCTGAAGCCAGAAAAAGCAACGGCAAGCCCCGATGCAATAGACAAAAGCGTCGAAACAACGGTGACAACACCGAAGACACGGCGGTCAACGCCGGATTCAGTGGCTCTAAGTCCGGTCAGTGGAAGAAGCCATTTAAGAGAAATAATTCGGGCATGTCCAGTCTGGACCGCATACTAGATCGACCATGCCAAATCCATGGCACTCCTGATAAACCAGCCAATCATACCAACAGGAAATGTTGGGTCTTCAAACAGGATGACAAGTTAAATGCCGAGAATAAGGAGAAAGAGTCGCAAAGTGATGACGATGACGAGGAACCCCGACCACCAAACACAGGGGGACAGAAGAAATCCCCCCCCCCCAAGTCAAAACGGTGAATGTGATATACGCCACCCATATCCCCAAGAGGGAGCGCAAGCGTGCACTCATGGACGTCTACGCGATGGAGCCAGTTGCCCCAAAGTTCAACCCATGGTCGTCCTGTCCGATCACCTTCGATCGCAGGGACCAGTATCCGTCATGGCAGTTCAGCCGCACTGGTCCTCGACCCAATTATTGATGGATTCCACCTTACGCGAGTCCTCATGGATGGTGGCAGCAGCCTGAACCTGTTATATCAGGATACAATGCACAAAATGGGTATCGATCCCGCAAGGATCAAGCCCACAAAAACCACCATTAAAGGTGTCATACCATGTGTAGAGGCCTGTTGTACGGGCTCAATCACACTGGAAGTGGTCTTCGGATCCCCGGACAATTTCCGAAGCGAAGAGTTGATCTTCGATAACGTCCCCTTCTGTAGTGGCTATCATGCACTGCTCGGACGAACCGCATTCGCTCGATTCAATGCGGTGCCGCACTACGCCTACCTCAAGCTCAAGATGCCCGGACCACGCAGTGCCATAACGGTCAATGGAAACACGGAACGCTCCCTCCATACCGAGGAACACACCGCGGCCCTTGCAGCAGAAGTACAGAGCGGCCTTTCTGGGCATAACCGCAATTCAACGGCCAAGCTCCCGCGAGTACGAACTACTCTGTAGTAGGACAATCCAGCTCGTCCAAAGCTTGACTAGCAATTCGGCCTCCATCCCAGTCCCAATCAAGTAGTGACATTTGTGCCACGCGTACATAATTACGCACTTAAAATACCATGGGCATGAACGGAGGCACAACTAGACCGTGGTCCACAATGCGGCTCAACCGCCCTGGATCCGCATACCTTCACTTTTTCTTTTTCATTTCAGTTTTTTCTCTTCTCGAGGCTTTTCTAATAACCTGATCATCGGACCTATCACAGGACAGATACACCAAGAAGGCAAGGAGCTTTGACGTATAAGGGAACCCCCAGGTGGTCTCTGCTAACGATCGTTATACCTATTTTAAAAAACCCGCACGCAGCTCGCCCTTGGTCGTGGCATGTCAAATAGCCTTATTTGCTTATCGCATTACTTGTACAAATACACCTTGACGTATTAATCAAATTACAATGGAAAATAATTTGCGGTGTCCTTGTCTTTATATTTTTTTATCAATTGCACCTGTACACTCTGGTACGCCTTAATTCACCAGGGGCTTCATCATACTCCATAACACGGCAATAAAGTCAAAACACTTTTATAGTACAGTTCAGCACCCCGAACTTATAGCATTATATGCATCGGCTCCGAATCATGTCTTTGGTCAATAGTTGGGTTGGTCGGCTCCTGTGCTTACTACCTTACGTTCCGCTATATCGGCTAGGATAGTAAAGGGAGAACTACTGCAATTGTGTCCCGGTTCTTCCGGACGAGCACCTCAGTAGAGAAAGCCGAAAACTGACTGTCATGATGCGGCGAGAGCTGGTCAGCTGTTCGAGAGGTTTCAAATCCTTAGAGATTTTTCCCGCATTATGCGATGAGCCGGTTTTTATCCGATTAGGCGTGTATAGCGCCCCAAGTTTGGACTTCTGAACACCAGGGGCTGCGTCAAAATTTTCGTTGTCAAACTCCTATGGCTAAGTGAGGGTGATAAAGGCGTATAGTCCGATTGCCTTGTTTGTTGTGCTAAACACCTCCTTTAAGTACCAAAATTTGGAATAAAGAGTGTTTAGATTTATCCCGAACACCCGCATACTATCTACGTGAGGGCAGAAGCCGACGACTGGCCAACTCTCAGATTTCATAAACGGACGCACAAGAGGTAAATTTTTAAATAAACAAGCATTATATTACATAACGATCTTGTTTCATATTACAGGATAGGATAACATGAATGTATTCATGGGAATATGATATCCTTAGCACATTGCCCCGCTACAAGGCGGGATCCCTCCAGGACACTGTCAAAATACAGTTGGGGTCTGCGGTGCTCCTTGCCTTCGGGCGGTCCCTCGGTCATCAACTTCGTGGCGTCCATCTTCGCCCAGTGCATCTTGGCGCGGGCAAAGTCCATTCGCGCACCTTTAATACAGACCGACCGCTTGATGGCTTCAAGCCGAGAGCAGGCGCTGACAAGCTGCTTCACGAGTCGGAAGTAGCTGCTAGGCATGGCTTCAGCAGGCCATAGCCGGATTATCAAATCCTTCATGGCTAGTTCGGCCGCCTTATGCAACTCGACCAGCTATTTCAGCTGATCGCTAAAGGGCACAGGATGTTCTAGTCCAAGGTATTGCGACCAGAACAGCTTCTCCGTTGAGCTCCCCTCTTCGGCTCGATAAAATTCCGCAGCGTCTGACACGCTGCATGGCAGATCCACAAACGCCCCTGGAGAGCTCCAAATCCGGGTAAGTAAGAGGAAGGTTTCCTTCACATATCTTTGCATAATGAAAGCCTTACCCGCCGTGATCTTCTTGGCCGCCTGGATTTCCTGGAGGGCGCCCTAGGCTTCAGCGCGGGCATCCTGTGCGCTTTGGCGGGCCTTGGCAAGTTTGGACCCTTGCTCCTTAAAATCACGCTCCAAGGACTCATACTTCTTGACGGTGTCCTGGAGCTCTTGCTGGATCTCACTGACCTGAGCCTCATGCTTTTCACGTGCGGCCTTTTCCTTAGCCGCCCTGTCCTCAGCCTCGGCTAGCGACCTCTTGAGAGCCTCTGCCTAGGTCATTGCCCCTAAAAAAATATTATGACACTTCAGTCAGAACAGATCGTTCATTAAACCTGAATTCAGACAAGGTTAAATACTTACCCTTGCTTTCCTCCAGCTGCTTCTTCATGCGACCGAGCCCTTCCTCGGCCCGCTCCAAATTCTGCTTCAGTCCGGAGACTTCTGCAGTATGAGCGGACGCAGCTAGTAGCGACACCTGCTTGTTCACATAGACATTTTAGATTAGACTCCTGCAAAAATTATTTGATCCTTTGTTCGGCTTTTCTTTCCGAACACCGGACAGAGCATCAGGGGCTACTGTCTATACTGTGACATTCTTTTTATAATGGCGTCGCTTACCTCAAAGCCTGTTAGAAGGCTCGTGCATGCTTCGGTCAGTCCGCTTTTCGTGGACTGGATCTTCTCAATCACCATACCCATAAGGGTACGATGTTCTTTAACAATGGAAGCGCCTCGCAGCGCTTCCAACAATCTATCCGGTGCATGTGGATGGACAGAGGTCACCGGTGGAGTTGGCTCACCCCCCTCTTTCGAAAGAGGCGGCCTGCCTGAGTCCAGAGCCATATGGGCCTCCAGACCTGTATTCGGCTGGGGGCTGAATTGGATACGGCCCCCATCGTCGCTGTCCATGGGGGTTTGCTCCCCCATGTGTTCGGCAACCGAGGTTTCACCCTCCGGCACCACCAGGACGGCTTCCCGAGCCTCTCCCTGGCCTGGGATCCTTCGAGACAACACCTCGGTGTTGTCCACGGCCTTGGGTGAGGAGGCCATCGGAAGGGACCCGCTGTCCATCGCCGATGGGTCCAGTGACCCCTCCGAAGAGGAGGATAGCTCGATGTTGGACTGAACCGGACTGCAAGTGCATGATCCAACACGTTAAAAATAATAAAGTAAAAAGGTCGGATATATTACCGTGTTCGGACACTTACGATTTGGCCAGGGGCTTGTCCCTGGCCTCCCACTCCCAGCTGCTGTTGGTGGCCACTGCGGAGTTGTCCAGAAGGGAAGCTTTCCCTCTCTTGGACGCATCGGCCTCCAGGTGCGTGGAGGTCGTCCTCTTCTTTCTCCCCCTTGCAGGGGGGATGGATTTCTTCTTCTTCCTCCTCCTCCTCTTCCTTGTCGTCTTCAGCGACGGAGGAGTGATCCTCGGCGTCTTCGAACATTGCGTCCGAAGCGCCCTTGTGACGGAGACCTTCTCTGGTCACCTTGGCCTTCTTCTCCAGCACCTCATAAGGCGCCGAAAACAGCATCTTCGTTAGAAGCGGAGTTTCTGGGCCTTCGGGCAGCGGAGCCGGACAGTTAATCTGCTCCGCTATCTCTATCCAGGCCTGAAAAAATTGATAGGGAGGCTTAGATTCCTTCCTCAAATATGCCAGTAAAGGGTATACCTTGAAAACATGAAAGAACTTGCCGGATTAGCCTGGCGAGTTAAGCTAAGCCCACAATCCTCGGTCGTGGGCGGTGGTGTCTCGCCGGCCTTGAAGAGCACCTTCCAGATGTCTTCGTGTGTCGTGCATAAGAGCTCTAGTAGCGTCTGGTGCTTGGCCGGATCAAACTCCCACAAATAGCAAGTCCGGCGTTGGCACGGAAGGATCCGGCGAACGAGCATAACCTGGATCACGTTGATGATCTTGATTCTCTTGTTTATCATGTTCTGAACGCACGTCTGGAGCCCTGTCAGCTCGTTCGAAGAGCCCTAGGCTAGGCCTTTCTCTTGCCAGGAGGTGAGACGCATCGGGACTCTGGATCGGAATGCGGGGGCCGCCGCCCAATTGGTGTCGCGTGGCTCGGTGATATATAACCACCCCGATTGCCACCCTTTGACCGTCTCCACAAAGGAGCCCTCGGGCCATGTGACATTGGACATCTTGCCCACCATGGCGCCTCCACACTCTGCTTGTTGGCCGCTCACCACCTTCGGCTTCACATTGAAGGTCTTCAGCCATCGGCCGAAGTGAGGTGGGATGCAGAGGAAGGCCTCGCAGACGACAATAAATGCCGAGATGTTGAGGATAGAGTTGGGGGCCAAATCATGGAAGTCTAGCCCGTAGTAAAAGATTAGTCCGAGGACAAACGGGTGGAGGGGGATCCCAGCCCGCGGACGAAGTGTGTGAGGAATACCACCCTCTCCTGGGGCTCCCAGGTGGGGACGATCTGTCCCTTGGCCGGAAGTCGGTGAATGATTTCCTTGGCTAGGTACCCGGTCTCCCGGAGTTTCTTGATGTCCTTCTCCTTGACGGAGGAGGCCATCCACTTGCCTCCTGCTCCGGATCCGGACATGATTGGAGTGCTTTTTTGGGCGGAGAAGGCGAGAGCTTGGACGCTGGAGCTCGAGAATGGATGGGCAGAGGAAGGAGAAGGCGTGGGTGAAAAAGGTGAATCCTTATCCCTTTATAGAGACAATAAAAGTCATGCGCCTCCCTACTCGCCTTAAAATTCGCCTATTCCCCAAGCGATGGGTTACCCATGCTCGTATTGATGAGAATCCCGTGATAAGGGGACACGATCTCTGCTTTGACAAGACGTGCCAATAAAACCGCACCTCGAAATATGGAGCGGCAGGCTAAAAAATGGTTTGAATAATGATCGAGCAGTGGCGTGATGTCACGCTACAAAAAGTTGTCAGCGGATTGAACTCGTAAAATATTATACTCTTCACGGTTGTGTGTGGTACTTGTTTTGCAGAGCCGGACACGTTTTCTATGTTCGGAAGGCTATGTTGGAATATTTGGAGAAGGAACCCTCCTTGCAATGCCGAAGACAATCTGCGCGCCGAACTCATCGTCATTGAAACCTGGTTCAGGGGCTACTGAGGGAGTCCTGGATTAAGGGGTCCTCGGACAGCCGGACTATATACTTTGGCCGGACTGTTGGGCTATGAAGATACAAGATAGAAGACTTCTTCCCGTGTCCGGATGGGACTCTCCTTGGCGTGGAAGGCAAGCTTGGCGATTCGGATATGTAGATTCCTTTCTCTGTAACTGACTTTGTACAACCCTAGCCCCCTCCGGTGTCTATATAAACCGGAGGGTTTAGACTTCTAGGGTTTAGCCACAACAATCATAACCTCATAGGCTAGAATTCTAGGGTTTAGCCATTACGATCTCGTTGTAGATCAACTCTTGCAATACTCATATTCATTAAGATCAGTCAAGCAGGAAGTAGGGTATTACCTCCATAGAGAGGGTCCAAACCTGGGTAAACATTGTGTTCCCCGCCTCCTGTTACCATTAGCCTTAGACGCACAGTTCGGGACCCCTTACCCGAGATCCGCCGGTTTTGACACTGACACTTAGGCAAAGCCCTGCGCGGATCACATCATCAACACCGTCACCACGCCATCGTGCTGACAGAACTCTCCCTCGACCCTCTACTGGATCAAGAGTTCGAGGGACGTCATTGAGCTGAACGCGTGCTGAACACGGAGGTGCCGTACGTTCGGTACTTGGATCGGTTGGATCATGAAAGACGTTCGACTACATCAACCGCCTTAATTAACGCTTTTGCTTTCGGTCTACGAGGGTACGTGGACACACTCTCCCCCTCTCATTGATATGCATCTCCTAGATAGATCTTACGTGAGCGTAGGATTTTTTTTGAAATTACATGCTACGTTCCCTCAACAGAGATGTCCATCAACGCCACACCAGCGTGTGAGTTCACTCTGCTGCAGGCGAAGCAATAGTACAACCTAGCCCTTTGGGAGGAGCACCTCACGGAAGGCGCCAATTGAGGTCGATCGCGCATCCACCGCTGTCGGCGCGACCATTGTTCAGACGAACCCAGACATCGATGTCAACCAAGAAGTGCCTGCGTACGTGGAGAGCGTCCGCACATTCTGCCACAAGTGCTGGCAGCTTTGCGTCAATGACGCGAAGTGCGCTTAGCTCTTCGAGGGGTTGAAGGCGGAGAACAACGACACGTCGGACCAACATGGCGATGATGTCAAAGAGGTATCTGTCGTCAGCTTTGCATCGCTCATACTAGCCGCCAAACGATGATAAGGCGAAACATCCGGCATGGGGTTCCTTGACCTCACCTCGAGGAGAGTAGGAATTTTCAGTTCCTTTTTAGTTGTTTTAGGTTATTCTCCTATGTAAAGATTGATTCAAAAATCAATGAAAATGCGGTGACTGTTTGTATTTGGTGACTTTTTTTAACATCAGTACAGACGCAAGCGTCCATATATATGCGCATAACCCCTATGAACGCATACACGCACACCCTATTCGTATGAGCACCTTCGAGAGACTGAGCCGGCATATCATCTTGAGATTTACGAAGTCACCATAGGTGCATTGTCGTCGAGGGGAACGTCCCATCTTACTGAAAGCGTATCGTCAAAAATTCTAAAATAAATCCAAAAATAATGTGAACACCAAGACTTGAAATCTGGTGGGCTCAGAATACTACTGTCCCTCTGTAACCCATCTACACATGTTGAGAGGCGGAGCCAGCCCAGCGAGACGCCCCGAGCCCCAGGCTTGCTAGAGTGCCGCGACAGTGTCAAACAGTGCCCGAGAAGCTGCAATCAACAAAGGAATTCCTCCCCACGCCCGGAGCCCAGGCCCCCCCGGCCTGGGTCGTGGATCCGCCACGTTGGTGACTTTGGTTGGATGACCTTTGTTTCGTTGGGTCCGAATGTGCTGGTCGATGTCCGTTTTCGTTTGGTATCCGCGTTGAAGACCTCGGAGATACACATTGTAATACGTTACGTATTCGAAGTCGTGCTACACATAATATACGAGATTATATACTTCAAAAGAAAAACATAATATACGAGATACGGCGGAGCAAAACATACGACCCTGCGTTCCGACCGATCGTGTTTCCGTCAGTTCCCACCTCCACGGTTCCGCCCCTACCGCATCCCGCCGCCCATGGCCGCCGTCGTCTCCGACCTCGTCGACTTTCTCAACGCTTCGCCCACCGCTTTCCACGCCGTCGGTACGCGTCCTGTCCCGCTCCCCTCTCGTTTGTTCGTAACTGACGTGAAGTGAAGTGAACTGAACTGATCTGGACTGGATCTATCTCCTGCTGCTGCTTCCGGTGGGAGAAGATGAGGCGAAGCGACTGCTGAAGGCGACGGGGTTCGAGCAGCTTTCGGAGCGGGAGGAGTGGTCGGGGCTTCAGCCCGGCCGGAAGTACTTCTTCACACGCAACCACTCCGCCATCGTCGCCTTCGCTATCGGCGCCAAGTGAGTCTGCTCTATCAACTTCCTCTCCTTCGGTTTCCCGACGCGAAATGCACACTCTTTTGTAAATGGAAAAATGAATCTAATCCAATACGATTGGGTATCGATTTTTGGTAGGTACGTTGCCGGTAATGGGTTCCACATCATTGGTGCACATACGGACAGTCCATGTCTGAAGCTCAAGCCTGTCACCAAGGTGAGCTCTTAGTTATTGATTTCAGAGCAATTGTGTCCTGAAACAACGATTGATAATGCTTTGCAGGAACAATGGTTCATGTATCATTCAGATATCCTAGTTTGCTGTTTAGTCTTACTTATTACGTGCTAGATTTTGATGATTTACTAACAGAATCTTGCTTCTTCTTTCACAGATAACCAAGGGAGGTTATCTCGAGGTTGGAGTCCAAACTTATGGAGGTGGATTGTGGTACACATGGTTTGACCGTGATCTTACTATTGCTGGTAGGGTGCTTGTGCGAGAGAAGAAGGACGGTGTGGTCTCTTATGGGCATAAGCTTGTAAGGGTGCAAGAGCCTATCATGAGAATCCCCACTTTGGCTATTCACCTAGACAGGTTGGTGATAAAAACTCTTTTTTAATACAGATATAGATATTTCAGTATTGTGAAGCCTTTGAAATTACTCCTTCATTGTGAAGCAGTTCTTTGTATCTGAGAGCTTTTTATTATGCAATGAATGAATCCTAAGATTGTTATTATGAATGAAGCCTATGAAAACAGTCAAAGGAAATGATCTTTAGATTGCAAATATTGCACTTCTGTATCTCAATTCAGTTTCTTGTGTTAACCCTTGTATCTCATGCACCATCTAAAAGACAACCTTCAATTATCCTTTGTACAACCACATAAGTTTCATACTCTTGTATAAAACTTGGGAAAACTAGTTATCATGTGTTTCCTTAAACTGAAGGGCTTTCATTATCGTGCCTTGTTACTCGGTAGTTCATCCAGTTGGATCATATTATCCAATATAGTTGAAGAGCATTTGGAGCCTATAGTTTAGAACACTATTCTGGAAGTTTCATCCTGTTCTTTTGCACGAAGAGAAATAGCTAAATATTGGTTTTGATATCTGGTCCATACTGCAATGTAAATTTGGTATCATTGTTCTCCACTTTTTGAACTTGTGTATTTGTGAAGTATTATCACTAGTTGTTTACAGATTGCAGTGCTAGATGTAGAATTAAAGATTATCTTTTAGTGCTTCACCTAAGGGGTATGTGAAACTTCCTATTCAGCTTTCATATATTGCTTGAATGGAAGTTCTGAAAATGTTATATACTCCCTCTGATCGAAAGTAAGTGTCGTGGTTACCTTTAAGCTAAAACCACGACACTTATTTTGGATCGGAGGGAGTATCTAATTTGCTATGTCACAGTGCCAGTACTAAATAATCGTAGCCTCATTATGGAATTCCGTACTATAATGCAACCTATGTTTGGATTTAACCCTGGTGTTTTGTACGCTTAGTGTTATGGCGCTGCTAGAAGGAGGGCGCGAGAGGGCCGGCTGGGGGCCTTTCTGCCCACGGCCGGGCAAGAGGGAAGGGATTTCCTTCTTAATTCTTGCTTGATTAGATTGATACATCTCCTCTCTTTATATAGAGAGGTTTACTTGACTCCCAAGCAAGGCTTACTTGACCCCTAAGCAAGTGACTCTTATCTCTAATTAACCCTAAGACTAACGGGCCTATTAGGCCCATTACGTACTCTAACACTACACCCCCTGGACATGTAGCTTGTCCTCAAGCTGCAGCCTAACCAACTTATAACCATGACTCGACGCAACACAAACCTAACACCTAAAAACAAGCCTTTTACATCTCGGCTTGTTTTATTATTCTCAACCTGAAATGGACTAGGACGCTTTATTTTGGACCCCTTAACAAAAAGTGGACACCATCCGCACGTCGGACGTGCACGTGTACAGCCACCTGGATCCCATGGACACCATCTGGACAAAAGGAGTGCATGTGTAGGACCACCTGGTAGTGGTCGCAAGAGTGACCAGCAGAGGCGCCCTCGCGGCGGCCGGTGACGGAATGCAGTGGTGCTACGTGGTGCGCTGCTGTCGGTGACACCATGCCTTCTTCCTGCCGAACGGCTGTTGGTCTGCATCGCACAGGGAAGAAGATCCCCGGCGCAGCGGATGAGACCGAGGTCCTTTGCGTAGCGAAGGGCAACTTGGAGGAGCGGCAGCTGCAGACCACGCATCTCCCGCACACGCCGACGCGCTAGGAGGCCGCGCGCAGTAGCCTGCAGCCTCACCGCCGCCGACACGTGGCGGGTAGCGATCCAAGACGGAAGCGATGACGGCGACTGGACTTGGTGGAGCGGGACTCCCGCCGGCGCGGTCGAGGCGGGGCCGAAGCTGACCGGCGGTGGCTGCTGCAGCTGCGGCAGTGGCGCACCGGGCAGCGGCAGCGGCTGCTGCGGTGGAGCGCCGGGCAGTGGCAGCGGCTGCTGCGGTGGAGCGCCGGGCGCGGCGGCTGCCACTGCAGCCAGGGCTGGGCGGTGGTGGCGATGGATGGCAGTTGCAGTGGCCCGGCGAGCGCGGCGAAGGCCACTTGGTGCGGCGGCTGCCATAGCAGCCACGGCGGCGCGGGGGCTGCGATGGGCGCTGGAGGCGCGGCGGGAGCCGGCGCCGGCCACTGCGGGGCGGCGGCGGGCGGCAGCTGCAGCTGGGGCAGCAGCGTCCCAGCGAATGCCCCTGGATGCGGTGAGTACCACGGCAGGACCGGCGGTGACGGTCAGCGGCAGGGGCGGCGGCGGCCCGTAGGGGCTGGCCAGGTACAGCCGGATCCCTTGGACGGCTGTGACAAGGTCGTTGAGGACCCCGATGATCTCCTCCGGGGTGTAGATGGCGGACGGTGGTGCGGTGGAGGGCGCCGGCATCTGGGCGGTGGCGGCGCCGGAGGATGCGACCAGCGGCGCGGACGGGGAGGGCAGCGGCGTGGTGTAGAATGGCCAGCGGCGCGGTGGTGACGGTCGGCAGCGGAAGCGACGGGGTGGGCGGCGACGAAGACATGATCGGAACTGAGCTACCTGATACCAAATTGTTATGGCGCTGCTAGAAGGAGGGCGCGAGAGGGCCGGCTGGGGGCCTTTCTGCCCACGGCCGGGCAAGAGGGAAGGGATTTCCTTCTTAATTCTTGCTTGATTAGATTGATACATCTCCTCTCTTTATATAGAGAGGTTTACTTGACTCCCAAGCAAGGCTTACTTGACCCCTAAGCAAGCGACTCTTATCTCTAATTAACCCTAAGACTAACGGGCCTATTAGGCCCATTACGTACTCTAACACTTAGTCTGTTACAAACTCACTTACAATAATACTTCTCATGTGTCTTATTCATATTTTGCGCAGGACTATCTCCTCGGAAGGTCTCAAGATTAACAATCAGAATCATCTTGTCCCAGTGCTGGGCACATTGATTAAGGTGATTTGACTGCATTGATCAGAATCTGATCATCGTGCTTTCAGTCAGCTTGTTTGTTATTTATTTTACTTGATGATGGGCATGATATCTTTGAGCCAAGGAATTAACTAGCATGAATTTTTTGTTATTTCACCATACTTTTCAGTTTGAAGAGGCATAGCCTCTGTATAACATCAATGTCAGTTGTTCCGCTAGGATATTGATACACCTTGTGATGTTGTATTCTCTATGTAAGAAGCAACACTTGCTTGCACATTGTGTACATGTCTTCTACTCTTCTTCATGTTCACACGTTGTGAACAAAACTGTGTAGTATCAATTTCTTCAAACGATTAATAGTGCAAAACTTCAGGCCTCTTTCGTTATTTTAGAATGCTCCACCTAGTTTATCCAGAAAATGTTAAATTTGGAAATTAATATGTTCATAGGAATGCCATTATTGTCCTTTAATTATTTGAAATTAAACTATTATGATAAAATAACCATAGAACACTTATCTTCTTTTGTTTGCTTTGAAAATTTGAACTTGATTCAAACTTTTTTTTTCTTTGCAGCATGAAATGCAGAAATTAGTGAAAGGAAATGTTCCAGGGGAGTCATCCGGTGGCGAAAACACAAAGCACCATCCACTATTGTTGCAGGTTATGTATTTCTAACATTACGTGGAGCCAAGCATTCTCACTTATTAAATATCAAGAGCCCTTGGATTTGAAAGTATGTTTTAGTTTTTACTTAATGTATGTTACTTTCATTTTTTGCAGTTGATTGCTAAAGAGGCTAATTGTGAAGTTGATGAGATCTGTGACTTCGAGCTGCAGCTGTGTGATACCCAACCAAGCGTTGTAGCAGGTGCCATGAAAGAATTCATCTTTTCGGGAAGGCTTGACAACCTTTGCATGTCATTTTGTTCACTGAAGGTTTGTTTGTCCATTTAAGTTTTTGCATGTAGACTATGGAGACCATATTTGCATATTCCACATGTTTTGAAAGTACTAAAATTCTTTTCATCTCACACTATTTCAAATATTTTTGCATACATGTGTCTCTCTGTTGAACCCCATCTCCACTTGTCCCATAAGGCCCAGCCCATGTGACTGACCTAGATGAGGAGGTGCTGGCCTCGCTCTGCGCCGCGACTGCTGGAAAAGAGCATGATGTTGGTTTAGAAAGGGTTGAAGGGGCTAGGACTCGGAAGGAATCAGATGCGGGCTTCGTATCGGGCGGAGCAACCTCCCAGCAGTGCGACGGGGTGTGCTGCCCGAGTCGAGGAAGACGGGCTCCCAGGGGTTGTCCTTCGGCTGGGAGTCAATTGGGGGTGTGCAAAGGTGGTGGGGGTGCTTGGGTGGTGCTCTGAGTGGTTGGAGGTAGCTCTCCACGGATGATGTCCGGTTGTTGTGCGCGGGGCGACGGGGAGGCTATAATTTGGGTGCCCTAGTCTGGGGGGTGAGCAGGGGTATCTTATTTTTAGATCAACAGGGAGAGAACTCCCCGGCTCCATTTACTCAGAAATGAAGCCTGCCAGCAGGTCCATACAGCGAGAACAGGTACCAGTAGTATCAGGCAAACAAATGCCAAAACAAAAAACCTAACCCAAAAGCCAACAAAGGCATACAAAAGTCCAACGAAAGCTATGACGATCAAAGCATTAGGATTTTCAGAGATCACGACATCTATGAGGGCACGATAGCTAGGAGATTGGCATCACAGGAGATCCTGGAGAGACGAGGTGCGGGGGGGTAGCTTTTATAGAGAGTAGGGGGTGCTCTTGTGCAGGTAGAAGTGAAAGAGAGTCTGTCGAGCGGGGTCTCATGAATTCCAGCCAGCTCGTTGACAGGGCTCTCTCCGTGGGTTTGTAGGGGAGAGAAGAGAGGGGAGCGAGCTGAGGCTTGGCTGACGTGGGGGAAAATAAGGACGGCATGAGGGAGAGATCCTCTCGGCTGGCGGGTGCGATTTTGCACCGACTGCAACACATGACAGAGCTCTCTGGTTGGGCAGTTACCACATGGGCTGGCGCCAGGGGAAAAAGCTCCTCGTCGTTTGGCTGGTCCTCTGTGTGTCAGGGGGCTTCAACGGCCTCCTCTGGTGCTGCAGGCACGTGAATTGGGTCGAGCGCCTGCTCGTGGCCTCGGCATGTGCGAGCTCTACCTGCGTCGTGGAGCATTTGGTGTGGCCCTGTGGCTCGATTCACTATTACATGCGGGTCCCACTAGTCAGAGCCAAGCTCTAGAAGCTAATGTGTTGCTGGTTTGGTCGAATGGATTTGAGTTCAAATTCAAACATAAGGTATGAATCTGGGAAGTGCATGGTTGGCAACTTCCTGGTTTGAACTTGTGTAGGGGGTTGCGGGCTAAGTTACTGGCTTGAACTTGATGTCTAGGAGGTTCCTGGTTTGAATATTCTTGTATTTTTCAGAAGATTGGTCAAAGTTCGAGCCAAAACTGATTTGATCAGATTTCGAACTTTTTGAGAAGGGACTTGGTGAGTTTTCGGCCTAGATGGCTTTGGGGGATCCAAACTAAGCTAAGATTTGTTTTCTAGGATTTTTGTGCTAATAACATACCCTTGTTTTTAGGGTTTATGTGCTAATAACATTTTGAGCTAGTCTTGTGCCGCCAATAATCTCAGAAAAAATATTACATGGTCCAAGATGCCCTTTTATGAACTCAGGTGATTTTTAAGTTCCCAAGTTTGCCTTTGCAAAATTTTACTTGTTTAGGCAACAAAATCCAAATAAGAAAAAGATCCATGTTGAAACACACCAAGTCTTTATCTTGCTTATATAGGTGATGGTCACACACACCCAAACCTAGGATGTTACAACACAAAAATGTGTGGATTCTGCAATTTAGGAGAAAATGGGGAAAACGCCTCAAAGGTCCAAACAACACTTCATGAAGCTTATTATAGTGTTGCTGGATTTGGATACTCGTACTCCCTACAATATCTCATTTTCTTATGGATGATTGTACCCATTGCTTCTACATTGCCTCATATACCCACCTTTGATTCGTTCTTGATTTGACCACACAGAAACCCTACCTTGTCAAGAATTGCAATCCTGATTGTGATAAGAGTTGATTACTATTAATTATAATTTTGATATCATAATTTGGTTGTTCTTTATGATATTAATTGTTCCATGACATGCGTATGATCCCTATGATTCTAATACAAAGTGTAGTTGGTCAATGAAGCTAACACATTTCAGTTTCTAACAAATACGTATTACTGTCCTTATTTTGCAACAAAGTCCCGATATAACGAGTTGTCTAATACTTTTTCAGGCCCTAGTGGAGTCAACTTCTACTGACCACTCTCTTGATAATGAATCTGGCGTCAGGATGGTGGCTCTATTTGATCATGAGGAGGTTGGTTCTGATTCGGCTCAGGGAGCCGGTTCCCCTGCAATGCTGGATGCTTTAACAAGAATCACAGGCTGCTTTAACCATTCAAATTCCAAGGTACAAAACTAACTTCCTTCACCCAGCACCCAATCCACTGACTTTATTTCAGCTGGCTACTGGATTTGATTTTTCACATTACCTGATTTTATGTCATCATTTTGTTTCTGCTTATCTGCTAACCATTCATGGCACAACCTATAATATTCATTTATTTAAAATTATTATAACAGTTATTGCACACCCTTAATGGAATTCAATTTTAAGTTAATTTGTCTATAGCTCTTCATTCCTAAAAAAGTACCTTCCCTGCTCAGGTATACACATTTCTTTTATGATTCAACTTCACTTTAAATGATTTATGCCAGATTGTGTGTAGTTTACTGCTCCAAGTTGAGTTCCATATTCTGACTATCTGCTTTCATTTTTTTTAGTTGCTAGAAAAGGCTATTCAAAGGAGTTTCCTTGTATCTGCAGATATGGCTCATGCCTTGCACCCCAATTATATGGTAATAATAGTATTTTTGGACCAGTTTATGGGTTCACAGGTATGCAGTAATATTCTAATAGAAAATGATTTATCTTTCCAGGAAAAGCACGAGGAGAACCACCAGCCAAAGTTGCATGGTGGACTTGTGATTAAGCACAATGCTAACCAACGATATGCTACAAATGCCGTGACAGCTTTTATTTTCCGAGAAATTGCTGAGAGGCACCAGTTACCTATCCAGGTTAGTACATGTAAAAAGGAGGAACCCCTATTACAATTGTGGATTAGCTTGCCATAACTGCCCTTCTCAACTTATACTTGATTTTGTGATTGCAAAATAAGAGTACTAACGACAAGATACCCCCTACTCTTATGTTGTTTTCACACCGACAACAACAACAACAATATATATTTTATGATGAGTCTAATTAAGTTAATTGGCATTGTAGATGATGATATATTTCTCTATAGGCCTGGTCAAACTTAAATAAGTGTGACTTGGGACAAAGCTAGAATTTCAATTAATTTGGAACAATGGGAGTACTATCTAGTGGACCACGTGGAAAAAAAGGAGGAATAATAAAATGTTTTCTACTTATTAGGAGAGCCAATTCGTATGAACAAGTTTGCCCAGTAAAGCATTGCTTTGAGCTCCACCAAACATATATACTAGGCAGCTCCACCAAGATGCATGTCGTTTTAGCTCTACCAAACAGATATCCTGGGCAGCTCCACCAAGACACGGGTCGTTTTAGCAAACGTATTGTCTATGTTTTAATATTTTAACCTATTTTACATAAAAATACTTTGATTTGTACATCAGAAGTGCTTGTATCCCATATGATTATACAAATAATTTCTGTAGCATATAATTAGAATAAGCAATAGTCAAAGGTATTAGACTGCATCGACATCTAGAAAAACAAGTAAAAATACAACTTACTCCCCCTGTAAAGAAATATAAGAGCGTTTAAACGCTCCTATATTTCTGTACGGAGGGAGTATTAGATAAGCTCTTGGACTGGTGGGTGGTAACAGATTTTTAGCCAATCGCCGATCTTGGTACCTGATTACATCTTACTTTATTTCATCTATCAATGCTATGACTTTAATTTTGCAGGATTTTGTTGTTCGCAACGACATGGCTTGTGGGTCAACAATCGGGCCAATACTCGCTAGCGGTGTTGGTATTCGTACTGTGGATATCGGAGCGCCACAATTGTCCATGCACAGCATCAGGGAGATGTGCGCCGTTGACGACGTCAACTACTCGTATGAACACCTCAAGGCATATTTTGAAGAATTCACTGAATTGGATAATAAAGTCAAAGTAGACTGCTGAGGTGTACTAGTAGGCAACCATATTGGGTCGGCAGAACCTGTACTTCTACAATCATAACTACAATGCATAATAATTACAGCAGTAGTGTCGGATTATGTATGTTAGTGAAGACATGATTAAATAATGGAAAAATATGATTTTCTTTTCCTTTCTTGTTTGGAGAGTGACTAGCATATTTATATGTTCACTCACGTTTTTCTAGCCCGAGAATATGTACCATTTCATTAATTTGTAAATTAGACATTGCGCTTTGTTACAGAACGGTAACCATTTGCGCTGAAATAGTTTCTTGCGTCACCCGCAAAAAAAAAAAAAAGAAATAGTTCTTGCGCCGAAATGTGCGCATTTAGCACAAGACACACCCCACCAATACTCAAAACTATAACCATCTTCTCACATATCTGTCTAGACCTCCTGCACCGCCAATTCCAATATGCCCACTCCGTAGAGTGCCTTGGGTCAGTGAAGACTCGATCATTTCTTTATTTCCAAAGTTGCCAAGGGATGAGAATCACCAACGAGTCGAAGCTCCTTTTGCCCTTTTATTGAAACTTCTTGTGAGCAGTAAGCCACCATTTCTCGAGCGTGTCAATCGGTGTGGTGCAGATAACTACTAACATTGATCTGAAACTCATTGAAAACCCTATGCCAAGTCGCACTTGTTGTCGTTGGCACACTGATACGGGGCAAGCCGCAAAGGTGGTCCAATCTTCATGAAATTGGAGGTGTTTTGAGAAGAAACACAAGGATCAAGGGCAGTCAAAGGGAAAATATAAGAGGAAAACACTCAAGGACAAGATCCATACCAATTACTCCTCAAAACCCAAGTCACGTCTTAGATCCAAAAACAACAAAGGAAATAAAGGTAAATAACAGGTAGTTCTTGCCCAAATCTCTATGGAGGTCTTGGTGGTAGTCGTCCTCAAATCTCAAGGATAGATAGAGGTCATGAAATCCATAGGGTTCTTCTTCCTTGGGAGGTCTTAGTTATGCTTTGCTAACCCTAGAAAATGGAGGAGGTAAAATCACCACAAAATCTAATCATGTTCTCAGACAGCCACTAACGTGTTTATGTTTAGCCAAATCTGAAAGACCTACGGTATTACAAAACATGCCTCATGTGAAAACTCGGGTTGGAGTGAAGACCTTTGCCTTTATGAACGTTCTTTCGTTTCCTTTTTGAGGAATGAAATTTAGATTTTCCACGTAGGTATTGTAAAGTCACAAAACATGGACTCAGGTCTTGCATCGTCCAATTCAACCTCGGTAACTACACCAACCAGGTGGGAGAGGAGCGGACCATCATATGCACTAGTATGATGTAAATTTGCTTTACAATCATGTGACTTGAAAGAGGCAGACCGCTTCACAAGCTCACAGCACATAATTCTGGAACCTCAATGTTTCTTCTACAGCCTCTGTGAAGAAATACCCATCATGCTGAAGTTAGTGAGCGACTGAAATCGGCGCGAGGAGCATAAGTTCAGGGGTGATTTACAGTTGCATAAAGGCAATTCTAGCCTCCAGGAGATCCATAATGTACAGCTGGTAAGGGCATCTCCAGCCGCGTCCCCAGGAAGGCCTCTCCAGGCGATTTTTTCGCGCCGGCGCCGAAAAAACGGCCCAGTCGCGCCCCAGAAACCCGATTTTCGCCGGCTTGGGCCGAAAACAGGGCCGGTGGACCCAGCCCGAACCCGGCGCGCTGGGGGCGCCGGGGCGAGCTGTTTTGGCGCGAAAAAGACGCGGGCCAGCCGCGTCAGCGACTCGGCGCCTCGTCTTCCCCCAACGGCCTCGGTTCCCGCGGGGAATCAATGGCAAGGCTGCCGCCGGTCAGCCTTGCCATTGATTCCTCACGGGACGGCGCGCCGACGCCTTCCCTCCCTCGCACGCGTACACACGGGCGCGGCCCGGCTATAAAAGCCGGCGTCCTCCACTCGCCTGTGCCCACACCAGCCCCGCCCCTCGCCGCCGTCCAGCCCCTCCCTCTCCCTGCCTCTCCCGAGCGCCGCCGCCCAGCCCCTCACTCTACCTCTCCCGAGCCCGCCCAGCCCCGCCGTCGCCATGGCAGAACGCTTCCCCGGAGACGAGGTGGCGGCCAACGGATTCGGCCGCCGTTCGCTCCGCGAACAGGAGTCCTGGCTCCTGTTCCAGGCGAACATCCCGACGCCGCCGGACATGCGCGCCGGGCCGACGGGGTGGAGACTCAGCGCCGGGGGAGTGCCCATTCCCCCGTTGCCCGACGCCGTGGCGAAGCCGAAGTACTTCGCCGAGGAGGTCGAGATCGTGCGCGCGTCCCTCACCGACGCCCAACTCTCCCTCCCCCAGTACGCCGCCGACAACCACGCGGCCTGGGCGGCGTATTTCGAGCGCCGCCAGCAGCAGCGATTGGCGTCCACCAACGGCGCGCCGGTGGTCGGCGGCCGGCAGAACAGCGAGGGGCGCCACCTCTGGTGGGGCGTCCCCGGCCGCACACTCGAGGGCGTGCTCACGTACCTCGAGGGCGGCAACGACCCGCCGTTGGTGTACCCCCCGGCGCAGCACCGACGCATCGGGCCATGGGCGCCAAGGAGGTTCGGGTCCTCCTCCTCCTCTTCCTCCTCCCGATCCTCATGGCACTCCTCCGGCACTCCGGCCCTGCTCGGCGTCAAGGCCGAGCCCGCGGCGGAGTCGCCGCTCGGCCGGCGCACTCGCAGCGCCGGCATCGTCATCAACGAGGGCGGCCGGCGCGCCTCCTCCTCGTCGGCTCCTCCGCGCTTCGTCAAGCCCAAGACGGAGCCAGGGCTGGCACCGGTGAAGACGGAGCTGGGGCTGGCGCCGGTGAAGGCGGAGTTCGACGACGACGACGCGGCCCTAGAATGGGCGCGCCAGGACTCCATTGCGATGGAGAAGGCGCGCCGGGAGAAGGTGAAGGAGCGCCAGCGCGCCGCCCTGCGCCGCTTCGAGGAGCGCCGACGCGGCCGCGATGAAGACGGGGTCGTCGTCCTACGCGACAGCGACGACGACGACGATGACGCGCCGCCGCTAGTCCGCCATGGCGACGCCGGGTCCAGCAGGGGCGCCCGCGTCAAGGAGGAGAAGGCCGCCGACGACGACGATGGCGGCGACAACTTCGGCCCCTTTCTTTTTTAGATTAGGTTAATATAATGAAAATGCGCGAATTTCACCGAAATTTGCCATGTTTAGCCAAAATTTAACTACTTTTTATCATAACTTCGCCGAACGGCCCTTCTTTTTTTTTAATACGCGCCTGGGGGCGGCCCCTGGGGGCCGACGGCTGGGGACCGACTCGCCCCCAGGGCCATTTTTTGCGCCGGCTCACCCCAGGCGGCGCTTTTAGACGCCCCCTGGGGGGCCAACGGCTGGAGATGCCCTAATGAGCATAAGTTCTTGTAGAATCGGTACAGAAACAGGATAAGTAAGTAGTATTCGATGTGAGCCTCTCCATTGTATATTTCTTCATATATCTGAACAAAATACAAGTGGCAAAATTTCCAGTTGTACAGGTAGGGGCAAAAGGTTACCCACATTTTGAACAACTGCACACGACCAATGTTGTCTACACAAAACACTACTCGTACTTAGCAGCAGCAGCAGCAGTAATCGGCACAATATAAGTGCAACAAAGAAAAGAACATTTACCAGGGATACCTACACGGACTCCGCCAACTCGTAGTTACTTCTTATATACCGCTTCAGATCGCTGCGATATGCCTCACCCCCACGTGCTTTGGTCGTATGAGAATTAGTTTACCACCGCCAATCGCTTGAATATTTTGATCGCCTGTCAAAATTTTCTTGCACTGAACTTCAGGGGATACCCTTGAAAATGTAGGCGCAAACGCCCCATGTCTCGACTATGAATGATCAGGGACGAAGAAACTATGCATGCTGCAGCTGGTAGGAAAGCAGAGGCCCTATATTCTCTGCTGGCACAGCTTGTCAAAGAATCATCGATTGAGCTGGGTTACTTGTTCATTGTTCACTATGTTTCTCACATATACAGCCAGGCAAGGGGTTTGCAAAGAAAGACTCCTCCAGCTTCGGAAACTCTCCAGGCTCCCTGAAATATGGAGCTCCTGTTCTATCTTTGTGCAACCTTTTCACTTCTGAACTGAATTCCTCCCAAGGGATCCTTCCTTCATCAAATTCATCTACCAGGTTCACAAAATCCATCCTGCAGGAGAACTTTCACATTCAGAAAGAAAAAGGAAAGTACAAAAAGTACAAGTCATATGCAACACCTAAAATTGGGTTATTGCCTGTTGGGTCATTGGGACATATGCACATAGTACTTCTAACAAGGGAAAGGTGTTACCTATCTGGATTAATTGTCTTCCTGAAGTCCTCGAAACGCCTATGGCCTTGCACAGCTTTTGCCATATTTCCATCGTATGTGTACATGAAGACATCACTCTGGAGAGCTACAATATAGTCAAGACCAGCAAGCATGTTTTGATGATTTTTGAAGGGCTCAAGTTCCTCTTCTGTTGCAAGGGTAGAATGAGAATAGATATAGGGAAAATCGTCCAGCAGCGCTTGCATGCTTCCATTGCCAAAAGCTTCTCCTGCAACTAAGTAAATTCTGGTGTCCCGTGTGAAACCCAATCCCTTCAACAGGAGTGAAGTTTCCCTTGGAGTCAAAGGACAGCCACCAATACTTCTTCTCTCGGTTCCGTTAATGTCTTTCTCTTTCCAATGACTGACCTCATACCGCATCTTACGTAACTCCTCTTCCTCATCCGATGTCAAGCCATAGCTGCAACCAGTAAAAGCTAGCATATCCTTCTCATACCTGCAAAACATAGTATTATTAATTGGTTAAAGAAAGCCTCCTCATGTTTCAAGTACATAAAAGAACAACTAATAACAAAAATGTTAGCCCATTTTATTTTCGTGGAAGTAAATGCCGCAGTATGTACTACATGGTTTCTCACTTCTAAGTGTTTTAGCTGGTGCATCTAGAGAGAGTTCA
Source organism: Triticum dicoccoides (assembly GCF_002162155.2). Taxonomy (NCBI): domain Eukaryota; kingdom Viridiplantae; phylum Streptophyta; class Magnoliopsida; order Poales; family Poaceae; genus Triticum; species Triticum dicoccoides. The sequence goes on from NC_041389.1 coordinate 395,400,115, forward strand.
GTAAAACATTAAAATGTTATGAAAGATTTCAAGAAAGGGTCTGCTGGGCTACAACATAGCTCAACAACTTCTGGAATGTTGGCGCCATAGTTCTGTGGCATTGTTTGCTGCTGTAGTTCCAAAAACTTAAGAGTAGAACTTCTCAATAAACCTAATGATTTGAAGCAATCCAGAACTTCTTCACAAGATGATTTTGTGAAATGTGTGCCAACTAGCACGCCTAGATCATTCACCAGTGATGTACATAGGCACTCTATTTATCAATAAAACATCACTAAAATGAGACTCGCTTCAATTCAGGGTTCATGAAATCACCTATCTTTACTGGCGAGATCAACAGACAGGCCCTAATAGATTCACCTGTGCTAGCACGGACATAGACTTGCATAATATGCCGACAGAAAATTAATATGTTCAAGCCAATTCCAGCTGCATGTATATTTTAGAGACAGGTAAACCAAGATTTCATTTCATGGTCAGATGGAAATGATAAATCAAAGCTACAACACAAACTACGGTAATCAAGATGCCAAAATACTAGAAGAATGCTGGTAAGTATACAAAGTGAGAAAAAAAATTGTGCAGACAAAAGCATCCTGAGATGAATGTAGGAGCATAGAGCTTGCCTTAGATGAAGAGCAAGATATGGGCTTCCATCCTGGCGCATCCTCGAAACTAAGGTAGCACCAAGATCTTCGATCGTATGAGAATACTTCAAAGATCTGTAGTTAACTCGGCATCTTAGCTTCTGAATATAACTAGGAAGGTCATTATTTGCTAAGCGAGAATCTGTATGTGTAAAGTAAATGACTCTGTGTTTCTTCAAGAGAGGGAGTATTTCATCTCTGTAATAATTCACCTGCCAGGATAAAATACTTAGTGAGCCTTTCCACCATATATCGATGTAAATATAGGTTAAAATTTTTCTAGTTTTTAACCTTTGACCAGGATATCGGAGCTTTGGCCAGAGGCTCTATATGCTTGTATGCAGGAGGTAGTGTTTCAACAATATCAATGTCTTCTTTCAGTGATTCAATGAAGTGTCCCCAATTGAAAAGATCCTTAAATTCACTAAAAAATGGAGGAAAGGGATATATGAGTGCATTGATTAACAAGCTATAGGGGATTAGGAATGAAGAGTTAAGGTTAAAGGGGCCCACCTGTCATCTGCCCAGTAGGATGTATGATCAAGTGAAGGTAGAACCAGTGTTGCCTTCAAAATCTTAGCAACAGCAACCATGTCACATATCTGAGATGTAAAAGAGAATCAGATACCATGGCAAAGAGTACTAATGGATGCACAAAAATGATTTTTAGGGTAGTAGTCACACCCCAAATCGCATTTGATTCAGACCTCCATTTGCGTTTATGAGAATGTAACCATTACTGCGAGAATCTTGCTCTACAAATTAAGAACATGCGACCATATCATGTTAACAAATGCATAGAATATATAGAAAAAACATGTTTGTGATATATGAGCCAACTTACTTTTATGAGAGTTTGAAACAATGCACTGTCTGAAATTTTCACTGCTTGGCTGGGACCAGACATCAGAGGCCTATATGAAGCACAAACAAGAAGGGAAAGAAAGGTTAATTCCACTAATTAGTGTATCGAACAAAGGAACAGGTTTAGCAGCTATATATTACTAGCCTCAGCCACACTGCTTTGTCTTTCACCAATGCTAGATTCCACTGCCATCAACATCCTGTCACTCTCTTTCGCCCCCATGTACCCAAAGTGGTTAACTTGATGCCCTTTATCACTGGAGAAGGAAACAGAAAGATCCTAGAAACATGTACAGAAGATAGCAATTTAGATTGTAATACCTAAGCTTTTCTTTCCTAAATGTATGACATAGAATGGTAGATCAAATCAATAACCTGGGATAACAGAGAGTTATGTTCACTAATATAAACTTCATGCGGTGTAGAAACAATCAAATAAGCTCATCATATTCATAACTATAACTATGCCCAGTTAATACTATGATGCAGATTTTGAGCTATGGTGAAGCAAAGTGTAGAAAAAACTGGAGCCCTGCTCCCCCCGCGTCGCTCCCGCGAGGCGACCGGGGGGCAACCCTAAATCCCGCCGGTCTCCGCCCCCTCTCCCCTCCTCCTCCTTCGCCACCGCCCGAGGGTGCGGCCGGGCGAAGCCCAGCCGTCGCCGGCAGCGGCGGGGCCTCGTGGTCCTCCTGTTCGGGCGGTGCTGGCGTGGGCCGGCGCCTCGGGTCGGAGCGTGGAGCTGTGCCGGGCAGAGGCGGAGCTCCGGTGCCTCTGTTCCCCCGCGGCGGGCGGCCAGGTGATGGTGCGTGCTCGGCTCTCCAAGATCGGTGGCGGCGCGGCCAGATATGTGGCCGGGCAACGCGGGCCGAGGGTGGCATGGGCTGCAGCGTCGCAGCAGCGGCAGGTCGGTGGACGGGCTAGCCGGCTCCAGGTGCTCCGGCTGTTGGGCGGCGGCGGGCAGCGCGGATGGGCTCCCTGGAGAGCTTTCTTGGTGGTCGGCGGTGGACCTTGGGGTTTTCCTTGACGGCGGACGGGTGTGTGTTGGTGGCCTTGCGTGGAGCTGTGCCGGCTGCCGAGGTGGGGCGACATAGGGGGTGTCCGGTGGGGAGTTAGGCTGGAGGGATGGGAGGCGCCGACGAGAGCTCGGGCCACCCGTCACCGGCACGGGGGTGTGCCGGTCGTGGATGCGTCCGCTCCCCCTCCTCCCCCTTTCCCCGGCCGGGTGCGGGCTGATGCAGCTCCGGCGTTGTTCGAGGCGGGACGTATGCTGCGGTTTCGGCGGTCGGGTGTGTCCTTTGGACCAAAGCCGGTCACTTTGGCTGGTCTTGGGGGTGTCTGGATGTAGGGCGGCAGCCCTGGTGGTGGGAGACGCGACGTTCGTGAGCGGAGCATGCGTCTCAGGTGTGGGTGCGCAGCCATGGCCACGCGTCCTCTCCCCCTCCTCCCCCTTTCCCCGGCCGGGTGCGGGCTGATGCAGCTCCGGCGTTGTTCGAGGCGGGACGTATGCTGCGGTTTCGGCAGTCGGGTGCGTCCTTTGGACCAAAGCCGGTCACTTTGGCTGGTCTTGGGGGTGTCTGGATGCATGGCGGCAGCCCTAGCGGTGGGAGACGCGACGTTCGTGGGCGGAGCATGCGTCTCAGGTGCGGGTGCGCAGCCATGGCCACGCGGGTGGTTTGGTTGCGGGTGGTTGGCGGAGCTAGGGTGCGTCGAAGGGGTGTGAGCGCCGGGGTACACCACTTGCTCAGGGGCCGACGGTGGCGACGTCCGTGGACGCCGTATCCTTCATGAAGGCTTCGTCGCGGTGTTCCCACTCCTTCGTGATGCTCCAAGTGAAAACTTGATCTTCGATATCGGACAGTGGCGGCTACACATAGTCGTGCCCTTCTGGAGGCACCGTCTTGGAGTCCTTGCTCCGTCGTTATCCACCTCGCCTCTCCTTGGAGGATTGCAATGGAGGTCTCCGTTGGCTCCAAGCGATTCATGTTGTTTGGTAGTCGTTGGTGTGGTGTGGCTGTGCTCGGCACCTTTGTATCTTGCCTTGGGTGTGTGTTGTGTGCGGTGGTGGCATGTGTTTGTATCGGTGTGCTTGTATGGTCGGTGCTTTATATATAAAGCGGGGCAAAAGCCTTTTTCAGTAAGCAAAGTGTACAATCCGTGTTTCCAATTTGTGCACATATTGAAATTTTCATCAGGTTGCAACATGTTACTACTAATATGAATGTAATCAAGACTAGGCGACGAATTACCAACTTTTAACATAAAGGTGGACATTTGGATTAAAAGATCAGCTGTATAACATTTTTCTATGGACAATATGGTTGGTTGGAAACCTGGGAGAAGATTATTACTGTTATGAAACCTCATGCAGTTTTCAACTCGATATTGCTTGATTCTACCAATTTTTAAAAAATGCCCAGTTGTGGCTGTGCGCAATTTCATGCTATTAGCATTAGTTTCAATGCTATTAGCATTAATTTAAATGCTATTTTTATATACTGGCAAATGGAATATTTAAATGTAGTGTCACCTTAATCATCCATGCAGTATTTCTGCACTTCGAATAGATATTATGTATAACAAGTTAGCAACTAATTTTGTCGAGGCATCTACCTTGGACAGGGACACAAAAGGCACCTTATCAAACTAGTTTTCCTACAATTTGCATCGCCAAAGCACTAACTATATAGAACAAGGGCTGTTTGTTAGAAGGAAACGTTGAAGTCGGATGGTTTTATTTTCACCAATGAAGTCCTGAATTAAAGATGACTATTTATCTGAATAAGCCCAACTAAGGATACCTACTAGTACAATATATTCCAAGCAAGAAGACAGTAAGGCATACTTCCAAAGTTCTTATGGACATAAATAATATTCTGCCCAATTTGGATAGACCACAAGATCATAAAGTCTATAACAGCCAACTGCCAACAGCTACAAGCACCAAAGTAACAAGTGCTTTAATAGTAAACCAACTGGAAAGGGACTAAAAAACCTCCAACAAAGGAGGAAACGTCCTAAAAATGCTAAGCTTCTGCTAAAAGATCCTTGCTTAAGAAGTTCCAAATACAGCTACAAAGCATAGAACATATTGATTGCATGCACCAACCAATTCACGCAACAGTTAAGCTGAGGAAAGATGGCCGGACATTAAACTCCAGCTGTCCAAGTCCAACATAATACTACAATAAACCCAGCCTAGCAGTTTTCAAGCAGACCAATTGCATAAGCATCACATTACATTATGCTAAAACATGCCCAGATTCTTACTACTTTTAACAATGAGAATCAGATTCCATCAGATTTCTTTTTCAATTCTTGTTTGACTTGTCCAGAACAACAAGAAAAATGGTAGAGAACTGGGCAAAATTGCATGTTAAAGTTAGAATGCCAATGATTGATCATGAAAAAATGATTATTATGAAAGAGTGGCCGGTGAATCTAGACAGTTAACAATTTAACATGATTTCCATTACTCTAGCTAGTCCTCGTAACATCTCAGTTCCTAATCAACATCATTACTACCAGACGGGAAATGCTATACTATATTTGTAACTCTTCGTAAAAAAATGTGTTCATGATAAGAACTAAGAAGTAGTAAGAATGAACACATTTTTAGTGCAGAAAAAATGCAGAGTTGGTCGAGCACCAGGTGCCGTTGATTGTAAAGAAGAGAATATTTGCAGCCAAATGGCAGCTAGAATCATAACCCAGTAAAATGCAATTTGTAGCTTCCATACATACCTGCAAATCGTCGCCAGCTGGTAGTGCTGACCGGCCGCCGGCCCAGATCTTGACGACGCCGAGAAGCAGGCAAACGCCGCAGAAGGCGAAGAAGAGCAGGTTCCCGAGCTTCCTCCTCTCCCGGATCCCCAGCCCCAGCACGACGTCGCCGGCGCCCCCGCCGGCGCCCGGGCGCTTGAAGAGGCGGAACCGGAGCTGCTGCTGGTGGTGGAGGCCGCCGGGGGAGGCGCTGGAGGAGGAGGCCTCCGCCGCGTCCTTGGGCGGGCTGCCCAGTCCGTCGGTCCGCGGCGAGCGCGGGGAGCCGCTGATCTGGAGCTCGATCTCGCCGCCGGGGCAGCGCTTGAAGGAGTTGGCGCGGCGGGTCATGTAGCCGCCTCCGGCGACGCGGGGGCTGTGCAGGCGCGGGAGGTGCTCACCGGTACCGGCACCTCCACCTCCGCCGCCCGCGGACCCGGAGGCGCCGCCGCCGTGCTTGGGTTGGTAGCCCATGTGGCGCGGGGAGCTCCAGCAGTCCAAGTCCCGGTCCGAGGACCTCGAGGTGAAGGAACTAGTGGCGCTGGGTTCCGAGTGGTGCCCCAGCTGGTCGTCCCTGTACCATGATATGATGTGACGGCTAAATGAGGGGAGGCGCCATTAATGGAGCTCGGTTGGGAAGTGAATGGGGCAGTGAGGTCTCGGGGAGGAGGACGCGTGAGGGAGACGGCGACGACGTGAGGCGCGTAGCGTAGTGGGATACGCACGGAAACGGAGACGGTCAGGGCGGAGGGCGCTAATTACGGCCCTGCCATGCCATTTGGAGGCGCCGCCGACGCCGCCGGGGATTTGATTTTGATTATTCTTTGTTTTTCCGACGTACTTACTCCAATAAAGGCCGTTATTGTCCGAAGGGAGAAAAGGGCGCCAGTTGCGTCGACGCTGTCACGTGCGCCGCGCGTGCTTTGGCCGGTACGCTGCATCCTTCCTGCTTGTGAGACGAAACGGGGCCCAGGGAGAGGGGGCGTTTACTTTGGACTTTGGGGCTGTATCTAGTCTCTACTGGTTGACGCGCAAAGTGGTTCACGTGGGTTTTCCACCTCCAATCTTGCCGTTTATGGGATCGAGCTCACGCACGATCAGGAGCTATCGTTGTTGACCAAATAATTCTTCGTTTACTACCAGTTATCAGTGTTGTTTTATTGCTCAACATGCAAAGGTTTCTACTTCCTCCGTTCCTAAATACTTATCTTTTTAGAGATATCAAATGGACTGTCACATACAGATGCATATAGACATATTTTAATATAGATTCATTTATTTTACTCTCTATGTAGTCATTTTTTGAAATCTCTAGAAAGACAAATATTTAGGAACGGGGGGAGTAGTAGTTTCGGGGGAATCTACCCTTGTCACGTCGTGCTCCCCTCGGAGCAAGAGGAGAATTCGTAGGCAATGTGAAGATCTCTATACATTCGATGAGTGTCTATTATTGCAGGGCATCTCCAAAGCTGACTCCTAAAACTGAGACGACATTGGCATCGGTGCATTGGCCGCTCTTGTCTACATTTGGCTATATTTGACTCGTTGTCGCTCTTGGCCGGCGCGCCACTTAAATGTCGGCATCAGTGAGAGGTCGTGTCCACTCTGGGTCGGTATGAATATGGTGTTGGCGCTTTTGGAGCGGCCCTAAGCGATATGAATGCACGGTATGTGGGTCTGAGGACAAGATCACATATGAGGAGGAGTGGATTTCTCAGCACTGTCCCTGGACGGATTCAGAGACTGAGCAGCCTACTGCCGATGACGGAGGCGCGAGCGGCCACGCGGGAATGTGATGATGGAGATCCTCGGCTTTGCTATCACCTGTGACCGTAGCAACACTCTTTGCCCTTTTGGTGTATCGATGCCAAAGGGGGGGAGAGTTTAGGGATTTGTCGACTTTGTCGAGTTGCGAGTGTGTCTTATTTGCCCTGTCTTTCTCTCTCGCAAACTCTTTTATCAGTATCGCTGGGCCTAGCAGCAGTACCGCTGCGGCCAGCGATAGTACCACTTGCTGCGAGCTAAATGAGGGGATAACGGTTGGATTGTTCCTCCCACCATATAAGGGGGGGTCTTCTTCCCCAAGAAGACCCACCTCTTTCCCCCAAGCTTCATTGTTGCTCCAAAGCTCATTCTTGCCCGATCTCTCTCCCTAGCCAATCAAACTTGTTGATTTTCTAGGGTTTGGTTGAGAAGGCCCGGATCTACACTTCCACCAAGAAACATTTGATTCCCCCCACTAATACCTTGCGGATCTTGTTACTCTTGGGTGTTTGAGCACCCTAGACGGTTGAGGTTAACTCGGAGCCACATTCCATTGTGGTGAAGCTCTGTGGTATCGTTGGGAGCCTCCAATAGTTGGGGAGATTGCCCAACCCTGTTTGTAAAGGTTCGGTCGCCGCCTTCAAGGGCACCACTAGTGGAATCACAACATCTCGCATTGTGTGAGGGCGTGAGGAGAATACAGTGGCCCTAGTGGCTTCTTGGGGAGCATTGTGCCTCCACACCGCTCCAATGAAGACGTACTTCCCCCAAAGGGAAGGAATTTCGGTAACACATCCTCCTCTCCACCGGCTCCACTTGTGGTTATCTCTTCCCTTTACTTTACCGAAAAAGGCTTTCGCCCCGCTTTATATTATAAAGCCAACCGCACAACAAACATCCAACATAGTCCAACACAACGCGCACACACACACAGACGGAGGTCCACAATAGCCCAAGCAGTACAACCTAGGGACAAAGCTGAGGGCACAGCACAACAAGCCCTGAAATCACAAAAAACGCACGCCACACACCACAAGGCCGCCAGGCGGTCTAGTCGGGCTCGGGAGGAGGAGGCGGCAGCGGGGGGACCATGCAGAGCGCCATCGAGCGAAGATCGGAGATGAGGGCGGTGATGACGTCCCGGTCCTGGGGGCGGCTAAGCGGCCGCCAAAGCTGCAAGTAGACACACAGTTTGAAGATTGCATCAGTCGCACGACGAAGGGGCACCTTCTGAATAACAAGCTTATTGCGGATGTTCCAAAGCGTCCAGGCAAGAACCCCTACGCACAGCCATCTAATATGGCGGTAGCGGGCAGGGCAGGCATTAAGCTCGGCAAGCAGGTCGGGGAAGTTGGTATTACACCACTGTCCGCCAGCCGTTTCGCGGAAGCAGGCCCAAAGGAACTAGGCAGAATGGCAGGAGAAAAAGATGTGGTTAGCATCCTCCATGGTGCCACAGATGGGGCACCTCCCATCACCAGGGCCATTTCGCTTGAGAACCTCAACACCCGAGGGGAGCCGGCCACGGATCCATTGCCAAAGGAAGATCCGGATCTTCAGGGGGAGACGGATGTCCCAGATCAGGCTAAATGGTTCCGGGGCCGTCGAGGGGGCGATGGCACCGTATAAGGACTTCATGGAGAAACGACCAGAGGAATAGAGGTGCCAGGACACAACATCCCGGTCCTCCTCCACCTCCATCGGCAGCAGAGCAATATCCTGGAGGAGGGAGTCCCAGGCGGCCACCTCCAGGGGGCCAAACAGACGCCGAAAGGCGAGACGCCCTAAGTCAATAAGGGTCGTCTTGACCGAGACCCGAGGGTCAACCGCAATGGAAAATAGCTCCGGGAAACGCACCGCTAGGGGGGCGTCCCCTAGCCAATGGTCGAACCAGAACAGGGTCAAGGCTCCCGATCCAACAGAGATAGAGGTGCCAATGCGTAGTACGGGCATGAGCTGGATCACGGACTACCAAAACTGAGACCCGCCCGAACGTTGGCAAAAGGCAAGAGGTTGGCCACGCAGGTATTTATTGCGGATGATGGTGAGCCAGAGGCCTCCCTCCCCATTAGCAATACGCCACAGCCAGCGAGTCAGGAGGGCAATGTTCATGCGTCTGGAGGAGAGGATCCCAAGACCCCCTGGTCTTTGGGTTTACAAATGTCGGCCCAGCTCACCATGTGGTACTTCTGTTTGTCGTCGTCGCCAGCCCAAAAGAACCTCGACTGGTATTTATCCACCTCCTGGTGGAGGGTCTCATGAAGGCAATAGAAGCTCAAGAGAAACCAGAGGAGGCTCGCCAGCGAAGAGTTGATAAGGATCACTCTGGCCGCCTTCGACAGCCAGCGTCCCCTCCAGGGTTCCACTCTGCGCTGCATCCTAGTCACTGTCGGTCGAAGCTCCGTGACGGAGAGACGGGAGTCACTAATGGGCACCCCCAAGTAAGTGGTGGGGAAGGTGCCCAGGCGGCAGTTAAGCCAGTCCGCAATGGACAGGGCTTCGTCCGGGGTGTAGCCAAGGACCATCACCTCGCTCTTGTCGAAGTTAATGGTGAGTCCGGACATTTGTTGGAAGCACAGGAGAAAGAACTTAAGGTTGGCGATGTCGGACTCAGAGCCTTCCACCATGATAATGGTGTTGTCCGCATACCGGAGGAGGGAAACCCCTCCCGCACCCACCAGGTGAGGGACAACGCCTCGAATATGGCCGCTAGCCTTGGCCTTATCTAGGATGACAGCAAGGGCATCGACCACCATGTTAAAAAGAAACGGGGAAAATGGATCCCCCTGGCGCACCCCACAGAGTGTGGGGAAGTAGGGCCTGATCTCGCCGTTGATGTTGACCGCCGTCCGGCCGCAGGTGACGAGTTGCATAACCCGTGTCACCCAGCGGTCGTCGAAGCCTTTCCGGAGCAAAACTTCCCGAAGGAAGGACCAGTGAACCGTGCCGTAGGCCTTGTGGAAGTCGAGCTTAAGGAAGACCGCGCGAAAATGTTTCGCTCGAACTTCGTGGAGGACTTCGTGGAAGACTAACACCCCATCCAAAATAAATCTGCCTTAGATGAAGGCAGACTGGTTGGGGTGGGTAATAGAATCCGCCAGAAGGGTCACTCTATTGGCGTACCCTTTGGCCAGGATCCTGAAGATCACGTTAATCACGGTAATGGGACGGAACTGGCGGATGTCCGAGGCCCCGGGGACTTTAGGGATGAGGGTAATGACCCCATAGTTCAGGCGCCCCAGGTCCATGGTCCCAGAGAAGAACTCGTCGAAGAGGGCCATGACCTCCATCTTAATGGTCGGCCAGAATGTTTTAAAGAACAATACTAGCAGTCCATCCGGGCTCGGGGCCGAGGAGGGATTCATTCCCTTGATGGCCGCAAGGACTTCCTCCTCCGAGAAAGGAGCCACTAAAGCGCCATTGGCCTCGGCAGAAACAAGCTGGTCCCCCGACCAAGTGTCGGGGGCCAGAACCGCCCCACCCTGCGGGGTGGGGGTAAAAAGGGCTTTATAAAAGCCATCAATGTGCGCGCGGATATCTGAGGGGCGGACAAGCTGAGAGTCCCCCGCCCACAGGGAATGAATGGAGTTGCTGCGCCGTCGGCCGTTGGCAATCGCCTGGAAGTAGGCCGTGTTAGCATCGCCCTGAAGCACCCAATGTTGGGTGCCGCGCATCCGCCAGTAGACCTCCTCGTCAGTGTAGATGGCCGAAAGCTGATCCTCGAGATCATACCTCGACATCCACTCATCCGGGGAGAGCCCGAATAGGTCTGCACATGCGTCGAGGGACTGGATGGCGCTAAGGATGGCCTTCTTACGCTCGCGAATATCCCGGCTGAGGTTCGCGCCCAGCCTTTCATAAACTGGCGGGCCAGCTTGGCACAGAACTGCCAAGAGTCGACCGCGGACATGGAGCGGTAGGGGGAGACGCGCGTGGCGGACCACTTGGCCCCAACCGCCTCGCGGAACCCAGCTTGGTTAAGCCAGAAGGCCTCGAACCTAAACCGTGGGGGAATGGGGGGGCGTTCATCAGCCGTGGAGAGGAGGAGGGGGACATGGTCGGATCCGATCCTAGTAATAGCCTGAACAGAGGCCAGGGGGCATCGGAGCTCCCAGTCCGGGGAGACTAGGACGCGGTCCAGGACAGACTGCGTCGGGTTCACCTGGCGGTTAGTCCAGGTGAACCGGGCCCCTGAGCATTCAAGCTCACAGAGGCCAAGCTCTGCTATACAATCATTAAACATCTGCATCCGAGGGCGATTAACCCTGTCATTATTCTTCTCATCCGGAGAGCGGATGAGGTTAAAGTCGCCCCCACCACAACGGGAAGGGGGGACGCAGAGATCTTCTGCTGTAGCTCGGCGAGGAATGTCGGGGAGCGGCTGTGATCCGCCGGTCCGTAGACGATAATGACCTCCCATTTGAAATTGAGCGCACGTTCGAAGATCTCCATACTAACAAAGAACTCGCCCCGGTCCATGCCTCCCACCTCAAAGGTGGCATCCTTGACACCTAAGAGGATGCCACCTGAGTGGCCATTGTTCCCACTAGAAGGGAGCCAATGCCACGCGAACAGGTGGGAGCTAAGCCCGTCAAGCTCGGGGAGGCAAAAGTCCGTGCGCATTGTCTCCTGGATTGCAATGATGTCAATGTGTTCGTCCCTGATGTACTCAACAAGCTGGCGGCGACGGCCATCATGGCCAAAGCCGCGAATGTTCCAGAAGAGGGCGCGCATCTAAACCGCCATGGAGGGGCTGCTTGACCCCAGGACGGTGGAGGCACTGCGGGCTCGAAGAGCGGCAGTGCGAGAGCGAGTGCGGCCCCGAATCTCCTCGACCGGCGCCCCCGAAGGTTGGGGACCCGGGGTACGGAGGAGGCGGGCCCGTGTCTCGGCAAGTTTCCCATCTAGAATCTCACGGGCTTGGATAGCCGCAATCTGCTCCAAAGGGGGGCCAACCTCCCCCCTGAAAACTATGGCCGAGTCATGGGCCACCTTGGCCAGACAGCCAAGAGGGACGGCTTCGAGAGCGGAAAAAGAACAACTGGAAAAACTAGAGGGAGTGGCAGTCGCACCTGTCTCGAGGTTTCGGGCCGCAGCCCGGATCTCAGCCCGCTCGGAGATGGACGGCGCCGGAAGGCCAGTCGGGTGGTCCGCGTCATGACGGGCGCTGCGGCGGGAAGCCGTCACCGGGGTCGACGTGGCCCGAGCCCGGCGGACGTAGGACACCGAACGAGGCGGGTGTGGGGCAACGGGGGTGACCACCTCCCTGGAGGCCACCAACAGCAGACGAGTCGGAGAAGCAGACGCCGGGGGGATCAGACAGGCACCGGGCACCGCCAGGGAGGTAGGCGGGTCCAGGGCCGATGGATCGGGGGCCGGCTCGTCAACCACCGG
>NC_041389.1:395412849-395427047 GCF_002162155.2 Triticum dicoccoides
GGCTGACGCTGGAGATGTCGCTGAGCTCGGCCGAGGAGGAGGGGGGAGGGGGTAGGCAGCGCGGGGGTAGCGTCCACGGAGAGGAGGGCCAACCCACGCGACCGGCCCGCACCCGAGCCACCCCGCCTCGGGGGTGGAGAGGGGTCCCGAGAGGGGGAGCGGCTGCAGCCGGAGAGCTCGTCGTCGTCCTCCGGGTCCTCGTGGCGGGAGGGGCGCGGTCGGCGGTAGTGGGAGTCGTCGCGGGGGTCTGCGCCATCCCCACCGAAGTGACCCGCAGCGTAGAGGCGAGGACGGCCGACGTGGTTGGGAGGCTCGGGGTAGATCTTGAGGTCGAATCCCTGGTCGTTGAAGAACACTCGGACTGTGGCGCGGAGGGTGGAGGAGTCCAGGCATTTGACCTTAACGCGGACCTCCTCCTCCTTGCGGAGTGTCGGTGTCAAAACCGGCAGATCTCGGGTAGGGGGTCCCGAACTATGCGTCTAGGCGGATGGTAATAGGAGACAAGGGACACGATGTTTTACCCAGGTTCGGGCCCTCTTGATGGAGGTAAAACCCTACGTCCTGCTTGATTAATATTGATGATGTGTGTTACAAGAGTGGATCTACCACGAGATCAAGGAGGCTAAACCCTAGAAGCTAGCCTATGGTATGATTGTTGTTCGTCCTATGGACTAAAGCCATCCGGTTTATATAGACACCGGAGAGGGCTAGGGTTACACAGAGTCGGTTACAATGGTAGGAGATCTACATATCCGTATCGCCAAGCTTGCCTTCCACTCCAAGGAAAGTCCCATCCGGACATGGGACGAAGTCTTCAATCTTGTATCTTCATAGTCTTGGAGTCCGGCCGATCACGATAGTTCGGCTATCCGGACACCCCCTAGTCCGGAACTCCCTCAGTAGCCCCTGAACCAGGCTTCAATGACGACGAGTCCGGTGCGCATGTTGTCTTCGGTATTGCAAGGCGGGTTCTTCCTCCGAATAATTTATAGAAGATTGTGAACACCAGGATAGTGTCCGGCTCTGCAAAAATAAATTCCACGTACCATCGTAGAGAGAATAATATTACACAAGTTCAATCTGCTGACGTATTTTGTGGCGTGACGTCACACCACTACCAAGCCTTTAGTAGAATCATTTTTATTGTACCACCTCAGCGCGTTTAGCGAAGCGGTTTCCTTGGCACGTCTTGTCGAAGCAGAGATCGTGTTCCCCTTATTCCGGGATTCCCATCAATACGGACGTGGGTAACCCAACCGCGCCATTGATTGTGACGCTTGGGAGATAAGCGAGTTTTACCAGGCCGGTGGGGACACATGTTTTTGTCCGCCCATATAAGGGGATAAAGATCCAACCCTTTTAGCTGCACCTTCTTCCTCCTTGGCTTATCCATCCCCGCGAACTCGAGCTCCAGCGCCCAAGTCCGCACTTCTCACCTCAACCTTCTCCAACTATGTCCGGAGCGAGAGGCAAGTGGATGGCCTCCTCCATCACGGAGGGGCAGATCCAGAAGCTATGCGACGCCGGATATTTGTCCAGCAACATCGCGCACCGGCTCCCCGACGAGGGAGAGCTCATTCCCACCCCCAGGCCCCATGAGAGGGTAGTATTTCTTCCCCATTTCCTCCGGACTGGGCTTCCCACTTCATCCCTTTGTCCGGGGGCTCATGTTCTACTACGGCCTAGATTTCCATGATCTGGCCCCGAATTTCATCCTCAACATCTTGGCGTTTATCGTCGTGTGCGAGGCCTTCCTCTGCATCCAGCCCCACTTCGGCTTGTGGCTCAAGACCTTCAGTGTCAAGCCGAAGGTTGTGAAGGGCAGCCAAGCGGAGTGTGGAGGCGCCATGGTGGGCAGGATGTCCCACGTTACTTGGCTGGAGGGCACTTTCGTGGAAACCATTAAGGGGTGGCAATCGGGGTGGTTCTACATCACCGAGCCGCGTGACCCTGATTGGGCAGCGGCCCCCAAATTCAGATCTGGCATCCCTACACGGCTCACCTCCTGGAAAGAGAGTGGCCGGATCTGGGGTGATTCGGAGGAGCTGACCGGACTCCAAGCCTGCATCCAAAAGCTGGTGGACAAGAAGCTCAAGCTTGGCAACGTAGTCCAGGTCATGCTCATCCGCCGGATTCTCCCGTGCCAACAACGGGGCTTCAACATGTGGGAGTTCGATCCGGTGCAGCACCAGACTCTGAGCGGGCTCTTTGACACTACATACGAAGATGTCTGGAAGGTGTTGTTCAAGGGCGCCGAGGCTCCCGCATCCGCTACCGAAGATCGCGGATTCTGCTCGCAGCATCCAGCTGACGAGGTAAGTGATTTTGCCACTTGTTTTCCATAGTTTGACTCTATGAGGGATCTAAACTCCCTTTACCTTTGACAGGACTGGCTGGCGAAGGCCGAACAGACCATCTGTCCGGCCCCATTGCCAGAGGACCTAGCGGACACCCGCCTAACGGGGCTGCTGGCTCCGGCACCCCACGTGGTGCCGGAGAAGAAGGCCAAGAAGAAGGCCACGGGTACCCGAAAGAGTTCCTGTTTTCAAGTGTTATCGGATGATGAATCCGAGGCCGACTCCTCCCACCAAGGCGAGGAGGAGAAGAAGAAAGCCTCTCCCCCAACAGGGGGAGGGAAGAAAAGGAAGCCCTCCCCAACAAGGGAGGCCGAAGGGTCCAAGAAGGGAAAAACTCTTCCCCCGGACTGCTCTGCCAACGCCAGTGACGATGACGAGGACTGGCCTCCAAGGGCCAAGCCCCAGGCGAGATCGTAAGTATCCGGACTACTGAATAACTTCAAGGTTTTTCCTTTTCGCCACATAATGTCTTTCTAATGCCGCATACAACCCTGCAGTCCGCCCAAGGATGATCTTCCCGCTTCGTCGAGCGGGTCCTTAGGTGCGTCGGATATGGATTCTCTTCTGACTGCCTCCACCCCCCGTGATGCAGACGATGCCGAGGTGGGATCCCAGGAAGGGACCCACCAGGAGGAGGAGGCCCCGGAGGTGTCACAGGACAACCTCCCGGACTTTGCACCGGACTCGGCCTCGGAACCCGCAGTGGCTCCGGAGTCCGGCGGTTGACCCCTTCGTAAGAAGGGCAAGACCGTGACGCCGGCATCCTCCGTCCAATCGGAGGCGCCGGATAACTTGCTGGAGGCGCTCAATGGCGCCTCCATTGAAGAGGAGCACCGCACTGTTATGAGTGCGGTGATTCAGAAGATTCAACTCGCCAAGAGCGGGCTGACCGAAGCCTGCAGCAGCCTTCTAACAGGCTTTGAGGTAAGAATTTCGATATATATAAAATGGTACCGCATAGACAGTAGCCCCTGATGCTCGGTTCGGTGTTTGGAAAGAAAAGCGGGACTAAGGATCTAAAAAGATATACGCAGGAGTCATAAAAAATATGTCAATATGGGATTGCAGGCTGCGCTGCTGACCTCTGCCGCACTGACTGCGGAGGTCAATACTTTGAAGAAAAGCCTCGAGCGGTCCGAGAACGAGCTCGGCCGTGCCAAGAAGCAGCTCGAGGACAAGGAAGGTGAGTAACACCTTATTAAAATTGTACCTTACAGAAAAGGATTTTGGTTGCAAAAAGAATGACAAGGATAATGTGGGTATTGCAGGGGGCACTAACGAGGTGGCGACCCTGAAAAAGGCGGTGGCCGCGGCCGAACGCAATGCGGCCGCGGAGCGCACCGAGCGATAGAAGGAGGAGGCGCGGGTGGCGGAGGTACAGCAAGAGCTCCAGGATCTCGTGAAAAAACATGAGAGCCTGGAGCGTGACTTGAAGACTCGAGAGTCTGACCTTGCAACGGCTCTTGAGAGTGCCAAAGCCGCTAAGGCCGAAGCCTACAAGGCCCTCCAGGAGATCGGGGCGGTGAAGAAAATAGCAGCGGGTAAGGCATTTTTCATGCAAAGTAAGCCTGTGAGTGTTAATTACCTGTTGCTTACCCGAATTCGGAGCTCTCCAGGAGCATTCGCAGATCTTCCTTGCAGCGTGTCTGATGCTGCCGCGTTCTACCGGGCCGAGGAGGGGAGCTCGACGGAGAAGGTCTTCTGGTCTCAGTATGCTGAGGCCGGACATCCAGTGCCCCTTAGCGACCAGCTGAAGCAGCTGGTCGAGCTCCACAAGGCGGCCGAACAGGCCATGAAGGGCCTCATAGTTCGTCTGTGGCCTAAAGAGGCCATGCCTGGGAGCTACTTCGGCCTGGTGCGGCGGCTGGTGGATGCGTGCTCGTGGGTTGAAGTCATCAAGCACTTCACCTGTATTGAAGGTGCCCGTCGGGCCCTTGCCCGCGCAAAGGTGCACTGGGGCAAGATGGATGCCCAGAAACTCGTGACGTACCCACCACGAGAGGGCAAGGAGCATCGCATGCCCGAGATGTATTATAAGAGTGTGCTGAAGGGCGCCCGTACTATTGCGGGTGAGTGCTCTAGAGATGTAATATTTGAGTAGGCTCGCATTTTGTTATCCTGTGCGCTGAAAACTTAGTTCATATGCGCTAAGCAATGCTTGTTAATTTAAAATATTACCTTCTGTGTGGCTGTTTATCAAATCTGAGAGATGGCAAGTCGTCGGCTTCAGCCCCCATGCCACGAGTGCTGGGGTGTTCGGGATAAACTTGAGCACTCTTGTTCCCATTTTTGGGTCCATCTAGGGAGGCGCTCAACACAGCGAACAAGGCAACCAGACTTATAATGCTTGAACACTCTCACTTAGCCATAGAATTCTATAATTTTAAATTTCGGCGAAGCCCCTAGTCTTCGGAAGGCCGAATTTGGGGGCGCTATCCACGCCTGGGCCGGACAAGATCCGGCTCCTCGCTCTAAGCGGCATAAGTCTTTAAGGACTCACAAAAAACCTCTCGAACAGCGACCGGCTCTCGCCTCATCATGACGGTCAGTTTTAGCTTTCTCCACTGAGGCGTTAACCCAGCTCAACTGGGGCGCAATCGCAGTGGTTCTCCCAGCGCTACCTTAGCCGATACAACGGAACGTAAGGTACCAAAACATGGGAGCCGGGCAAACCCAACTATTGACCCAAGACATGATTCGGAGCCGATGCATATAATGCTATAAGTTCGGGGTGCCACACTTGTGAAAGTGTTCGGACTTATCACACCATGATGCGGGAAACATAAGCCCCTGGTGTGTTTTAACCGTACCAAAGTGTACGGATGCAACATGTCGTAAATGAACATATGTATAAAAAAGAAATGCAATTATAAGCAAAAAGGTGCTGCATTGTTTTATTCAAGAAGTGCTGCTATGAATGCAGAACGATACAAATAGTGCGATAAGCAAGGGACGGGACTGTTAAACATGTCCCCCTCCAGGGGTAGGCTGCGGAGTGGTGTATAAAATAGATTTAATGCTCGTAATGGAGACCACCTGGATATTCGTTGTAGCCTTTATCCTTCCCTGGCTGTTGCATCGTGAGTTCGGCAGGTTTGCTGCCGGACAGGGCCTCTTACAAACGGAGTCATGTGGGTTAAAATAAAAAGGAAAAAGAAAAAAAAGAACGACACACTTGAGAGCCCCTGGTGTGGTTGAGCCGCAGTCTGGGCTTATCGTGGTCGTGCCCCTCTCCCCATGCCCATGGTATCTTCAGAGCGTAATGGTGTACGCGAAGGACCTGCTTTGACGTTTTACAGGGGCTGGGGTTGGGGCCGCACTGCTACGCGTGCTCGGAACATGCCAGGTGGTCTTGTTGTAGGTTACTCCGGGCGCGCTTAGCTATGTCCGGCCGCTTAACGGCCGGACTCGAGAATTGCCTTAAGAGGCTGCATTGTACTTCTGCCGCCAGAGCCGCTGTATGTTCCTCCGTTCGGAGAGAACGTTCAGTGTTTCCGTTGACCGTGATGACTCCTCGAGGGCCTGGCATCTTGAGCTTGAGGTATGCGTAGTGCGGCATCGCGTTGAACTTTGCAAACGTGGTACGTCCGAGCAGGGCATGATAGCCGCTGCGGAATGGAACTATGTCGAAGATTAACTCCTCGCTTCGGAAGTTATCTGGGGATCCGAAGACCACTTCCAGTGTGACTGAGTGTCGGTGTCAAAACCGGCGGATCTCGGGTAGGGGGTCCCGAACTGTGCGTCTAGGAGGATGGTAACAGGAGACGAGGGACACGATGTTTTTACCCAGGTTCGGGCCCTCTTGATGAAGGTAAAACCCTACGTCCTGCTTGATTAATATTGATGATGTGGGTTACAAGAGTAGATCTACCACGAGATCGAGGAGGCTAAACCCTAGAAGCTAGCCTATGGTATGATTGTTGTTCGTCCTACGGACTAAAGCCATCCGGTTTATATAGACACCGGAGAGGGATAAGGTTACACAGAGTCGGTTACAATGGTAGGAGATCTACATATCCGTATCGCCAAGCTTGCCTTCCACGCCAAGGAAAGTCCCATCCGGACACGGGATGAAGTCTTCAATCTTGTATCTTCATAGTCCTGGAGTCCGGCCGATGATGATAGTTCGGCTATCCGGACACCCCCTAGTCCGGAACTCCCTCAGTAGCCCCTGAACCAGGCTTCAATGACGACGAGTCCGGCGCGCATGTTGTCTTCGGCATTGCAAGGCGGTTCCTCCTCCGAATAATTTATAGAAGATTGTGAACACCAGGATAGTGTCCGGCTCTGCAAAATAAATTCCACATACAACCGTAGAGAGAATAATATTACACAAGTTCAATCTGCTGACGTATTTTATGGCGTAACGTCGCACCACTACAAAGCCCTCGAATTGTTTTTATTGTTCATCTCAGCGCGTTTAGCGAGGCGGTTTCCTTGGCACGTCTTGTCGAAGCAGAGATCGTGTTCCCCTTATTCCGGGATTCCCATCAATACGGACGTGGGTAACCCAACCGCGCCATCAATCGCGACGCTTGGGGGATAAGCGAGTTTTACCAGGCCGGTGGGGACGCGTGTTTCTGTCCGCCCATATCAGGGGATAAAGATCCAACCTTTTTACCTGCGCCTTCTTCCTCCTTGGCTTATCCATCTCTGCGAACTCGAGCTCTAGCGCCCAAGCCCACACATCTCACCTCAACCTTCTCCAAACATGTCCGGAGCGGGAGGCAAGTGGATGGCCTCCTCCGTCACGGAGGGGCATATCCAGAAGCTGCGCAGCACCGAATACTTGTCCAGCGACATCGCGCATCGGCTCTCCGACGAGGGAGAGCTCATCCCCACCCCTAGGCCCCATGAGAGGGTAGTATTCCTTCCCCATTTCCTCCGCGGACTGGGCTTCCCACTTCATCCCTTTGTCCCGGGGCTCATGTTCTACTACGACCTAGATTTCCATGATTTGGCCCCGAATTTTATTCTCAACATCTCGGCGTTTATCGTCGTGTGCGAGGCCTTCCTCTGCATCCAGCCCCACTTCGGCTTGTGGCTCAAGACCTTCAGTGTCAAGCCGAAGGTTGTGAAGGGCAGCCAAGCGGAGTGCGGAGGCGCCATGGTGGGCAGGATGTCCCACATTACGTGGCTGGAGGGCACCTTTGTGGAAACCATCAAGCGGTGGCAATCGGGGTGGTTCTACATCACCGAGCCGCGTGATCCCGAATGGGCAGCGGCCCCCGAATTTAGATCCGGCATCCCTACACGGCTCACCTCCTGGAAAGAGAGTGGCCGGATGTGGGGGGATTCAGAGGAGCTGACCGGACTCCAAGCCTGCATCCAGAAGCTGGTGGACAAGAAGCTCAAGCTTGTCAACGTAGTCCAGGTCATGCTCATCCACCGGATTCTCCCGTGCCAATGACGGGGCTTCAATATGTAGGAGTTCGATCCGGCGCAGCACCAGACTTTGAATGGGCTCTTCGACACTACGTACGAAGAGGTCTGGAAGGTTCTGTTCAAGGGCGCCGAGGCTCCCGCATCCGCTACCGAAGATCGCGGATTCAGCTCGCAGCGTCCAGCTGACGAGGTAAGTGATATTGTCCTTTACGGGACGCTTGTTATTCATAGTTTGACTCTATGCGGGATCTAAACTCCCTTTCCTTTGACAGGACTGGCTGAAGAAGGCCGCACAGGCTATCTGTCCGGCCCCATTGCCAGAGGACCCAGTTGACGCCCGCCTAACGGGGCTGCTGGCTCCGGCACCCCACGTGGTGCCAGAGAAGAAGGCCAAGAAGAAGGCCACGGGGACTCAGAAGAGTTCCCGTTTTCAGGTGCTATCAGACGATGAATCCGAGGCCGACTCCTCCCACCAAGGCGAGGAGGAGAAGAAGGAAGCCTCTCCCCTAGCGGGGGGAGGGAAGAAAAGGAAGGCCTCCCCAACAAGGGAGGCCGAAGGGCCCAAGAGGGGAAAAACTCTTCCCCCGGACTGTTCCGCCAACGCCAGTGACGACGACGAGGACTGGCCTCCAAGGGCCAAGCCTCTGGCGAGATCGTAAGTATCCGGACTCCCGAATAACTTCAAGGTTTTCGTTTTCCGCCACATTATGTCTTTCTAATGCCGCATACAACCCTGCAGTCCGCCTAAGGATGATCTCCCCACTTCGTCGAGCGGGTCCTTAGGGGGCGTCGGATATGGATTCTCTTCCGACTGCCCCCCTGTGATGCGGACGATGCTGAGGTGGGATCCCAGGAAGGGACCCACCAGGAGGAGAGGGCCCCGGAGGTGTCGCAGGACAACCTCCCGGACTTTGCACCGGACTCAGCCCCGGAACCCATAGTGGCTCCAGAGTCCGACGGGCGACCCCTTCGGAAGAAGGGCAAGACCGCGACGCCGGCTGCCTCCGTCCAACCGGAGGTGCCGGATAATTTGCTGGAGGCGCTCAACGGCGCCTCCATCGAAGAGGAACACCGCACTGTTATGAGTGCGGTGATTCAGAAGGTTCAGCTCGCCAAGAGCGGGCTGACCGAAGCCTACAGCAGCCTTCTAACAGGCTTTGAGGTAAGAATTTCAATATATGTAAAATGGTACCGCATAGACAATAGCCCCTGATGCTCGGTTCGGTGTTCGGAAAAAAAAGCCGGACGGAGGATATTTAGAAAGATAATCGCAGGAGTCATGAAAATATGTCAATATGGGATTGCAGGCTGTGCTGCTGACCTCTGCCGCACTGACTGCGGAGGTCAAAACTTTGAAGGAAAACCTCGAGCGGTCCGAGAACGAGCTCGGCCGTGCCAAGAAGCAGCTCGAGGACAAGGAAGGTGAGTAACACCTTATTAAAATTGTACCTTACAGAAAAGGATTTTGGTTGCAAAAAGAATGACAAGGATAATGTGGGTATTGCAGGGGCCACTAACGAGGTGGCGACCCTGAAAAAGGCGGTGGCCGCGGCCGAACGCAATGCGGCTGCGGAGCGCACCGAGCGAGAGAAACAGGAGGCGCGGGTGGCGGAGGTACAGCAAGAGCTCCAGGATCTCGTGAGGAAACATGAGAGCCTGGAGCGTGACTCGAGGACTCGAGAGTCTGAGCTTGCAACGGCTCTTGAGAGTGCCAAAGCCGCTAAGGCCGAAGCCTACAAGGCCCTCCAGGAGATCGAGGCGGTAAAGAAAATAGCAGCGGGTAAGGCATTTTTCATGCAAAGTAAGCATGTGAGTGTTAATTACCTGTCGCTTACCCGAATTCGGAGCTCTCCAGGAGCGTTCGTAGATCTTCCTCGCAGCGTGTCCAATGCTGCCGCATTCTACCGGGCCGAGGAGGGGAGCTCGACGGAGAAGGTCTTCTGGTCTCAGTATGCTGAGGCCGGACATCCAGTGCCCCTTAGCGACCAGCTGAAGCAGCTGGTCGAGCTCCACAAGGCGGCCGAACAGGCCATGAAGGGCCTCATAGTTCGGCTGTGGCCTAAGGAGGCCATGCCTGGGAGCTACTTTGGCCTGGTGCGGCGGCTGGTGGATGCGTGCCTGTGGGTTGAAGTCATCAAGCACTCCGCCTGTATTGAAGGTGCGCATCGGGCCCTTGCCCGCGCAAAGGTGCACTGGGGCAAGATGGATGCCCAGAAGCTTGTGATGGACCCCCCACCAGAGGGCAAGGAGCATCGCACGCCCGAGATGTATTATAGGAGTGTGCTGAAGGGCACCCGCACTATTGCGGGTGAGTGCTCCAAAGATGTAATATTTGAGTAGACTCGCCTTTTGTTATCCTGTGCGCTGAAAACTTGGTTCATATGCGCTAAGCAACGCTTGTTAATTTAAAATATTACCTTCTGTGCGGCTGTTTATCAAATCTGAGAGATGGCAAGTCGTCGGCTTCAGCCCCCATGCCACGAGTGCTGGGGTGTTCGGGATAAACTCGAGCGCTCTTGTTCCCATTTTTGGGTCCATCTAGGGAGGCGCTCAACACAACGAACAAGGCAACCGGACTTATAATGCTTGAACACTCTCACTTAGCCATAGAATTCTATAATTTTAAATTTCGGCGAGGCCCCTAGTTTTCGGAAGGCTGAATTTGGGGCGCTATCCACGCCTTGGCCGGACAGAATCCGGCTCCTCGCTCGAAGCGGCATAAGTCTTTAGAGACTCGCAAAGAGCCTCTCGAACAGCGACCAGCTCTCGCCTCATCATGACGGTCAGTTTTAGCTTTCTCCACTGAGGCGTTAACCCAGCTCAACTTGGGCGCAATCGCAGTGGTTCTCCCAGTGCTACCTTAGCCGATAAAACGGAACGTAAGGTACCAAAACATGGGAGCCGGGCAAACCCAACTATTGACCCAAGAACATGATTCGGAGCCGATGCATATAATGCTATAAGTTCGGGGTGCCGCACTTGTGAAAGTGTTCAGACTTATCACACCATAACGCGGGAAACATAAGCCCCTGGTGTATTTAGCCGTACCAAAACGTACGGATGCAACATGTCATAGATGAACATATGTGTAAGAAAGAAATGCAATTAGAAGCAAAAATGTGCTGCATTGCTGTATTCAATAAAAACTGCTGTAAGTGCAGGACGATACAAGTGGTGCGGTAAGCAAGGGATGGGACTGTTTAACATGTCCCCCTCCAGGGGTAGGCTACGGAATAATGCATAAAACAGATTTAATGCTCATGATGGAGACCACCTGGGTTTTCGTTGTAGCCTTTCTCCTTCCCTGGCTGTTGCATCGTGGGTTCGGCATGTCTGCTGCTGGACAGGGCCTCTGACGAACGGAGTCCTGTAGGTAAAAAATAAAAGGAAAAGAAAAAGAAACGACACACTTAAGAGCCCCTGGTGCGGTTGAGCCGCAGTCTGGGCTTATCGTGGTCGAGCCCCTTGCCCCATGCCCATGGTATCTTCAGAGCGTAATGGAGTATGCGAAGGGTCTGTCTTAATGTTTTACAGGGGCTGGGGTTGGGGCCGCACAGCTACGCGTGCTCGGAACGTGCCAGGTGGTCGTGTTGTAGGTTACTCCGGACACGCTTAGCTGTGTCCGGCCGCTTGGCAGCCGGACTCGAGAATTGCCTTAAAAGGCTGCTTTGTACTTCTGCCGCGAGAGCCACTATATGTTCCTCCGTTCGGAGGGAGCGTTCAGTGTTTCCTTTGACCGTGATGACTCCACTAGGGCCTGGCATCTTGAGCTTGAGGTATGCGTAGTGCGACACCGCGTTGAACTTTGCGAACACGGTACGTTCGAGCAAGGCATGATAGCCGCTGCGGAACGGGACCTTGTCGAAGATTAACTCCTCGCTTCGGAAGTTATCCGGGGATCCGAAGACCACTTCCAGTGTAACTGAGCCTGTACAATTGGCTTCTACACCTGGTATGACGCCTTTAAAGGTCGTCTTGGTAGGTTTAATCCTTGAGGGGTCTATGCCCATTTTGCGCACCGTGTCCTGATAAAGCAGGTTTAGGCTGCTGCCGCCGTCCATCAGGACTCTGGTGAGATGAAATCCATCGATGATTGGGTCTAGAACCAATGCGGCAAACCCACCATGGCGAATTCTGGTGGGGTGGTCCCTTCGGTCAAAGGTGATCGGGCAAGAGGACCATGGATTGAACTTCGGGGCAACTGGCTCCATCGTGTATACATCCCTGAGTGCACGCTTCCGCTCCCATTTGGGTATGTGCGTGGCATATATCATGTTAACCGTCCGCACCTGTGGGGGGAAACCCTTCTGTCCTCTATTGTTCGGCGGTCGGGTCTCTTCCTCGTCGTCGCTATGTAGCCCCTTGTTGCTATTTTCGGCAATTAACTTGCCTGCCTGCTTGAACATCCAACAGTCCCTATTGGTGTGGTTAGCTGGATTTTCAAGGGTGCCATGTATCTGGCACAAGCGGTCGAGAATTCGGTCCAAATTGGACGGACCCTGAGTTGTTCTTTTGAATGGCTTTTTTCGTTGACCGGGTTTAGAGCCTCTGAATCCGGCATTGACTGCCGTATCCTCACTGTTATCGCCGTTAATGCGGCGTTTGTTTTTGTTGCGACGTGACCTACCACTACGGTCCTTGATATCCGGACTGCCAGAATTTTTGTTGAGGTTGTTGCTGCGTGCTAGCCAGCTGTCCTCACCCACACAAAAGCGGGTCATGAGTGATGTAAGGGCTGCCATGGATTTCGGCTTTTCCTGTCCCAGGTGCTGGGTAAGCCACTCGTCGCGGATGTTATGCTTGAAGGCCGCGAGGGCCTCGGCATCCAGACAGTCGACGATTTGGTTTTTCTTGGTTAAGAACCGTGTCCAGAATTGTTTGGCTGATTCGTCTGGCTGCTGAATTATGTGGCTTAGGTCATCTGCATCTGGTGGTCGCACGTACGTGCCTTGGAAGTTATCGAGGAATGCGGCTTCCAGGTCCTCCCAACTCCCGATTGACTCTACTGGCAAGCTGTTAAGCTAGTGCCAGGCTGGTCCTTTAAGTTTGAGTGGGAGATATTTGATGGCGTGGAGATCGTCTCCGCAGGCCATGTGGATGTGGAGGAGATAGTCCTCGATCCAGACCGCGGGTCTGTTGTGCCATCATAAGATTCAATATTGACGGGTTTAAACCCTTCTGGGATTTGATGATCCATTACCTCATCTGTGAAGCACAGTGGGTGTGCGGCGCCTCTGTACTGGGCGATATCGCGACGGAGCTCAAAAGATCTTTGTCTGTTGTGTTCGGCCCGGCCAAACTTACTGTGTCCGGGGTGACGGTGATCGTCACGTATCGTGGGGCGCCCACGTGATCCATAGATCGATCTTGATTGTCTTGCCTTATCCTCCAATATGTCGCGCAGGTCCGGAGTGTTCCCCTGTGGCCTTGTGCTTTTCGAGCGATGCCGGGGTACGGGTCTAGTGAAGGGCCTTGATGAAGGAAATAGGCCCTAGAGGCAATAATAAAGTTATTATTTATTTCCTCATATCATGATAAATGTTTATTATTCATGCTAGAATTGTATTAACCGGGAACATGATACATGTGTGAATACATAGACAAACATAAAGTCACTAGTATGCCTCTACTTGACTAGCTCATTAATCAAAGATGGTTATGTTTCCTAACCATAGACATGTGTTGTCATTTGATTAATGGGATCACATCATTAGGATAATGATGTGATTGACATGACCCATTCCGTTAGCCTAGCACTTGATCGTTTAGTATATTGCTATTGCTTTCTTCATGACTTATACAAAGTTCCTGCAACTATGAGATTGTGCAACTCCCGTTTTCCAGAAGAACACTTTGTGTGCTACCAAACGTCACAACGTAACTGGGTGATTATAAAGGTGCTCTATAGGTGTTTCCGAAGGTACATGTTGAGTTGGCATAATTCGAGATTAGGTTTTGTCACTCCGATTGGCGGAGAGGTATCTCTGGGCCCTCTCGGTAATACTCATCACCTAAGCCTTGCAAGCATTGTAACTAATGAGTTAGTTATAAGATGATGTGTTATAGAACGAGTAAAGAGACTTGCCGGTAACGAGGTTGAACTAGGTATTGGATACCGACGATCAAATCTCGGGCAAGTAACATACCGATGACAAAGGGAACAACGTATGTTGTTATGCGGTTTGACCGATAAAGATCTTCGTAGAATATGTAGGAACCAATATGGGCATCCAGGTCCCGCTATTGGTTATTGACCGAGAATGGTTCTAGGTCATGTCTACATAGTTCTCGAACCCGTAGGGTCCGCACGCTTAACGTTACGATGACAGTTTTATTATGAGTTTATAAGTTTTGATGTACCGAAGTTTGTTCGGAGTCCCGGATGTGATCACGGACATGACGAGGAGTCTCGAAATGGTCGAGACATAAAGATTGATATATTGGACGACTATATTC
>NC_041389.1:395427343-395458646 GCF_002162155.2 Triticum dicoccoides
CCTCTCCCCCTTCCTTCCCCCTCCTAGTAGGAGTAGGAAAGGAGGAGTCCTACTCCTACTAGGAGGAGGATTCCTCCTCCCTTGGCGCGCCCAAAGGGGCCGGCCGACCTCCCCCTCCCTCCTTTATATACGGGGGCAGGGGGCACCCCATAGACACACAAGTTGATCTACAGATCATTCCTTAGCCGTGTGCGGTGCCCCCCTCCACCATATTCCACCTCGGTCATATCGTCGCGGAGTTTAGGCGAAGCCCTGCGCCGGTAGAAAATCATCATCGTCACCACGCCGTCGTGCTGACGGAACTCATCCCCGAAGCTTTGCTGGATCGGAGCCCGGGGATCGTCATCGAGCTGAACGTGTGCTGAACTCGGAGGTGCCATACGTTCGGTGCTTGGATCGGTCGGATCGTGAAGACGTACGACTACATCAACCACGTTGTCATAACGCTTCCGCTTACGGTCTACGAGGGTACGTGGACGAACACTCTCCCCTCTCGTTGCTATGCCGTCACCATGATATTGCGTGTGCGTAGGAAAATTTTGAAATTACTACGTTACCCAACAGTGGCATCCGAGCCAGGTTTTATGCGTAGATGTCATATGCACGAGTAGAACGCAAGTGAGTTGTGGGCGATATAAGTCATACTGCTTACCAGCATGTCATACTTTGGTTCGGCGGTATTGTGAGATGAAGCGGCCTGGACCGACATTACGCGTACGCTTACGCGAGACTGGTTTCACCGCTACGAGCACTCGTTGCTTAAAGGTGACCGGCGGGTGTCTGTCTCTCTCACTTTAGCTGAATCGAGTGTGGCTATGCCCGGTCCTTGCGAAGGTTAAAACAACACCAACTTGACAAACTATCATTGTGGTTTTTGATGCGTAGGTAAGAACGGTTCTTGCTAAGCCCGTAGCAGCCACGTAAAACTTGCAACAACAAAGTAGAGGACGTCTAACTTGTTTTTGCAAGGCATGTTGTGATGTGATATGGTCAAGACATGATGCTATATTTTATTGTATGAGATGATCATGTTTTGTAACCGAAGTTATCGGCAACTGGCAGGAGCCATATGGTTGTCGCTTTATTTTATGAAATGCAAACGCCCTGTAATTGCTTTACTTTATCACTAAGCGGTAGCGATAGTCGTAGAAGCAATAGATGGCGTAACGACAACGATGCTACGATGAAGATCAAGGTGTCGCGCCGGTGACGATGGTGATCACGACGGTGCTTCGGAGATGGAGATCACAAGCACAAGATGATGATGGCCATATCATATCACTTATATTGATTGCATGTGATGTTTATCCTTTATGCATCTTATCTTGCTTTGATTGACGGTAGCATTTTAAGATGATCTCTCACTAAAATTATCAAGAAGTGTTCTCCCTGAGTATGCACCGTTGCCAAAGTTCGTCGTGCCCAGACACCACGTGATGATCGGGTGTGATAAGCTCTACGTCCATCTACAATGGGTGCAAGACAGTTTTGCACACGTGGAATACTCAGGTTAAACTTGACGAGCCTAGCATATGCAGATATGGCCTCGGAACACGGAGACCGAAAGGTCGAGCGTGAATCATACAGTAGATATGATCAACATAGTGATGTTCACCATTGAAAACTACTCCATCTCACGTGATGATCGGTTATGGTTTAGTTGATTTGGATCACGTGATCACTTAGATGACTAGAGAGATGTCTGTCTAAGTGGGAGTTCTTAAGTAATATGATTAATTGAACCTAAGTTTATCATGAACTTAGTACCTGATAGTATTTTGCTTGTCTATGTTTGTTTGTAGATAGATGGCTCGTGCTGTTGTTCTGTTGAATTTTAATGTGTTCCTTGAGAAAGCAAAGTTGAAAGATGATGGTAGCAATTACACGGACTGGGTCCGTAACCTGAGGATTATCCTCATTGCTGCACAGAAAAGTTACGTCCTGGAAGCACCGATGGGTGCCAGGCCTGTTGCTGATGCAACTGACGACGTTAAGAACGTCTGGCAGAGCAAAGCTGATGACTACTCTATAGTTCAGTGTGCCATGCTTTACGGCTTAGAACCGGGTCTTCAACGACATTTTGAACGTCATGGAGCATATGAGATGTTCCAGGAGTTGAAGTTAATATTTCAAGCAAATGCCCGGATTGAGAGATACGCAGTCTCCAATAAGTTCTAGAGCTGCAAGATGGAGGAGAATAGTTCTGTTAGTGAGCATATACTCAAAATGTCTGGGTATAATAATCACTTGATTCAACTGGGAGTTAATCTTCCAGATGATAGCGTCATTGACAGAATTCTCCAATCACTGCCACCAAGCTACAAGAGCTTTGTGATGAACTATAATATGCAAGGGATGAACAAGACTATTCCCGAGCTCTTCGCAATGCTAAAAGCTGCGGAGGTAGAAATCAAGAAGGAGCATCAAGTGTTGATGGTCAACAAGACCACTAGTTTCAAGAAAAAGGGCAAAGGGAAGAAGAAGGGGCACTTCAAGAAGAACAGCAAGCAAGTTGCTGCTCAAGAGAAGAAACCCAAGTCTGGACCTAAGCCTGAAACTGAGTGCTTCTACTGCAAGCAGACTGGTCACTGGAAGCGGAACTGCCCCAAGTATTTGGCGGATAAGAAGGATGGCACAGTGAACAAAGGTATATGTGATATACATGTTATTGATGTGTACCTAACTAGAGCTCGTAGTAGCACCTGGGTATTTGATACTGGTTCTGTTGCTAATATTTGCAACTCGAAACAGGGACTACGGAATAAGCGAGCACTAGCCAAGGACGAGGTGACGATGCGCGTGGGAAACGGTTCCAAAGTCGATGTGATCGCGGTCGGCACACTACCTCTACATCTACCTTAGGGATTAGTTTTAGACCTGAATAATTGTTATTTGGTGCCAGCGTTGAGCATGAACATTATATCTGGATCTTGTTTGATGCGAGATGGTTATTCATTTAAATCAGAGAATAATGGTTGTTCTATTTATATGAGTAATATCTTTTATGGTCATGCACCCTTGAAGAGTGGTCTATTTTTATTAAATCTCGATAGTAGTGATACACATATTCATAGTGTTGAAACCAAAAGATGCAGAGTTAATAATGATAGTGCAACTTATTTGTGGCACTGCCGTTTGGGTCATATCGGTGTAAAGCGCATGAAGAAACTCCATATTGATGGACTTTTGGAATCACTTGATTATGAATCACTTGGTACTTGCGAACCGTGCCTTATGGGCAAGATGACTAAAACGCCGTTCTCCGGAACTATGGAGCGAGCAACTGATTTGTTGGAAATCATACATACTAATGTTTGTGGCCCAATGAATGTTGAGGCTCGCGGCGGGTATTGTTATTTTCTCACCTTCACAGATGATTTGAGCAGATATGGGTATATCTACTTGATGAAACACAAGTCTGAAACATTTGAAAAGTTCAAAGAATTTCAGAGTGAAGTGGAAAATCATCATAACAAGAAAATAAAGTTTCTACGATCTGATCATGGAGGAGAGTATTTGAGTTATGAGTTTGGCCTACACTTGAAACAATGTGGAATAGTTTCGCAACTCACGCCACCTGGAACACCACAACGAAATGGTGTGTCCGAACGTCGTAATCGTACTTTACTGGATATGGTGCGATCTATGATGTCTCTTACTGATTTACCACTATCATTTTGGGGTTATGCTTTAGAGACGGCCGCATTCACGTTAAATAGGGCACCATCAAAATCCGTTGAGACGACGCCTTATGAACTGTGGTTTGGCAAGAAACCAAAGTTGTCGTTTCTTAAAGTTTGGGGCTGCGATGCTTATGTGAAGAAACTTCAACCAGATAAGCTCGTACCTAAATCGGAGAAATGTGTCTTCATAGGATACCCAAAATAGACTATTGGGTACACTTTCTATCACAGATCCGAAGGCAAGACATTCGTTGCTAAGAATGGATCCTTTCTAGAGAAGGAGTTTCTCTCGAAAGAAGTGAGTGGGAGGAAAGTAGAACTTGATGAGATAACTGTATCTACTCCCTTATTGGAAAGTAGTTCATCACGAGAACCGGTTCCTATGACAACTACATCAATTAGTGAGGAAGCTAATGATAATGATCATGAAACTTCAGATCAAGTTTCTACTGAACCTCGTAGGTCTACCAGAGTAAGATCCGCACTAGAATGGTACGGTAATCCTATTCAGGAAGTCATGTTACTTGACCATGATGAACCTACAAACTATGAGGAAGCGATGATGAGCCCGGATTCCGCAAAATGGCTAGAAGCCATGAAATCTGAGATGGGATCCATGTATGAAAACAAAGTATGGACTTTGGTTGACTTGCCCGATGATCGGCAAGCCATTGAGAATAAATGGATCTTTAAGAAGAAGACTGACGCTGATGGTAATATAACTGTCTATAAAGCTCGACTTGTTGCAAAAGGTTTTCGACAAGTTCAAGGGGTTGACTACGATGAGACTTTCTCACCCGTAGCGATGCTTAAGTCCGTCCGAATCATGTTAGCTATTGATGCATTTCATGATTATGAAATTTGGCAAATGGATGTCAAGATTGCATTCTTGAATGGATTTCTAGAAGAAGAGTTGTATATGATGCAGCCAGAAGGTTTTGTTGATCCAAAAGGTGCTGACAAAGTGTGCAAGCTCCAGCGTTCCATTTATGGACTAGTGCAAGCATCTCGGAGTTGGAATAAACGCTTTGATAGTGTGATCAAAGCATATGGTTTTATAAAGACTTTCGGAGAAGCCTATATTTACAAGAAAGTGAGTGGGAGCTCTGTAGCATTTCTAATTTTATATGTAGATGACATATTATTAATTGGAAATGATATAGAATTTCTGGATAGCATAAAAGGATACTTGAATAAAAGTTTTTCGATGAAAGACCTCGGTGAAGCTGCTCACATATTGGGCATCAAGATCTATAGAGATAGATCAAGACGCTTAATAGGACTTTCACAAAGCACATACCTTGACAAAATTTTGAAAAAGTTCAAAATGGACCAGGCAAAGAAAGGATTCTTGCCTGTGCTACAAGGTGTGAAGTTGAGTCAAACTCAATGCCCGACCACAGCAGAAGATAGAGAGAAAATGAAAAATGTTCCCTATGCTTCAGCCATAGGCTCTATCATGTATGCAATGCTGTGTACCAGACCTGACGTATGCTTAGCAGTAAGCTTGGCAGGAAGGTTCCAAAGTAATCCAGGAGTGGATCACTGGACAGCGGTCAAGAACATCCTGAAATACCTGAAAAGGACTAAGGATATGTTTCTCGTATATGGAGGTGACAAAGAGCTAGTCGTAAACAGTTACGTCGATGCAAGCTTTGACACTGATCCGGATGATTCTAAATCGCAAACCGGATACGTGTTTTTATTAAATGGTGGAGCTGTAAGTTGGTGCAGTTCTAAACAAAGCGTCGTAGCAGGATCTACATGTGAAGCAGAGTACATAGCTGCTTCGGAAGCAGCAAATGAAGGAGTCTGGATGAAGGAGTTCATTTCCGATCTAGGTGTCATACCTAGTGCATCGGGACCAATGAAGATCTTCTGTGACAATACTGGTGCAATTGCCTTGGCAAAGGAATCCAGATTTCACAAGAGGACCAAGCACATCAAGAGACGCTTCAATTCCATTCAGGACCAAGTCCAATGGGAGACATAGGGATTTGCAAGATACATACGGATCTGAATGTTGCAGACCCGTTGACTAAGCCTCTCTCACGAGCAAAACATGATCAGCACCAAGACTCCATGGGTGTTAGAATCATTACTATGTAATCTAGATTATTGACTCTAGTGCAAGTGGGAGACTGAAGGAAATATGCCCTAGAGGCAATAATAAAGTTATTATTTATTTCCTCATATCATGATAAATGTTTATTATTCATGCTAGAATTGTATTAACCGGGAACATGATACATGTGTGAATACATAGACGACAAACATAAAGTCACTAGTATGCCTCTACTTGACTAGCTCATTAATCAAAGATGGTTATGTTTCCTAACCATAGACATGTGTTGTCATTTGATTAATGGGATCACATCATTAGGATAATGATGTGATTGACATGACCCATTCCGTTAGCCTAGCACTTGATCGTTTAGTATATTGCTATTGCTTTCTTCATGACTTATACAAAGTTCCTGCAACTATGAGATTGTGCAACTCCCGTTTTCCGGAAGAACACTTTGTGTGCTACCAAACGTCACAACGTAACTGGGTGGTTATAAAGGTGCTCTACAGGTGTTTCCGAAGGTACATGTTGAGTTGGCATAATTCGAGATTAGGTTTTGTCACTCCGATTGGCGGAGAGGTATCTCTGGGCCCTCTCGGTAATACTCATCACCTAAGCCTTGCAAGCATTGTAACTAATGAGTTAGTTATAAGATGATGTGTTACAGAACGAGTAAAGAGACTTGCCGGTAACGAGATTGAACTAGGTATTGGATACCGACGATCAAAAAATCTCGGGCAAGTAACATACCGATGACAAAGGGAACAACGTATGTTGTTATGCAGTTTGACCGATAAAGATCTTCGTAGAATATGTAGGAACCAATATGGGCATCCAGGTCCCGCTATTGGTTATTGACCGAGAATGGTTCTAGGTCATGTGTACATAGTTCTCGAACCCGTAGGGTCCGCACGCTTAACGTTACGATGACAGTTTTATTATGAGTTTATAAGTTTTGATGTACCGAAGTTTGTTCGGAGTCCCGGATGTGATCACGGACATGACGAGGAGTCTCGAAATGGTCGAGACATAAAGATTGATATATTCGGACACCGGAAGTGTTCCGGGTGATTTCGGAGAAAACCGGAGTGCCGGGGGGGGGGGGTTACCGGAAACCTCCGGGAGAGTATTGGGCCTTATGGGCTTTAGGGGAAAGGAGAGAGGGGCGGCAAGCATGGGCCGCGCGCCCCCTCCACCCTCTGGTCTGAATTGGACTAGGAGGGGGGGCGGCGCCCCCCCTCTTTCCTTCCCCCTCTCCCCCTTCCTTCCCCCTCCTAGTAGGAGTAGGAAAGGAGGAGTCCTACTCCTACTAGGAGGAGGATTCCTCCTCCCTTGGCACGCCCAAAGGGGCCGTCCGGCCTCCCCCTCCCTCCTTTATATACGGGGGCAGGGGGCACCCCATAGACACACAAGTTGATCTACAGATCGTTCCTTAGCCGTGTGCGGTGCCCCCCTCCACCATATTCCACCTCGGTCATATCGTCGCAGAGTTTAGGTGAAGCCCTGCGCCGGTAGAACATCATCATCGTCACCACGCCGTCGTGCTGACGGAACTCATCCCCGAAGCTTTGCTGGATCGGAGCCCGGGGATCGTCATCGAGCTGAACGTGTGCTGAACTCGGAGGTGCCGTACGTTCAGTGCTTGGATCGGTCGGATCATGAAGACGTACGACTACATCAACCGCGTTGTCATAACGCTTCCGCTTACGGTCTACGAGGGTACGTGGACAAACACTCTCCCCTCTCGTTGCTATGCCATCACCATGATATTGCGTGTGCGTAGGAAAATTTTGAAATTACTACGTTACCCAACACTTGAGGCCTCTCTGTCACGACCACGGGGTGGTCGATCAGCCGTATTGTTTCCTGGTGAAGCGGGATCATATGCCTCCACCTCTAATCGGGGGAGCAGCTTACGTTTGGGGTAGCTTTTGGAGGGGCGTTCGAGTTCATGCTCTTCGGCCGCGAGGACTTCGGTCCATCTGTCGGCTAGCAGATCTTGATCAGCTCTAAGCTGCTGCTGCTTTTTCTTGAGGCTGTTTGCCGTGGTCATAAGCCTGCGTTTGAAATGCTCTTGTTTGACGGGATCCTCAAGCACGACGAATTCGTCGTCGTCGAGGATTTGCCTTGTCTCCGGAGGGAGGCATATAGTCCTCTACCTCTTCTTCGGCCGCTCTCTCATGAGGGCTGGCGTCCCCCTCCTCCTGTGCTGGATCTTGCTGGAGTGGGTTGTCTTCGGCGCTATCCGGTGTATTATTGTCTCCGGTGCCGGAATCCTCATTCTTGCTATGGCGGGATTTAGAGCGGCGCCACTGAAGCCGGCGCTTGGGCTGTTTCTTGGAGGGGTCATCCTCCGCTATTCCTTCGCCGTTCCCATCCTTTGGGATATCCACCATGTATATGTCGTATGAAGAGGTGGCTTTCCAGTGCCCGGTGGGCGCTGGTTCTTGGTCGTCTCCGGCATCGTCGTCCATACCGTCGATGTCCTCAGAGTCATAATCTAGCATGTCAGTTAGATCGTCGACAGTGGCTACCAAGTGGGTGGTGGGTGGGCTCTGAATTTCTTCGTCGTCCGCATCCCAACCGTCCTGGCCACAGTCCGGCCAGGCCTCTCCTGATAACGAGAGGTACTTTAGCGAACTCAAGATGTCGCCAAAAGGTGAGTGTTGAAAGATGTCCGCCGCGGTGAACTCCATGATCGGCGCCCAATCGGATTCGACTGGAGGGGGCGCGGGAGGTCCGAAGTCCGGCAAGGAGTCCGGCACCTCGGAGTCACGAGCTTCATGGGGGACAAGATCGGTGTTCGGCTCTATCGCCGTAGAGTTTGCAGCCCCCGAGGTGGTGTCTAGCCATCCATCCTTGGTCTGCGCGGCCGGCTCCGAGTCGAAGATCGGAGCGGGTTCGAGTGCGGCCTCCAGGGTACTGTCCGGCTGCAGAGCTAAATCATGCCCATCGTGACAGTACGGCACGCTCGGCTGTGGCTCGAATCCGTCGAGGATCAAGTCCCCGCGGATGTCAGCCGTGAAGTTCAAGCTTCCAAATTTGACCTGACGGCCAGGGGCGTAGCCTTCGATCTGCTCCAGCTGGCCAAGCGAATTGGCCTGCAGTGCGAAGCCGCCGAATATGAAGATCTATCCCGGGAGGAAGGTCTCACCCTAGACTGCATCGTCGTTGATGATCGAAGAAGCCATCGAGCCTATCGGTGACGACACAGAGGAACTCTCAATGAAAGCACCAATGTCGGTGTCAAAACCGGCGGATCTCGGGTAGGGGGTCCCGAATTGTGCGTCTAGGCGGATGGTAACAGGAGACGAGGGACACGATGTTTTTACCCAGGTTCGGGCCCTCTTGATGGAGGTAAAACCCTACGTCCTGCTTGATTAATATTGATGATGTGGGTTACAAGAGTAGATCTACCACGAGATCGAGGAGGCTAAACCCTAGAAGCTAGCCTATGGTATGATTGTTGTTCGTCCTACGGACTAAAGCCATCCGGTTTATATAGACACCGGAGATGGCTAGGGTTACACAGAGTCGGTTACAAAGGTAGGAGATCTACATATCCGTATCGCCAAGCTTGCCTTCCATGCCAAGGAAAGTCCCATCCGGACACGGGACAAAGTCTTCAATCTTGTATCTTCATAGTCTTGGAGTCCGGCCGATGATGATAGTTCGGCTATCCGGACACCCCCTAGTCCGGAACTCCCTCACTGAGCCTGTACAATTGGCTTCTACACCTGGTATGACGCCTTTAAAGGTCGTCTTGGTAGGTTTAATCCTTGAGGGGTCTATGCCCATTTTCCGCACTGTATCCTGATAAAGCAGGTTCAGGCTGCTGCCGCCGTCCATCAGGACTCTGGTGAGGTGAAATCCATCGACGATTGGGTCTAGGACCAATGCAGCAAATCCGCCATGGCGGATGCTGGTGGGGTGGTCTCTTCGGTCAAAAGTGATCGGGCAGGAGGACCATGGATTGAACTTCGGGGCAACTGGCTCCATCGCGTATACATCCCTGAGTGCACGCTTCCGCTCCCTTTTGGGTATGTGCGTTGCGTATATCATGTTCACCGTCCGCACCTGTGGGGGGAAACCCTTCTGTCCTCTATTGTTCGGCGGTCGGGTCTCTTCCTCGTCATCGCTATGCAGCCCCTTGTCATTGTTTTCGGCAATTAACTTGCCTGCCTACTTGAATACCCAACAGTCCCTGTTGGTGTGGTTGGCTGGTTTTTCGGGGGTGCCGTGTATCTGGCACGAGTGGTCGAGTATTTGGTCCAAATTGGACGGACCCGGAGTAGTTCTTTTGAATGGCTTTTTCCGCTGACCGGGTTTAGAGCCTCTGAATCCGGCATTGACTGTCGTATTCTCACTATTGTCGCCGTTGATGCGGCGTTTGTTTTTGTTACGACGCGACCTGCCATTTCGGTCCTTGAAATCCGGACTGCCAGAATTTTTGCTGAAGTTGTTGCTGCGTGCTAGCCAGCTGTCCTCACCCGCGCAGAAGCGGGTCATGATGATGTGAGGGCTGCCATGGATTTCTGTTGGAAATATGCCCTAGAGGCAATAATAAAAGTATTATTATATTTCATTGTTCATGATAATTGTCTTTTATTCATGCTATAACTGTATTATCCGGAAATCGTAATACACGTGTGAATACTTAGACCACACTATGTCCCTGGTAAGCCTCTAGTTGACCAGCTCATTGTGATCAACAGATAGTCATGGTTTCCTGACTATGGACATTGGATGTCGTTGATAACGGGATCACATCATTAGGAGAATGATGTGATGGACAAGACCCAATCATAAGCATAGCATAAAAGATCGTGTAGTTCGTTTTGCTAGAGCTTTGCAAGTGTCAAGTATCTCTTCCTTCGACCATGAGATCGTGTAACTCCCGGATACCGTAAGAATGCCTTGGGTGTACCAAACGTCACAACGTAACTGGGTAACTATAAAGGTACATTACAGGTATCTCCGAAAGTAGCTGTTGGGTTGACACGGATCGAGACTGGGATTTGTCACTCCGTATGACGGAGAGGTATCTCTGGGCCCACTCGGTAATGCATCATCATATTGAGCTCAATGTGACCAAGGTGTTGGACACGGGATCATGCATTACGGTACGAGTAAAGTGACTTGCCGGTAACGAGACTGGACAAGGTATTGGGATACCGACGATCGAGTCTCGGGTAAGTAACGTACCGATTGACAAAGGGAATTGCATACAGGGTTTGATCGAATCCTCGACATAGTGGTTCATCCGATGACAACATCGAGGAGCATGTGGGAGCCATCATGGGTATCCAGATCCCGCTGATGGTTATTGACTAAGAGAGTCTCGGTCATGTCTGCATGTCTCCCGAACCCGTAGGGTCTACACACTTAAGGTTCAGTTACGCTAGGGTTATAGGGATATGTATATGCAGTAACCCGAATGTTGTTCGGAGTCCCGGATGAGATCCCGGACGTCACGAGGAGTTCCGGAATGGTCCGGAGGTAAAGATTTATATATGGGAAGTCCTGTTTCGGGCATCGGGACAAGTTTCGGGGTTATCGGTATTGTACCGGGACCACCGGAAGGGTCCCGGGGGTCCACCGGGTGGGTCCACCTGTCCCGGGGGGCCACATGGGCTGTGTGGGGGTGCGCCTTGGCCTAATGGGCCAAGGGAACCAGCCCCACATAGGCCCATGCGCCTAGGGTTCAAGGGGGGCAAGAGTCCTAGGAGGGTAAGGCACCTCCTAGGTGCCTTGGGGGGAGGGAAAACCCCCCTTGGCCGCCGCACCCCCTAGGAGATTTGATCTCCTAGGGCCGGCCACCCCCCCTTGGCACCCCTATATATAGTGGGGGGAGAGGAGGGACTTCATACCTGAACGCCCTGGCCTTTGGTTGCCTCCTTCTCCCTCCCCAACACCTCCTCCACCTCCATAGTGCTTAGCGAAGCTCTGCCGGAGTACTGCAGCTCCACCAACACCACGCCGTCGTGCTGCTGCTGGTGCCATCTCCCTCAACCTCTCCTCCCTTCCTTTCTGGATCAAGAAGGAGGAGACGTGGCTGTTCCGTACGTGTGTTGAACGCGGAGGTGCCGTCCGTTCGGCGCAGGTCATCGGTGATTTGGATCACGTCGAGTACGACTACATCATCACCTTGCAAGCTTCCGCACGCGATCTACAAGTGGTATGTAGATGCAAACTCTCTCCCTAGACTCGTTGCTTAGATGAACTCATAGATGGATCTTGGTGAAACCGTAGGAAAAATTTTAATTTTCTGCAACGTTCCCCAACAGTGGCATCATGAGCTAGGTCTATGCGTAGTTCTCTTTGCACGAGTAGAACACAACTTTGTTGTGGGCGTGGATTTTGTCATCTTACTTGCCTCTACTAGTCTTTTCTTGCTCAACGGTATTGTGGGATGAAGCGGCCCGGACCAACCTTACACGTACACTTACGTGAGACCGGTTCCACCGACTGACATGCACAAGTTGCATAAGGTGGCTGGCGGGTGTCTGTCTCTCCCACCTTAGTTGGAGCGGAATCAATGAACAGGGCCCTTATGAAGGGTAAATAGAAGTTGACAAAATCACGTTGTGGTGATTCGTAGGTAAGAAAACGTTCTTGCTAGAACCCAATTGCAGCCACGTAAAAGATGCAACAACAATTAGAGGACGTCTAACTTGTTTTTGCAGCGATTGATCATGTGATGTGATATGGCCAGAAGTTGTGATGAATGATGAATTGTGATGTATGAGATCATGTTCTTTGTAATAGGATTCACGACTTGCATGTCGATGAGTATGACAACCGGCAGGAGCCATAGGAGTTGTCATTATTTTTTTGTATGACCTGCGTGTCATTGAATAACGTCATGTAAACTACTTTACTTTATTGCTAAACGTTAGTCATAGAAGTAGAAGTAGTCGTTGGCGTGACAACTTCATGAAGACACGATGATGGAGATCATGATGATGGAGATCATGATGATGGAGATCATGGTGTCAAGCCGGTGACAAGATGATCATGGAGCCCCGAAGATGAAGATCAATGGAGCTATATGATATTGGCCATATCATGTCACAACTATATAATTGCATGTGATGTTTATTATGTATTATGCATCTTGTTTACTTAGGACGACGGTAGTAAATAAGATGATCCCTTATAAAATTTCAAGAAGTGTTCTCCCCTAACTGTGCACCGTTGCTACAGTTCGTCGTTTCTAAGCACCACGTGATGATCGGGTGTGATGGATTCTTACGTTCACATACAACGGGTGTAAGACAGTTTTACACAGCGAAAACACTTAGGGTTAACTTGACGAGCCTAGCATGTGCAGACATGGCCTCGGAACACGGAGACCGAAAGGTCGAACACGAGTCGTATGGAAGATACGATCAACATGAAAATTTTCACCGACGATGACTAGTCCGTCTCACGTGATGATCGGACACGGGCTAGTCGACTCGGATCGTGTAACACTTAGATGACTAAAGGGATGTCTAATCTAAGTGGGAGTTCATAATTTGATTAGAACTTTATTATCATGAACTTAGTCTAAAACCTTTGCAAATATGTCTTGTAGATCAATGGCCAACGCTAATGTCAACATGAACTTCAACGCGTTCCTAGAGAAAACCAAGCTGAAAGATGATGGCAGCAACTATACGGACTGGGTCCGGAACCTGAGGATCATCCTCATAGCTGCCAGGAAACAATATGTCCTAGAAGGACCGCTAGGTGACGCTCCCGTCCCAGAGAACCAAGACATTATGAATGCTTGGCAGTCTCGCGCTGATGATTACTCCCTCGTTCAGTGCGGCATGCTTTACAGCTTAGGACCGGGGCTCCAAAAGCGTTTTGAGCATCACGGAGCATATGAGATGTTCGAAGAGCTGAAACTAGTTTTCCAAGCTCATGCCCGGGTCGAGAGATATGATGTCTCCGACAAGTTCTACAGTTGTAAGATGGAGGAAAACAGTTCTGTCAGTGAGCACATCCTAAAGATGTCTGGGTTGCACAACCGTATGACCCAGCTGAACATTAACCTCCCAGATGAGGCGGTCATTGACAGAATCCTCCAGTCGCTCCCACCAAGCTACAAGAGCTTTGTGATGAACTACAACATGCAGGGAATGGAAAAGACCATTCCTGAAGTGTTCTCGATGCTGAAGTCAGCAGAGGCTGAAATCAAGAAAGAACATCAAGTGTTGATGGTCAATAAGACCACTAAGTTCAAGAAGGGCAAGGGTAAGAAGAACTTCAAGAAGGAAGGCAAAGATGTTGCCGCGCCTGGTAAGCCAGTTACCGGGAAGAAGTCAAAGAATGGACCCAAGCCTGAGACTGAGTGCTTTTATTGCAAGGGGAAGGGTCACTGGAAGCGGAACTGCCCCAAATACTTAGCGGATAAGAAGGCCGGCAACACCAAAGTTATATTTGATATACATGTGATTGATGTGTACCTTACCAGTACTCGTAGTAACTCCTGGGTATTTGATACCGGTGCCGTTGCTCATATTTGTAACTCACAGCAGGAGCTGCGGAATAAACGGAGACTGGCGAAGGACGAGGTGACGATGCGCGTCAGGAATGGTTCCGGAGTCGATGTGATCGCCGT
Source organism: Triticum dicoccoides (assembly GCF_002162155.2). Lineage (NCBI taxonomy): Eukaryota > Viridiplantae > Streptophyta > Magnoliopsida > Poales > Poaceae > Triticum > Triticum dicoccoides. The sequence continues at coordinate 395,441,706 of NC_041389.1, forward strand.
CGGCACGCTGCCTCTACATTTACCTACGGGATTAGTTTTGAACCTTAATAATTGTTATTTAGTGCCAAGTTTGAGCATGAACATTGTATCTGGATCTCGTTTAATACGAGATGGCTACTCATTTAAGTCTGAGAATAATGGTTGTTCGATTTATATGAGAGATATGTTTTATGGTCATGCTCCGATGGTCAATGGTTTATTCTTAATGAATCTCGAGCGTAATATTACACATGTTCATAGTGTAGATGCCAAAAGATTTAAAGTTGATAACGATAGTCCCACATACTTGTGGCACTGCCGCCTTGGTCACATTGGTGTCAAGCGCATGAAGAAGCTCCATGCCGATGGACTTTTAGAGTCTCTTGATTATGAATCGTTTGACACGTGCGAACCATGCCTCTTAGGCAAAATGACCAAGACTCCATTCTCCGGAACAATGGAGCGAGCAACCAACTTGTTGGAAATCATACATACCGATGTGTGCGGTCCAATGAGCGTTGAGGCTCGCGGAGGATATCGTTATGTTCTTACCCTCACAGATGACTTGAGTAGATATGGGTATGTCTACTTAATGAAACACAAGTCTGAGACCTTTGAAAAGTTCAAGGAATTTCAGAATGAGGTGGAGAATCAACGTGACCGAAAGATAAAATTCTTACGATCAGATCGTGGAGGAGAATACTTAAGTCACGAATTTGGTACACACTTAAAGAAATGTGGAATCGTTTCACAGCTCACGCCGCCTGGAACACCTCGGCGAAACGGTGTGTCCGAACGTCGTAATCGCACTCTATTGGATATGGTGCGGTCTATGATGTCTCTTACCGATTTACCGCTATCATTTTGGGGATACGCTCTAGAGACAGCTACATTCACTTTAAATAGGGCACCGTCTAAATCCGTTGAGACGACACCGTATGAATTATGGTTTGGAAAGAAACCTAAGCTGTCGTTTCTAAAAGTTTGGGGATGCGAAGCTTATGTCAAGAAACTTCAACCTGAAAAGCTCGAACCCAAGTCGGAAAGATGCGTATTCATAGGATACCCTAAGGAAACTATAGGGTATACCTTCTACTTAAGATCCGAAGGCAAGATCTTTGTTGCCAAGAACGGATGCTTTCTGGAAAAAGAGTTTCTCTCGAAAGAAGTAAGTGGGAGGAAAGTAGAACTCGATGAAGTACTACCTCTTGAGCGGGATAGTGACGCAGCACAGGAAACCATTCCTGTGATGCCCACACCAACTGAAGAGGAAAACCATGATAATGATCAAGGTACTTCGGATCAAGTTACTGCTGAACTTCGTAGGTCCACAAGGACACGTTCCGCACCAGAGTGGTACGGCAACCCTGTCCTGGAAATCATGTTGTTAGACAACAATGAACCTTCGAACTATGAAGAAGCAATGATGGGCCCGGATTCCAACAAATGGCTTGAAGCCATGAAATCCAAGATAGAATCCATGTATGAAAACAAAGTATGGACTTTGACAGACTTGCCCGATGATCGGCGAGCGATAGAAAACAAATGGATCTTTAAGAAGAAGACGGACGCGGATGGTAATGTTACCATCTATAAAGCTCGACTTGTCGCTAAGGGTTATCGACAGGTTCAAGGGATTGACTACGACGAGACATTCTCTCCCGTAGCGAAGCTAAAGTCCGTCCGAATCATGTTAGCAATTGCCGCATACTATGATTATGAGATATGGCAGATGGACGTCAAAACAGCATTCCTTAACGGGCATCTTAAGGAAGAACTGTATATGATGCAGCCGGAAGGTTTTGTCGATCCTCAGAACGCTAACAAAGTATGCAAGCTCCAGCGATCCATTTATGGACTGGTGCGAGCATCTCGGAGTTGGAACATTCGCTTTGATGAGATGATCAAAGCGTTTGGATTTATGCAGACTTATGGAGAAGCCTGCGTTTACAAGAAAGTGAGTGGGAGCTCTGTAGCATTTCTCATATTATATGTAGATGACATACTCCTGATGGGAAATAATATAGAATTTCTGGACAGCATTAAGGCCTACTTGAATAAGTGTTTTTCAATGAAGAACCTTGGAGAAGCTGCTTATATATTAGGCATCAAGATCTATAGAGATAGATCGAGACGCCTCATAGGTCTTTCACAAAGTACATACCTTGATAAGATTTTGAAGAGATTCAGAATGGATCAGTCCAAGAAGGGGTTCTTGCCTATGTTACAAGGTATGAGACTGAGCTCAGCTCAGTCACCGACCACGGCAAAAGATAAAGAAGAGATGAGTGTCATCCCCTATGCTTCAGCCATAGGATCTATTATGTATGCCATGCTGTGTACCAGACCCGATGTAAACCTTGCCGTAAGTTTGGTAGCAAGATACCAAAGTAATCCCGGCAAGGAACACTGGACAGCGGTCAAGAATATCCTGAAGTACCTGAAAAGGACAAAGGACATGTTTCTCGTTTATGGAGGAGACGAAGAGCTCGTCGTAAAGGGTTACGTCGACGCTAGCTTCGACTCAGATCCGGATGACTCTAAGTCACAAACCGGATACGTGTCTATGTTGAATGGTGGAGCAGTAAGCTGGTGCAGCTGCAAGCAGAGCGTCGTGGCGGGATCTACGTGTGAAGCGGAGTACATGGCAGCCTCGGAGGCAGCACATGAAGCGATTTGGGTGAAGGAGTTCATCACCGACCTAGGAGTCATACCCAATGCGTCGGGGCCGATCAAACTCTTCTGTGACAACACTGGAGCTATTGCCCTCGCAAAGGAGCCCAGGTTTCACAAGAAGACCAGGCACATCAAGCGTCGTTTCAACTCCATCCGTGAAAATGTTCAAGATGGAGACATAGAGATTTGCAAAGTGCACACGGATCTGAATGTCGCAGATCCGCTGACTAAACCTCTCTCGCGTGCAAAACATGATCAACACCATAACTCTATGGGTGTTAGATTCATCACAATGTAACTAGATTGGTGACTCTAGTGCAAGTGGGAGACTGTTGGAAATATGCCCTAGAGGCAATAATAAAAGTATTATTATATTTCATTGTTCATGATAATTGTCTTTTATTCATGCTATAACTGTATTATCCGGTAATCGTAATACACGTGTGAATACTTAGACCACACTATGTCCCTGGTAAGCCTCTAGTTGACCAGCTCATTGTGATCAACAGATAGTCATGGTTTCCTGACTATGGACATTGGATGTCGTTGATAACGGGATCACATCATTAGGAGAATGATGTGATGGACAAGACCCAATCCTAAGCATAGCATAAAAGATCGTGTAGTTCGTTTTGCTAGAGCTTTGCAAGTGTCAAGTATCTCTTCCTTCGACCATGAGATCGTGTAACTCCCGGATACCGTAAGAATGCCTTGGGTGTACCAAACGTCACAACGTAACTAGGTGACTATAAAGGTACATTACAGGTATCTCCGAAAGTAGCTGTTGGGTTGACACGGATCGAGACTGGGATTTGTCACTCCGTATGACGGAGAGGTATCTCTGGGCCCACTCGGTAATGCATCATCATATTGAGCTCAATGTGACCAAGGTGTTGGACACGGGATCATGCATTATGGTACGAGTAAAGTGACTTGCCGGTAACGAGACTGAACAAGGTATTGGGATACCGACGATCGAGTCTCGGGTAAGTAACGTACCGATTGACAAAGGGAATTGCATACAGGGTTTGATCGAATCCTCGACATAGTGGTTCATCCGATGACAACATCGAGGAGCATGTGGGAGCCATCATGGGTATCCAGATCCCGCTGATGGTTATTGACTAAGAGAGTCTCGGTCATGTCTGCATGTCTCCCGAACCCGTAGGGTCTACACACTTAAGGTTCAGTTACGCTAGGGTTATAGGGATATGTATATGCAGTAACCCGAATGTTGTTCGGAGTCCCGGATGAGATCCCGGACGTCACGAGGAGTTCCGGAATGGTCCGGAGGTAAAGATTTATATATGGGAAGTCCTGTTTCGGGCATCGGGACAAGTTTCGGGGTTATCGGTATTGTACCGGGACCACCAGAAGGGTCCCGGGGGTCCACCGGGTGGGTCCACCTGTCCCGGGGGGCCACATGGGCTGTAAGGGGGTGCGCCTTGGCCTAATGGGCCAAGGGCACCAGCCCCACATAAGCCCATGCGCCTAGGGTTCAAGGGGGCAAGAGTCCTAGGAGGGTAAGGCACCTCCTAGGTGCCTTGGGGGGAGGGAAAACCCCCCTTGGCCGCCGCACCCCCTAGGAGATTTGATCTCCTAGGGCCGGCCACCCCCCCTTGGCACCCCTATATATAGTGGGGGGAGAGGAGGGACTTCATACCTGAACGCCCTGGCCTTTGGTTGCCTCCTTCTTCCTCCCCAACACCTCCTCCACCTCCATAGTGCTTAGCGAAGCTCTGCCGGAGTACTGCAGCTCCACCAACACCACGCCGTCGTGCTGCTGCTGGTGCCATCTCCCTCAACCTCTCCTCCCTTCCTTGCTGGATCAAGAAGGAGGAGACGTGGCTGTTCCGTACGTGTGTTGAACGCGGAGGTGCCGTCCGTTCGGCGCAGGTCATCGGTGATTTGGATCACGTCGAGTACGACTACATCATCACCTTGCAAGCTTCCGCACGCGATCTACAAGTGGTATGTAGATGCAAACTCTCTCCCTAGACTCGTTGCTTAGATGAACTCATAGATGGATCTTGGTGAAACCGTAGGAAAAATTTTAATTTTCTGCAACGTTCCCCAACAATTTCGGCTTTTCCTGTCCCAGGTGCCGGGCAAGCCACTCGTCGCGGATGTTATGCTTGAAGGCCGCGAGGGCCTCCGCATCCGGACAATCGACGATTTGGTTTTTCTTGGTTAAGAACCGTGTCCAGAATTGTCTGGCCGATTCGTCTGGCTGCTGAATTATGTGGCTTAGGTCATCAGCGTCTGGTGGTCGCACATACGTGCCTTGGAAGTTATCGAGGAATGCAGCTTCCAAGTCTTCCCAACTCCCAATTGATTCTGCTGGCAAGCTGTTAAGCCAATGCTGGGCTGGTCCTTTAAGCTTGAGGGGGAGATATTTGATGGCGTGAAGATCGTCACTGCGGGCCATGTGGATGTGAAGAAGATAGTCTTCGATCCAAACCGCGGGGTCTGTTGTGCCATCATAAGATTCAATATTCACGGGTTTAAACCCTTCGGGGATTTGATGATCCATTACTTCATCTGTGAAGCATAGTGGGTGTGCGGCGCCTCTGTACTGGGCGATATCACGACGGAGCTCAAAAGAGCTTTGTCTGTTTTTTTCGGCCCGGCCGGACTTACTGTGTCCGGCGCGACGGTTGTCGTCACGTACCGTGGGGCGCCCACGCGATCCATAGATCGATCTTGATTGTCTTGCCTTATCCTCCAATATATCTCGCAAGTCCGGAGCGTTCCCCTGTGGCCTTGTGCTTTTCGAGCGATGCCGAGGTACGGGTCTAGTGAAGGGCCTAGAGGCCTCTTTGTCGCGACGACGGGGTGGTCGGTCAGCCGTATTGTCTCCTGGTGATGCGGGTTCATACGCTTCCTCCTCTAATTGGGGGAGCAGCTTGCGTTTAGGGTAGCTTTTGGAGGGGCGTTCGAGCTCATGCTCTTCGGCCGCGAGGACTTCAGTCCATCTGTCGGCTAGCAGATCTTGATCAGCTCTAAGCTGTTGCTGCTTTTTCTTGAGGCTGTTCGTCGTGGCCATAAGCCTGCGTTTAAAACGCTCTTGTTCGACAGGATCCTCAGGGACGACGAATTCATCGTCGTCGAGGCTTGCCTCGTCTCCGGAGGGAGGCATATAATCCTCTACCTCTTCTTCTGCCGCTCTCTCATGAGGGCTGGCGTCTACGTCCTCCTGCGCTGGATCTTGCTGGAGTGGGTTGTCTTCGGCACTGTCCAATGTATTATTATCTCCAGTGCCGGAATCTTCATTCTTGCGGTGGCGGGATTTAGAGCGGCGCCGCTGACGTCGGCGCTTGGGCTGTTTCTTGGAGGGGTCATCCTCCGCTGTTCCTTCGCCATTCCCATCCTTTGGGATATCCACCATGTATATGTCATATGATGAGGTGGCTTTCCAGTGCCCGGTGGGCGCTAGTTCTTGGTCATCTCCGGCATCGTCGTCCATACCGTCGATGTCTTCGGAGTCGTAGTCTAGCATGTCGGTTAGATCGTCGACAGCGGCTACCAAGTGGGTGGTGGGTGGGCTTTGAATTTCTTCGTCGTCCGCATCCCAACCGTCCTGACCGCAGTCTGGCCAGGGCTCTCCTAATAACGAGAGATACTTTAGCGAACTCAAGATGTCGCCGAAAGGTGAGTGTTGAAAGATGTCCGCTGTGGTGAACTCCATGATCGGCGCCCAATCGGATTCGATCGGAGGGGGCGCGGGAGGTTCGGAGTCCGGCGAGGAGTCCGGCACCTCGGAGTCATGAGCTTTATGAGGGGCAAGGTCAGTGTTCAGCTCTATCACCGTAGAGGTTGCAGCCCCCGAGGCGGTGTCTAGCCATCCGTCCTCGATCTGCGCAGCCAGCTCCGAATTGAAGATCGGAGCGGGTTCGAGTGCGGCCTCCAGGGTACTGTCCGGCTGCAGAGCTAAATCATGCTCGCCGTGACAGTGCGGCACGCTCGGTTGTGGCTCGAATCCATCGAGGATCAAGTCCCCGCGGATGTCAGCCGTGAAGTTCAAACTTCCAAATCTGACCTGACGGCCAGGGGCGTATCTTTCGATCTGCTCCAGACGGCCAAGCGAATTGGCCCGCAGTGCAAAGCCGCCGAATACGAAGATCTGTCCGAGGAGAAAGGTCTCACCCTGGACTGCGTCGTTGATGATGGTCGAAGAAGCCATCGAGCCTATCGGTGACGACACAGAGGAACTCTCAATGAAAGCACCAATGTCGGTGTCAAAACCAGCGGATCTCGGGTAGGGGGTCCCGAACTGTGCGTCTAGGCGGATGGTAACAGGAGACAAGGGACACGATGTTTTACCCAGGTTCGGGCCCTCTTGATGGAGGTAAAACCCTACGTCCTACTTGATTAATATTAATGATGTGTGTTACAAGAGTGGATCTACCACGAGATCAAGGAGGCTAAACCCTAGAAGCTAGCCTATGGTATGATTGTTGTTCGTCCTATGGACTAAAGCCATCCGGTTTATATAGCACCGGAGAGGGCTAGGGTTACACAGAGTCGGTTACAATGGTAGGAGATCTACATATCCGTATCGCCAAGCTTGCCTTCCACGCCAAGGAAAGTCCCATCCGGACACGGGACAAAGTCTTCAATCTTGTATCTTCATAGTCTTGGAGTCCGGCCGATCACGATAGTTCGGCTATCCGGACACCCCCTAGTCCGGAACTCCCTCACGGAGAGAGAGCTCGTCCACCACCACCACCTTGCCCAGGAGCTTAGACATGCTCCGGGTCACCTTCTTAGAGCGGGCAATGTCGGGGAGGCCTGCAATGAGAATCCAGGCGGTGTCCAGCACGGCAACCGCCTTGGGATCCAACACGGGCTCAGAGATGTTGACGACGAGTTTGTTGAGGGCGAGAGTGATGTCGTCGCTACGGGTGCAGAGGCCCAGGCTGAGAGCGTCGGGGAAGACCACGGTGAAGGAGCTGTCCGAGGTCGGGGTCACCTACCAGTCCCAGACGCGACAACAGAGGTGGTTAAGCTCCGCCTCGATCATCTTAGGCGAAGCGACCCCGGCCCCCACGATGGAGACGACAGCGAGGAGCGACGGGGACGGAGGGGGGCGTCTTCCACCTCGATGTGGAAGAATCCGAGGGCCTCGATGTCGTGTCCGTACATCATGAGCTCCTCGGTGATCGGTCGGTCGGGGCAGAGGACCGCGGGATGGCCCGGAAGCTTGCAGAGGTAGCACGTCGGCGGTTGGGGCAGTCAACTTGGAAGTGGCCAGCCTCACCACAGTTGAAGCACGGAGGAAGGTCCTGAGGGGCACCAGAGATGGGTGCACCCGAAGACGCGGGGGCCGGGGCCGTGGTAGCGGCGGTGCGGGCAGCAGCCCGCTTCTTCTTCTTCTTTGCACCTTGGCGTCCACGCGCCCTGGGACCTCCGTTGCCCGGAGGGTGGCTCGGCTGGGTCCGAGGCGGCTGGTAGCGTCGGGTGGCAGTAGCATCGGGGGGGTCGGTCCGGGGAGGAGGCGAAACGGGACGCACGGGCGACGGGGAGCGGGGCCGGTCGCGCCGGCCGTCCCTGGAGGGGGAGCTCCGGCGGTCGGTCTGCGCCGGTGAGCGGCCCGAGGAGCGCCCGGGCGAGAGGCGGTCGTGGCGGGGAGGCGAGCGACGGGAGATGCGGGGCGGCGAGTGTCGGGACTCGCGGTCCTCGCGGGGAGGCGACCAGCGAGCATCCCGGTCGGGGGACCAGCGGGGATCGCGTTGCGGCGACCGGTGGGAGTCACGCGCCGGAGCCCGGCGCCCGTCGGTGCCGTCACGGGAGGCCAGCTGACGCCGGAGGTCAGCTTCGCGGCGCTGGCCCTCCGGAGACGCGCGACTCGGCGGGCGGGGATCTTCCAGGGGGCGTTTGGGGCGGCCCGAGCCGTCCCCCAGGAGCGCGGCATGGGGGCCGACGACGGCGTCGCTGGAGGGGTCGCAGGGGAGGAGGGGAAAGCAGGCGGTGGCGGAAGTGGAGGACGGGAGGCGCTAGGATTGGAGCCGGGGGGGAGGCGAGGCCGCAAGGGAAAACCCCTCGGGAGCCAGAAGCCTCCCCGGGCCGGGGGGAGTTGGGCCGAGGATGCTGGGCCGCAGCGTGGAGGAAGGGCCGGCCCGAGGAGCGTGGGCCGTGCAGCCGTTCCAGCCCCGCTGGGGGGGGGAGAGGAAGCAGGCCCAACTGCCGGCCAGGGCCCGACAAGGCGAGGCCCAGCCCGGGATCCAGCGCCGCATCCCCAGCTAGGGTTCCCGCCGCCGCCCCCGGCGACGAGGACACAGCGGACGGCTGGGCCGGCGGGGGAGGGCAGTAAGGCGGCAGGGGGATGGCGAGCAGCACATCCGGGAAGAGCCGAAGAAGGCAATGAACGGCCGAAACGAAGCGCGTTGGGAACGGAGCGGCACACCGGCAGTCGGGGGCGACGGCGGGGCGGCCGGCCGGCGCGGAGCGGGCCAGGAGGTGGACTTCCAGGAGGCCAGGGCTTGATCGCGGTCCGCCCGACCTGTCACGCCCCATCTGGAGGGGCGCCGGCGGCGGCAACCGGCCCCGATCCCAGCCCCAAAGGGCGCACCTTTCCCCGCGGTCACCGGCGAGACGCGCGGCAACCGGCGGGAGGGGCTCGCGCACGTCCGGGCAGCCGAACTCCCACCCCCGGGAGTAGGGCCACCGGCGGAACGTGGCGGCGCAGGGCGGGGCGGGGCGGGCGGGGGGACGCGGCCACGGCACACGACCGGCCGGCCCGCCGCGCGGTCGGCGTCCTCCGCCCAGTCCGCCCAAACCACCCGCCCGGGAGGTTCAGGGGACGGGGGAGGAGGGGCCGGAGGGGAGGAGGGAGCCACGGGGAAGGCGGAGTCTCCGGCGAGGGGGGCCGCCGGCGGCGAGGGTGGCCCGGCCGGGGAGGCAGCCATCGGGGCGGCAGGGGCGCCCGAGTCGCCAGAGCCCGCGTCATCCATCCACCTCCCTTTACTTTGTGCAAGCTATTGTTGTGTTGTATCATTTGCTTGCACTTGTTGTTGTTGTTGTTGTTGTTTCTGTTGTTGTTTGCATCATATAGGTTGTTCACCTAGTTGCACATCTAGACAACCTATTTGTTGCTAAACCTAATTTGTTAAAAAAATCTAAAAATTGGTAGTTGTCTATTCACCGCCTCTAGTCAATCATATCGATCCTTTCTATAGGAGAGAACACGGGCACGCAAGAGGGTTTTGGGTGGGACTAGGGTGTCAGACGTGTGCGTGGTACCGGTTCGAACGCCCGTAAAGCACACAACCCCCCGGGTTGCTGGAAAACGAATGTCCAGATCTGTTCGCTTGATCCGAACGGATGCAGGCATTTTGAGGTTCAACGTTGGAGATGCCCTTACATGTAGAAGATATATGCAGGTCAGTTATGTTCCATAACTTCAGTTTCCTTATATTCCAAATGCCCGCATGGGTTTCATTTGACTACTAAAACTTTGTTTCCTTCCCTGTTAGACGAATGGTTTTTTTGGAACGGCTTGGTTCTAAGGTAATGAATGAAGAGATCAGATATTGTGCTTCTTTCTAAGGTCAAAACTAAGTTGAACTGGTAATATGGAATTATTTCATTTCTTGCAAGTTATGTCATTCAAGCCCCTGGCTATATATATCTGACTTGTTACCTTATGTATTGTCTAGTTCACGGAATGATGTATTACAAAATAACATTGAGATTACAAGCTTTTTTAGACAGGACAAATGGCCAAGGTGCGCATGGTACTACCTTTCCTCATCAAGAAATTTGGAAATATTTCCATATCTGAAATGGTTGGGATATCAAGCTGAATAGATCAACTAGTTTATGTTGTTTGGCCATATTGAATTAGACTACCATTATGATGATTTGGTAGTTCTGACCTTTACGTTTCTCGAAACTTAGTAAAATTAATCTCATTTTCAAAACCTCACACGTGATTATAAGAAAACCATATGGTTTTAGCCAATATAGGATTAAATTTGTACATGGGTGTTCCAAAACGAGTAATATCTGAAGCAATCCCTCACATATGGTTAAATTTGCACTCTACAATATTCTAAGGATATACTTTCCTAATCAAAGAGTACAACCACTTGTACAAAATTTGTTAATGCATAGGCTTTAGAGATATCTAATATATAAATTTACACAAGTATTAAAAAGTAATTAAAAATATTTTTTGTTACAAAGTACAAATACATAATAAATAATATAATTAATATTTAATTTTGTTATTTTGTTAAGTATGCCAAATAAGTAAAGAAAAGCTATAATCCTTAACATGTTAGTATGGTAAGTATAAATTTGAGTAAAATATGTATATCAAGAAGAGCAGGTGATTGGCGAGATTGAAATTGGTGACTAGACAAAAATAAAATTAGATCTATGTACATTCGAATTTGAAATATTAGCTCACGTCAGTATAGTACATCTGATGGTTGCTTCAACATGGTTTATGGTGATGACTTGGATGTTTGCACCTTTGTTTTTTTAATCACTCTGGTTTCAGTTGGCCAAAATTGTTGATGATTGGGCAAAATGGGATAAGTGGATGATGAACCAGAAAAGAGTTGGGAATCATGGTGGATTGTTGAGAATGCACATCTATGTCAGTCGATGCCGAGTTCTAGAATTCTTGAAGCATTTCTCTCTTTATGCTTCTTTGTATATCAATATGCACTTGTATATGTCATTTATGCATATGACGAAAACAAAAATTTGCAAATCTACTTGCTTTTGTTGGCTGTGGTAATTGTCGTCATTGGTTTTTTCAAGGTACATTTTATCTCGAAAACTCACTGTATTCTAGATAATAAGGTTTCTTACTATGCTGATCTTCTTCTGAATGTACTGACATTTGTGCAAATATTCGCTGCAACTTGTGAATTGGGTTAGCCATCGTTTACGCGATCACCCGCTTATGTTCAGGCTTACGAAATTGTTGGTATTTGTATCAATCACGACTTCCTTGATGGTTATCTCACGCCTCTGCAAATTTTCCATAATGGATTTTATCAATTGTTATCTTGCACTCATACCCGCTCTTTGGGGCCTACTCCTTGTAAGTATCATGATTTAATGGCGCCCTTATCAGTTATGCAATGCTATGATCATTTTCATGATTTTGACTGATTATCATCCATCATTGTACAGATTGTTTAGGATTGACACCAAAAGTTGAATGTTATCCTATATGGGAGCTTGTACCAACGTCGCCCACACGTACGACTATAGTATGGGTACTCTAATTTTAGTTCCGGTTGCTATACCGGCTTGGATGCCTGGTGTCTAAGTGTCTAGACTAGAGGCCTTTTCCAAAAGGTGTTTCCCCAACAAGTTAAGCATATGATAACATTGTCGACCCTTGTGCTCTTTTGCATACAAAGGTTCTTGCATAAATCTAACTAAAAGGCTATAAAGGTGTAGGGGGCATTTGCCCCCACCCCCAAGATACTTCACCATGTTGTACTCATTTAATAGTTGTTTATGGTTGAGTACATGTATCTTGTAATCATCATTTGTATCATACAACCACATATGCTAGGCCCATTGAATGCTACGGTCGGCCTGGATACATTTGTGCAATCTGTATAATTATTTGTTTCAGCTGCTGGCTTGTTGTTTGAGATCTATTTGTATATTTATCTTAGTAACCAAGGATCATCCCAAATATTGATTTTTTTCTCTGCATCCCCAGTTCTCCAAACTAATCCCTTTTCAGCAAGATCCTTCCTTCTAGTGTATCTTCTTGCATGCCCGGGACAACATCCTCTCCTTGCGCCCTTGAATCTTCTTCCAAATTATTTCTGTAAGAAAATTCACTTTCAGTTCAGCATTAATTTCTCGCTGAACATGACTTAAAATCATTCCTTGCAGTGCTCATTTTTTGTTTCAACATTAATTTACATCACCCACGAGACTTCTTTATGCACTGAGTAAGAGTATTCTCGTTGAACATGGTTGTAGTATTTTCTTTTTTTATGTGTTGTCTTGACAAGGATTCATACAGACTTTGTTCATGGTGGTGCTCACTACATCTCCTTAACTCTCAGCAACATTGTATCAGATTCCGCTCTATAGACTCATGCCTCTAGCACAGTCATGTAATCTTGACCAAAACCCAGTTTGGTTAAACTTTTTGAGTAATATATTCAGGTTGGGACACTCTTGTACCGGTCATTGTTCAGAAAAATAATGCCACACTTTCTATGTATAGCTTGATAAGAGTCCAAAACCAAGGACAAATCTAAAACAAGGGCATAAACTTTTGCATAGGACAAACAAAGTCCTACATGCCAGTTAACTTACAAGTCTCTACAATTTAAAAGTTGCGAGAGTAAAAACCATATCAATGTATGCATTGCTTTTCAATATCAAAATGCTGCCCTAGCTGTGGCACGTGCTGCCTCATGCCTCATCAGTGCTTCTTTCCCACTTCCTCGAAAATAGTGATACACGCGCTGCATGGAGCAGATAATTTTAGTGGTCAGTTAGAAGTTCACTAATAGGCGCTTTAGAATCCACTGGATCGAGCAAAGGTACTGGGATAAGTGAAGAGAAAGTATCACCTGAATGACCCACATGCTTAGTGATGACTCGATGCAAAACATTGCAAAGCCAAGAAAGTAGAACACCTGCAAGCCACATGGTTATGGAAGACTTACGTATATTGTTTTTATTCTGGCAAATTATCTAACAAAATAACTTATACTGTTGACTCATGAGGTAATAGATGACTTGACTCACCCCTACTACAACGCTCTTTCCTATCAAGCTGATCGATGGGAAAATCCCTCTGCATAAACAATAAACAAGGTAAAGGAAAAATATATCAGTTCTCTTACATAGTTGCTTCAAGTTGCGTTGGAAGCAAAACTACGAAGTGCCATCATAACATAAAAAATGGATTATATAGAAGAATGAAGTTCTTGTTTGTTCAAGAAAAGAGTTGTGAAAAAAACTGAAGCTTGTTTTTACAATTGTAATTAATAAAATCTGAAGCATAGTGTCATGGTTTTTTTTGCCGAGCTGACACAAGAGTTGCCTGTCATTATATTAAGAAGAAAAGAAGATTCAGAAACAGATCATGCCCAAAAAGGGTCCCAACACTAACATAGAATACCAATAGCGCATGCACGCGCACACACACCAGCCAAATTCAAAAACATCAGAAAAGATGACAGTCGCACTAACAAACCAAACAAACAAAGACCAAAGCCAAATAGACTCAAACTCAAAGGAAACTGGCAAAACACTAAGGGGCTTCCTTTGTGATCTCTTGTACAAGTCGACTGGCCTGAGGATTCCTTCTCTAGAAAACACAACAATTATGGTATTTCCAAAAGAACCAGGAAATTAGCATGACCAAAGGGTGGAATTCCTTTTTCTCATAATGTCATAGTGAAACATGTCTCAACAAAGTAAAAGTACTTGTTGAAAACTCACGTTAGTGATTTTCCCACAAACAAAATTGAAGGAGAAATAGTTGCGTACACACAGAAAGCAATATGAACCTGTTTTGTGGAGTCAGCAAGAACAAATAGTCAGCTTATTATCCCAAATAAACAACCACATAATATGGTACAGTGAACTGCAGTTTTCACATCAACTTCATAGGTTACTTACCAAATAGAACAGGAAAAACCATCCAAATTTCAAAGCACTATCATTCCTGTAATATGAGTTGTAAACAAAAAAAAACCACCCACAATGATGATCTATTATTATTTGCCATGTATAAAAATCTAAAATTTTCATCAATACTAAAGTTATAGACGTACAAGATCAAATGTACCTCATGGCGCGGTAAAGTGGTCGGTACCACAGATAGTAGGCACCTGGGCAACCAAGAATAAAGTAGATGACCGCAACAAACCATATCTTGGGACCTATTCAAATTAAATTCAGTTAATGATACATATAGTACCTTGGTTTTATGCTATGGATTTTCACAAAGAAATTTGTACGCTACACAATATGCACCTTCCCCTTTAATCCAAGCAGCAGTAACACAGAGGATGTTCCAAATAGGCACATGATCAATCCTACCATGAGACAAGCAAATATTTAACCTTGCCCATCAGTAAAATCTCGCATTATTGCTGATGCATGATGGCCGCAACGTAAACTATTGGCCTTTTCTCTATTTTTATTAAGCTAGAAGAATGTAATTTTGAGCAAATGTCATAGGAAACATACCCAAAAGTGATGCAAAGGCAACATATTGTGTTCTTTGAAGATGCACGGGTATCTCATTGTTGATATCATGATGAATGATGGGAAAAAATGGAGGCCAGTTTTTCTCTTCTATGACAACGCCAGCTGCAAGACAAGAGAAGGGAATTCACTAAAAAAATAAGAAGAAAAGCAACACAAAATTACAGGATGGTATTGGAAAGAACAAAAGTGAGAGAAAAGTAGACTAAGAATAGAAGCTCCACCTCGTGCTGCAGCTTCTTCCCTTCTTCTAAGTTCCTATATGGTACAAACCAAGGTTCAGCACGTCTATTTCTATTATATACTATATCCACAATACGAAAGAAAATAGAGAGATCACTAGAAAATTTCAAAAAAGATAAAACATTTTACCATTGATTTGGTGAATCATTTTATAATTATGGATCATAACAATTATTTTTTTCAATAACTATATCTAATTATCAGTTAAATCAACATAACTACCTTAAACAAATCACAACTATCAAACATTTATAATTGTATATAAAATGATCACAACCATAGGATTGTCATAATTGTCCTAAAGTGTCAAAGCAATTATATCTTCGTAACCATAGCTAAACACAATGTGGATATCAATTTTTTATAATTTTACCTAAATAGATAATTGCGTCTAGACATGTTGTCTATAAATGATCGAGCATCTAGCTCTAGCAACCTAAATTTTTAATATCACGGAATGATCTAATATCGTGAACTAACAACCTACCAAGACCCAAGATCAAATCTTCAATTATATATACGTATTAGTCTAAGATTATGTATAAACAACATAAACTTTTTTTGTAACCGGACAGGACAAGTGATTATTTTGATAGAGCATGAGCATAGAGTGCAAGAACAAAACCGAAAACAAACTAACCAAAGTCTAAGTTTTCGAAAGAAAAGAAATAAGAAATAAGGCCATCTATCCATGTGCAATGGCAACTATTGCAATTCGTGGGCTGAGCCCGACCAAGAACCAAAAATTTGCTTCATTGAGGATACAATCTTGAATATATTGTTTCTGTAACTAGAATAATAATAATAATAAAAATAATAGTACTAACAACAACAACAACAACAACAACATACCTATGTGTGTCAAAAAGTAAACGCAGCTAATGACTTTCCACCACAATTGTGCAGGGCACCTGTCCGGTTACATAAAATACAAAGTATAAAATAAGGCAGTGTGGTCTATTTCAGTTATCTAGATACCTTCTCTCGCCTGCTTAACTCAACCTCCTTGGCCAAAAGCTCCTTCTCCATTGTCTTGATGTCCTTCATATGATCAGCGAGCAAGTAAGATGAGTTTAATTGATTCATTTTTGGAAGTTACATCAAACAAAGTATTAAACCTCAATCAAATACTATGACTACCTTGTTTGTGTGTGGGGAGGCAAAGTCATTGTAGAAGTCAGCTGGCTCTGGAGGAAGAGGTGAAAGGCGGGTGCTGCTAGGAGGACTAGGTCGTGGTTGCTACATCAAGAGGATGAAACTTTCATGTGATATGACCAGCCAGACGAGAGCACTTATTGTTTGTTAGGAACATGTTATGCACTACAAGTTTACCGTTGCATAGAGTGAACCGCCAGAATAACCGGATTGAGCAGCTGGTGCTTCTCTAGTAGCCTTGTCCTGGTACAGGAGCATGATGACTCGGTAAAGTTACATGCAGAACATCAACTAGTCATTATCTTTTTTTTTGATAAAGGTAGTATTTATTGATTGAATATGTCGTCGGTAAGAAATAATAACTGAAGAGTTGGTAAGAAACTAGCTTACTCTGTCCTAAAATCTGATTTTCTCCAAACCAACCAATAGCATTTAGTTTCTCCAACCTTTTCTTATTTCTATTCAAGTTTTATTGGAGAATGCACACGTATCTCTTGAGGTTCCTCAAAACAAAAAGAAACTATCAATGGGTATTTCTTGAGTTTTTTCCTCCGATAAAAAAGTATTCTCTTGAGCATTTACAAGAAGCACCTATGTATTTCAAGGGCAAAATCAACAAACTAATTTGTACAAGGTGTATTTAAACCATATATGCACAATCCCCGCAAAAAACAC
>NC_041389.1:395458995-395470863 GCF_002162155.2 Triticum dicoccoides
ACATAAATAAATGAAGTGTGTCCTAATAATGAAGTGTGTCCTAATAAAGAAGTTCGTTGTATTTTGTAATTATCTGAAACGAGAAAAGAGACAAACAACCTACGCCGATTAAGCTTTTGTTGTTGTTTATAATGCCAATTACGACATAGACACACACACGTACGCACTCACATAACCACACACACACACATGCCTTCACGCATCGCCTACTGAAGACCGGATCGGAGTTGCGGATCTTCAAGATTGATAAATGCAAGCAATTGACAATCGGTATATACACCCAGTCTTTACGCTGATACGATACTTTATGTACTAACACTTCGTTTCTTCCTTTTTGGCCTGTTTAATAAGTTGAGGGTACAAAATCTGTTATCTCCCTTCTTTTCGAAAAAAATATAGGTTCATGTTTGCTTCTTGAACTGCGACACGTCATTTTGTCTTTCCAATATACCCCCTCTGTTTTTTTGCGCATATAAGATTTGTCTGAAATCAAGCTTCGTAAAGTTTCACCCAATTTACATTAAAAAAATCAATACATGCAATACAAAATTTATACAATATGAAAATCAATTTATGACGCGTTTAATAATATTGATTTCATACTTTGAACGTTTATATTTGTTTTTCTATAAAGTTTGCCAAACTTTATGACAAATCTTATATGCAGGGTAAAGAAAACCCGGGAAGATAGTTCAAACCGGAGGTAAACCAAAAGCAACAAAGGAGCAAACTAAAGCGAGAACCTCCCCGCCATTGATGACCGAGTTAGATGGAACATGTGGGGAGGACTGGCCGACTGGAGCTCGCCGGCGACCTTACCGCGAAAGGGTTGACCTCGTCGCCACCGCTCTCCTCGAAAGGGTTGTCGTACCTCGCCCTCCCCGCCATGGATCACCCCTCGCGCGCTTCTCCTCTCTCTCTCTCTCTCTCTCTCTCCTGGCTTTCCCCTGCTTTTCCTCTGCTTCTGTCTGAGCGCAGGTGCCAGGAGAGAGACCAACGGGCAGCGGCCTGTATTAGGCGGACCTCAACTACTCCTCGCTTGTTCTACGCAAGGAGCGGTTGGTCTTCACAAGTTGCATGCATCATCACTTCTAGAACTAGAACGGGGAGCAGTATAATGTAGTCTACTACTCACTTCGTCCAATAATATGAGAGCGTTTTTAATGTTACGCTAGTGTCAAAAACATTTTTGTATTATGGAACAGAAGGAGTACATATGAAACCACAGAAATTTCTTGTTTCAAAAAAGAAAAAGAAAAACATGGGAAATCTTAGCTAAGTCCGTGTGTTGATTTTGTCCGGCCGCCGTGTTTACTTTTTATTGCCGTCGAACGAACGGGCCTCTTACTTGCTTCTCTCCTAAGGAGTAAGCACGACTTTCTTTGCCGCCCTATCCACGCTAACTTGACAGCGACGGTGTATAGTAGTAAGTATATCGTCCATTTACACGAACGATCGGTATGCAACAAGCTGCCGGGAAATGACACGCTCGCAACTAGCAACATCAGAAAAGAAAACTGGCAACATCAGAAGGCACACACTGGACCTTTTCTTCTTCGAGTAAATTGCAAAAAACCATCACAATTGAGGACCCTAAATCAAAAAACCGCCATCATTCATTTTTTTTTCAAAAACCCATCATTATTGTACTTACAGTTTGCAAAAAACACTAATCACTCCGTTAAATAAGTTTAAGTGAAAATCTGACGGGTGGGATCCGCTGTCAGGTGCCATGTGGCAGGGGTAAATGGATGAAACAAACGGACGTTATGCGACCGGTCAAACCCCCTGCTCTGCCTCCTTGGCATTTTGCCAAACAGGTAGCGGGCGTGCTAGAGTGGCAGCCCGGTGCATCTCGTCGGCCGCCCTCTTCTCCGGCAGCCACCGTCCCGGCGCGCCACCACCCGTCGACGGCTTGGGGATTCCATTGGACTGCGCCGTGGATTGGTCTGCGAGAAAGCACACGTGAATGAGCAAATAAATGTGCGTGCAAAGTTTGCTTCGGAAGCACTGATTCCAGCACGAAGCCGACGCCGCCTAAGCTGGCGAGGCCGAGCTCCAGCAAGCCTACGAACCTGACCGCTCCGGCGAGTACAATCTCCTGCACGTCGCGCCCCATCCCGCTCCGGCGAGGCCGAGCTACAGCGCGGCCGCTCCCCTGCCTGCTCGGCGAGGCGGAGCTAGATTTGGTCGGGAGGTAGAGCGCCAGACCTCGCCGCCTCCCCCAGCTGCTTCGTATCAACGCCCCGGTGCTATAGGGCAACTTCATGACGAGCCCCGCAACCTCCTCCTACCTCCTGTCATCGCCCTGCTCGGGCAGCAACCGCCGGGCGCCGCCATCGTAGACTCGCCCTCCCCTGCCACCCCTGCGTCGACTACAAGCTCCTGGTGAGCTCCGCCTTCCCCTTCTCACGCTCTCCCGAGTCTCCTGGCAAGCACCCGTGGCTGGGTCGACGACGGCGAGGGCGACGGTGTGTCCGTGTCGAGTGCGTTGGAGTGGACCGACCAGAGGAGGAAGAGGAACGAGAGTGAGAATGACGGGCGGGCCCTACTCCAGCCTAATATTTGAGCCAAACGGGGTGAGTTGTTTTCATGCCACGTCATCATTTATGAAGGGACCTAGCTGTCAGTTTTTCATCAAGCAGCTCCAATTGATCCATCAGTGTTTTTTGCAAACTGTCAGTACAATGGTGGTAGGTTTTTGAAAAAAATTGAATAGTGGTGGTTTTCTGAATTAGGGCCCCCAATTGTGGTGGGTTTTTGCAATTTACTCTTTCTTCTTCCAATTTTTGCATCTAATGACTTCTTTTTCAGATAATAATAAATAAAAAGGAATACTACTCACAAAAATAATAAATCACTCTTCGGCTGTGACCAACTATAACCCGGACTGTCACACACAAAAGACAATAGTGATTCCACATGCTTGATCCTCTCCCCAGACCGGAGCCATGGCGAGCAGGGATGTCGAAGCTCAGAACGATGGACGCCGCGATGCCGCGTCAGGCCTCATCTCCGCCTCCTTCCCGTTTCTGCGGAAATACCGGTATACTCTCTGCAAGTAAGAAGCAGCAAAAGTTTTTCAGCGCGGATGCCACCTTTTGGTTTTAACCAACAGGAAATCTTTATATGCAGCTGTTTGCCTGCAGCCTACCTGCATGACCCATATGCTTAGCAGCCCTTCCAGCACAAACAAGATGAAACCAAGGAAGTAGAATATCTGGAAAAAAGTTTTAACAGTGAGCTCAGTTCGATTAATGTGTGGTGTGGATGTTGAAAGGGACCAGTGGTTGGTTCCAAACTGGTGTAATTTTTGGACTTATATCACTCCCTGCAGCTAGCCCTTGTCTGAAGAATATGACAGAGTAACGCTTAATGTTCAGAGTCAACCATCTTTTTCCACGTCCCAGGCTAGGATAATGAAACTAGTAGGTTCGATTTTGGAAATATGAAACATTTCCCCTCAAATTTCAGTTTTGATGAAGTGTTCTGTTTGTCACAATGGTAGAAATACATTGATATAATATCCACTTACCCCAATTGTAGCACTGTATCCTATCACGCTCAGTGCTTGAAAAATTCCTCTGCAAATCATAGGAGAATTCAAATAAAGTGAGCCTCAGGTCTAAGAAATACAGTAAGAATTACAAAATATGACATTGATCTCTGATAAGTAAGTAGACAAATGAGAGGAATTACAAAGTGGTCTATTCTGCAATGAAAATACAACTCTTTACACCACTTTGTTCAAAATGCAGAATAGCATAGTACTGTATTATTTATTTGATCTACTAATAAATAAGTTGGACAACAGTTCTCAATATTCAGTATTTACCTTTTCAAGGGGAAAATGTAATTTTATTCACAAAAGATATTATGTACACCAGCAAGATAACTTACGCCAATGAGCGTCCCAAGAACAGAATTGATGGCGCAACAGACGCGAATATGCAGAAACAAATGTGGAACTGCAGATTCAACAAAAACATGAGATATCCCACTGAAGCAAGTACATAATACAAGGATCTAACATGGATTCAGAGTAATCCATCTTGCACAACAAACTTACAAAATAGAACATGAAGAACCATCCATATCTGAAAGCACTCTCTTTCCTAGTGAAATTATGATCATATCAAGTGGTGAGCAAGAGATTTAACCATGCACCAGAACTAGTTGAAGACATTTATAGCAGTTCATCAGAAAGAGAAATAGAGTACCTCATCGCACGATAGAGAGGTCGGTACCACAAATAGTAGGCACCTGGGACTCCGGTAATAAAATATATGATGGCCAGGAACCATATCTTAGGACCTGCATCTGCTCCTGCATGTTGAAAAATAACGAAGACTAACTAAAACAACACAAACAGATGAGTTCAGATCATGTTTTTAACTATATACATGAACATTCCTGAAATATATATCCAAACATTGATAAATAAACGAAGTTCATCCGAACATACTTTCCCTAGCTGAAATCCAGAAAGCAGTGACACATATAAAGTTCCAGAAAAGGCATATGATTAAACCTGCATGGAAAATCTAGACGTGATTATTCTGGAACTAATAGTAAATCAGAATATATATTTTTAAAATAGCTTTTGTATCTGCTGGTTGTGTACCTAGGAGCGATGCGAATGCAAGATATTGTACTCGCTGCAAGTGCACGGGTATATCATTTGAAATATCCACATGGATGACAGGAAAGAAGGCAGGCCAATTTTTAGGCTCTATAAGAACTCCGGCTGCGTATGATCAAGAGAGAAACGATGAAGAAGTTATGCTGAGTTTCACAGGGATTGATTATATAGTAGTACTATTTGAGGATGATCAAGTTAAAGTTTACCTCTTGCAAGAGCATCTTCCCTTCTTTTTATTTCCTAGAGAATTTTTTTTTTAGAGAAAGACATACTACAACTTAGTAATAAATGTAACCGAAATAAAAATATAGAACTACATATATGTGTAAAATCCAGCTGCATACTTAATACAAAAGCAATGGCAAGCCAAGCTTGATTTTATCAAGTACATACTTGTTCTCTCTTGTTCAGCTCAGCCTCTTTAGCCAAAAGTTCTTTCTCCTTTTTCTTCAGGTCCTATGTTTGCAGGCGGCATTATCAAAATGATATGCGGGTGATGTATAAACAATAAAAACGAAAATAAATGAAATGACAATAGAGAATTGGAGCTGCAAGGAAACTAATTAATGAGATGAAGAAGTGTAACTCCAGATTCCAGTACTAACCAGTCTTGCTGAAACCAGTCAGTACTGTCAAATTTCCCCCAATATACTAGTTATCGTTAGATTGATTCTCTAGTAAGTTAGTTAGTTGTGCAGGGCTGGATTTCTGTAGTTTCCTTGTACTTCAGTCTTGCTGTAACAATCTTACTGCCACACCAGAGGCGATTCCTGTACTGACCAATATAAGAATACGCTTGCGGTCTTCTACGGGATGTGAGAACGCTTCCTAAACCTTCACAATTATTACTCTGAAAGATTACTAGTTAAGATAATTATATCAGGAAAAGATGGTACCTGGGTGAAACTTATAGAATTAATTTATGTTCAAATACACTTGTCTAAGCTTGAGATATTTTGCACAACTCCAAAACAAAAGGCAAAACCATCATCATGCACATCCAATGCAGGAAAATGTTAGGCTAGTGACAAACAACTCAAGAAGTTCATTCTTGACCAAAATTTATAAAGAAGACTGAAGAAGTGGAGATACCTTTTTCGTATCAAGAGGCATATTGACAGGTGCACCGATGTCATTGTAGAAGTTAACTGGTTCGTGAGGGAGCGGGGTCGGGCGAGGTTGCTACATAAATACAAAAATATATCGTGAGATCATGATACAGTTGGGTAGATGGAGCTACAACAAAGGATAGTATGAAATGTACAGACATAATTTGAGAATCACAATAAGAAACATGTGTCCTCATAGTTCATTCTACTCGGCAAGCGACAAATAATTACGATTGTTCTCGTGGATTTTCTCCCTTGCGTTCTTCCCTACCAAGGAAGCATCGGACGAAACTCTTCATCGGTTCAAGAATGAACGTACCGAGAAAGGGTTGACCTCGATCTCGACCTCCTCGAAGGGGTTGTCCTGCTGCTGCCCCCACTTCCCCGCCATCGATCTTCCGCTCTTGTGTCTCTCTCTGCTTTGCTAGGTAGCTGACCCCCGTAAATAAAAGAGCAGCAGGCTGCTACTGGCTAGCTCTTATCACCCGGAAATTACACCCTGCCGTCCCTGCATCTGCATGAATGAAGCTAATTAACTAGGCACCCCCGGCTTACACGGTACGTAGGACGGCCTCATTTTTTAATGGCCTGTCATTGTGCACAACGCCGTCTGGTAGCGGCGGAGCTTCGTAGGCATGTACAGGGACGTAGTAATATGCACTGGGCGCCGGCCGGCCGGGCCTGCGGTGGCGCACAAGTGGCAGCTGCTGCATACGCTCAAGGTGGAGTAGCCAACTTGCCTCCCCTTCACTGGACACACGTACGTGACTCTGATTCTTAGAGAAGCATCCACGGTAACTTTCTACTCCCCATTCAAGTTGTTGGATGTCAAGAAGACTTCTGTGATGACCCGAACTCTCAAGGGTCCAAAAGTCTCTGTGCGTATGTCGTACTAGGCCCCAGACACACTGCTAGGATAGCATACTCAGATTTCAAGAGGTAAACGTACGATCACACACCACATACTACCGAAAATGTAACGATAATAATAATACTTACTGCAACGTCGCCCGTGGTCAAATTCATTCGTAACTCAAACATAATAACATAACGGACACAACAATGAAGGTGGATGAGTCCGCCAACGCCGCTGCCGGTTGAGTGGAGGCGGCTTGCGTCCCTAGCTTCAACGTTCAACGTTCCTTTCATTAGTCATATTCTTCACATGACATGTAACGGGTGAGTACGTTGGCTACCTGCAAGCTATATTGAATCGATGCACGCATAACAATAGGTCCTAATAGGGCTTCTAGGGTTTGTTTTGTGAAAAGCTAGTTTTGAAGCTTTGAAACACCGATCCTAGATTCCCTTATAAACTACAACACTAGATTTTCCAATATATACGGCTGCATGAATCCATTCTGCATTTAACCCGCACCTGATCTGTTAGTCATCAAGCGGTTTCCCTTCACCCGTGAATGCTTGGTGATCAACTTCCCGAAGACTACCAGCAAGCATTGTATCTGGTTCAACTGTTTAAAACAAACAAGACAACGATATCTTCTGGCCATTAAGAACTTAGTAGCTTATATTATCCCCCTCACGTGTGGCTTCCACAGGCCTAAACGTGGAGCGAAAGTGGGCGGCAATTTAATTCCGCCAGCCGGGTCTTGAACTCAAGACCTCTTGGCTCTGATACCATGTAGAACTGCACGCACCAGACAGTTCACCCAAAAGCTCAAGCTGATGGAGAAAGGTGGGCTATGCATTTATAAGTCAATAGTCACTCAGTATGGAACTTTGCTTGGCGGGTAATCACGGATTCTCTGCCTACTTGGGTCAATAAACATAAGAGAGCCTTGGAGACAACGACTGTATGCCCGGTGTGTGGTTTGGAGCCTCAAGATAACTTTCACCCCTTGTGTCGATGCCCTAGAGCTCGGGAATTATGGTGGTTTATGTCGAATGTGTGGCAGTTGCCTGACATTGATTTGATCCAAAACACAGGCAAGGAGTGGCTATTTCATGAGCTGCAGCCTTTGCATGACACCCAATGTTGAGGATATCGCTTATCGTTAGCGTTTCTGTCAGCTAGGGATTAGAGATTAATTGGAAATCAGTCGATTAATCGATTTTATCGGTCAACTATTAATCAGCCATCTTTGCAAATCCTAGGTTTCCAACACTAAAATATGCTATATTGAACACCAAAACAATATTGGACAGAAGTGTTACCTTGATTCCTAGCCTTTGAATCCTCGTATAACGACAAACAAAATAGGACAACAGTACATATTGCGTAACAAGGTCGACAAGACACAAATAAACATAGTTTTCGCAAACATAGTGCTATGAATAGGCCCGATTTATCGGTAGATTCACGATAAGTCGCTTGTCATAGAGATAAATCGTCTCAAATGATAAACGATGAAGCTATAAGGCATAATCTTATCGGTCACACTAAGAGTAGCGATTAATCGGATGATAAATCGTTGAATCGGAAGATTCTTTTTTGAACAGTGATGACACCCAAAGGTGCATGGTTCTGATGACACCGTGGCGTTGTTGGTTCATCCGAAATGAAATTGTTCACCATAAGAATCCGCCCCCTCTAGAAGTATCGAAGAGATTTCTTCTCAACTATTTGGAGTCATTAATTGCTATCAAGTTAAACTCACATATGGATCCAGATAAGGGTAAAAACGCTATATCTTATGATCACATGAGGTATCAAACACCAGTTCAAGCTATGACTGTGGCCACCCCCCCCCCCCATGGTCCTCTCCGCCGAATGGGTGGGTTAAACTTAACTCCGACGGGTCTCATTCAGCAGGTGCGGCTGGTGCAGGTATGATGCTTCGAGGTGACCATAGAAATATAATCTTCTCCGCGTGCAGGACGCTTTACTCTTGTCGGGATGCTCTGGAGGCAGAGTTGTGTGCTTGCATGGAGGGCTTATCGTTTGCGATCCAGAGAAGTGAGCTCCTAGTTGTCATTGAGATGGACTCATTAGTTGCGGTCAAGATGATCCAGGGGCGTGATCAAGACATGTCTATTTATGCATCTCTAGTTAAAGAGATTAGATATCTCTTATCTCTTCATGAAAATTGTATTACTCATATTAGTCGTTCTCAAAATAAGGTTAGCGATAGCTTAGCGAATGTCGCTCACATAGAGGGTAGAATAATGACTTGGATAGGTTCTGGTCCTTCTTGCGCTCTGGAACTAGCTATTGCTGAGTGTAACACTATTATGGTTTGAGTAATACAATTTATCACCCGCAAAAAAAGTCAATAGTCACTACACTCATTTGTGCACATCCGAAGGAAGAAAGTGACAAAGTCATTTAGAAGTGGCCTCCTTACCACTCTAGCAACACCTTTCCTCACCTACACTGCTATGTTTCCAACCGCATACTTGCCAGAGCCGTATATCATGAGGTTATACGGTAAGACATTGGGTTCTATTGAAATGTGATCGATCTCTTTAAACCTGAGATGCGATCCCCATAAGTATTGAGCATGCATCCATTCTCATGCTAGATCTCTGACCTCTACACTCTAATGACCCAACATACCACTCCACATAGAGAAAACACTTTCAAGGATTTTAATTTTTGAAAACGTTTCCAAAAATATATTTCTCATAACATGAGCTAAATAGATAGGATAATATGTTTACCTTCTCGATACAATACATATGATAGAACTTGGTAAACATACAACATAACTAACCTAGGGTCATGCTGCAAGGTCGTCGACGACAGTGCAACTACAAGCTGACGATGGGCAATGTTGTGTTGAAACAAGTGAGTTTGTCGTAGACGTGACCCTACTGGCGAGGACAGCGACGCATGAGCAAGCTTTCCTTCGAGAAGATGGGAAGTGAGATGAGCAAGTGAAGGAGGTAGATCAGACGACATGTATGTTTTGAATCGGATGGTGCATGAACCGGCTGATCCTTACTAGGAGTCAGCCGGTTGACGCCTAGCAGGCGCCTTTGCTTATTCTTTGTTTTATTTGTGTCTTGTAATAAGATCATTATTGTCCAAAGGGCTAAAAGGGAGCCAATTATGTTGACATTGAAGATATATGCCCTTGGAATATCAAGCTGAATAGATCAACTTGTTTATGTTGTTTGGTCATATTACATTAGGTTACAGTTATGATGGTTTGGTTGTTTTGACCTTCACGTTTCTTGGAAGCTAGTAAAGTAATCTCATTTTGAAAACCTCACACAAGATTATATGAAAGACCTCTAGCGACCTAGGGAGGACAAATAAGAGCAATGTCGACCCGTCATTGTCAGCTGAACTAGACATGCTTGCAGATATGAAATTTTCATACGTCATCTCATGTCCAAATTTTGGGGAAAACAAATCTAATGATGATCCCCGTGCTCAAGACATTGTAGATTTGATGTTAATTAAGGTATGCTTTAGAAAATATGGACCTACATAATAATGATTCCACCAAAATTTTGCTAATATCTTTCACTTGTTATGTGCTCAACGAAGGTACCCATCTCCGTGTGTTGCATACATTGAAGAGAAGGAAATTATAACAGGAAAATCAAAACCTTGCAATCATATTTACCCGGGGAGAGGCTCTTCAAACCATTGATATGAATTAAGTATTAGACATTTCTATAGTTTAGGTTCTCTATATAAACTCTTCGTAACATTAATCTTCAAACCTTTTTATACTAAATATTTTTACTTCCATATACCTCCTTTCATTACCAAATCTTAATTAAAAAAAATCTTAATACAACATTTAGTGACATCAATAATTTACCTATATTGGAGAAAAATAGTCAATTTAATACAATTCCGAAATCTATTTAATTGAACTCTAATCAAGTAAACATGGTGAGAAAAATAGAATCCAAGGGAGGGGTGATGAGTGTGTCCGTGCCGTATAAATAGTGCATTTATATGTGTTTGTGTATACTCTAATATCCTGATAATGATTTGTACAATCTACGGGTCAAACAAATATCTTAAAAAATATTTTGAGGGTGTGCTTTTCTAGTTTGGTTCGTTAGAAATTCTAGAGTGCATAAGTTGGCAATAAATGCCTTTCTCATCAATAACTGAAGCATAATTGTCTACAAAGATTTCTTGTATGGGTGCACTATGATATTTATCATAGTAATTATCAACATCATCAACGGGATATTTGTCAAAGGATTTGTGCTGGTGATCAATCTACAATATCATTATGAGATCACATGTTTTTTGTGTGGTACCTGTGATGGTCTCATATTCAACATGGTTTATGGTGGTGACTTGGTTGTTTGCACATTTTCTTTTTAATAGTGTCGATCTTCCTTGGCATAAAATTGTTGATGACTAGGAAGAATCGAATAAATTTTCTTCACGACTATTTCCAAGTTGGGTTGGTCGGGCGGCACTGCCCCCTCCCCCCAGGTCTTGTACATATTTCTGCCACTGACCAAGGGTCATAAGAGTGCAACTCAAAAATAGGAAGGAGTCACGGTAGAATGCCAAAAATTCACATCCTCGTCACTCAACATCGAGTCTTGTGATTTTTGAAGTGTTGCTCTCTTTACGCTTCTTGATTTGCCAGTATGAACTTGATTATGTCATGAATATGTATGAAAAAAATTCTCTAGCTACTTATTTTCTTGGGTAGTAGTAATTGCCATTGAGGGTTTTGTCAAGGTACATGCTTCGTCTCCGAAATACAATTAGCTTATTTCAAAGAATCATATCCATTGTTGTGATGATGTTCTTTTGAAATATTAACACTTGTGCAAATATATTTTCGGGTTGATAACTAGGATAGTTGTCATTTGAGATACCACAGGCTCATGTACAGGCTCATAAAATTGTTGATATTCCTACTAGTACTCCCTTGATCCTTCTCTTTTGGCTCTGCAAATTTTGATTTTCCGTCTTTCATCATACAAACTGGCTGGTGCATTCTCGTAATTATCAAGTTTCAATGACACTAAGCAAATAGTCAATGCTATCATTATTTTCACTAATTATATCCCTTCACTATAGAGTCTGTTCAGGTTTTTAGGCCAAAAATAGAATATTATCCTGTAGGGGATCTTATACATATCATTGCCCATGTTTACAACTACAGTATGGGTACTTTGCTCTTATGTTTTAATTATATCGATTTGCTTGGCATAAAATGGAAAGAC
>NC_041389.1:395471001-395528534 GCF_002162155.2 Triticum dicoccoides
TATAGGTCAATTAACTTGAGTGCTAGGATTTTTGTAGTCTTGCTCTCTTCACGCTTCTTGAGTAATTTATACTAGATGACCCATTGTGCCAATTGGCGCAGAGACCAACTACAACCCAGAAGCTAAGCAAACTATTTGAAGGTTTTTTTCTCAATTGTCTGCAAATGGTTACATTCATACTGTGTTTCTATTTGCCTTGACAATGATCATTGCTCATAACCCCGTCATTGGCGAATTGTTTTTGATGACACGATACTCAAGCTATGGGCAAGCCAGTGAGCATCCAGAAACAAGAACCGAAGCAAGCTACAAGCTCTCTCCGCGATTAGACCGTTTCAGCCGTCGGATCAAACTACTTGATGAGATTTATAATAACATCATTGCAATCATGCTTTTCATTTAAGGAGCTATCATGAATCACTTTATAAATTTCTTCGTTTAACATTTCATCACAATTTTTAGATTCATGATTTTCAAGCAAAACATTATAAGATAATCAAGTGCACTCAACTCACTAGCAATTGATTCATAATAATTTGGTCTTTTGAAAAGATTAGCAAATGGATGAGGATCCATATCAATAGATTTTAAGCAAGCGAAGATGCAAGCAAATAGAAGGCACATGGAAACACAAGCAAAAAGACAAACATAAAATATTTGTTTATTTTGTGAAAACTTTTTAGAAGTGGGGGAGATGAAAACAAGAGACAAATGGCAAATGAAGTAAATTGGAAGGAGATGAAAGTTTATGCGTAGGTACTTGATAGATGTTGATGATGTCTCCCCGGCAACGACGCCATAAATTCTTCCTGATTGCTTGTATCTGCATTGGTTTTTTCCCGAAGAGGAGATGATGATGCAGCACGTCAACGGTAAGTATTTCCCTCAGTTATGAAACCAGGGTTATCAATCCAGTAGGAGAACCAAGCAACACTACATAAACAACACATGCACACAAACAACAAAAACTTGCAATCCAGTGCGTAAGAGGGGTTGTCAATCCTTCCTCGGTATTGAGATAGATTAAATTGTATGAGATTGGATAAATAGACTAGCAAAAACACAAAATAAAATAAATAAAGAAAAAGTGAAGCAAGGTATTTTTGGTTTTAATATGAGAGGAAATAGACCCGGGGCCGTAGATTTCACTAGAGGCTTCTCTTGAGAAAATAGCATATGGTAGGTAAACAAATTACTATTGGGCAATTGACAGAAGGGCAAATAATTATGACGATATCCAGGGCAATGATCATGTATATAGGCATCATGTCCAAGATTAGTATACCGACTCCTGCCTGCATCTACTACTATTACTCCACACATCGACTGCTGTCCAACATGCATCTAGTGTGTTAAGTTCATGGAAAAACAGAGTAATGCAATAAGAACGATGACATGATGTAGACAAGATCTATTCATGTAGGAATAGACCCCACCTTTTTATCCTTAATGGAAATGATACATGAGTGTCATGTCTTCTTCTGTCACTGAGATTGAGCACCGCAAGATCGAACTCATCACAAAGCACCTCTTCCCATGGCAAGAAAAATCAATCTAGTTGGCCAAACCAAACCAAAGTTTCGGAGAAGAAATACGAGGCTATAACAATCATGCATAAAAGAGTTCAGCAAAGACTCAAATAATATTCATGGATATATTTGATCATAAACTCACAATTCATTGGATCCCAAATAAACGCACTGCAAAAAGTCATTACATCAAATAGATCTCCAAGAACATTGAGGAGAACATTGTATTGAAGATCAAAAGGAGAGCAGAAGGCATCTAGCTACTACCTACGGACCCGTAGGTCTGTGGTAAACTACTCACGCATCATCGGAGGGGCAAGGGTGTGTTGGGGAACGTAGTATTTCAAAAATTTCCTACGATCACGAAAGATCTATCTAGGAGAAGCATAGCAACGAGCGGGGAGAGTGTGTCCATGTACCCTCATAGACCGAAAGCGGAAGCGTTTAGTAACGCGGTTGATGTAGCCGAACGTCTTCGCGATTCAACCGATCAAGTACCAAACGCATGGCACCTCCACGATCTGCACACGTTCAGCTCGGTGACGTCCCTCAAACTCTAGATCCAGCTGAGGCCGAGGGAGAGTTCCGTCAGCACGACAGCGTGGTAACGGTGATGATGAATTTACCGGCGCAGGGCTTTGCCTAAGCACTACGATGATATGACCGAGGTGTAAAACTGTCGAGGGGGGCACCGCACATGGCTAAAGATCAACTTGTGTGTCTATGGGGTGCCCCCCTCCCACGTATATAAAGGAGGGAGGGAGGAGGAGGCTGGCCAAGAGGAGGCGCACCCAAGGGAGGGGGAAGTCCTACTCCAAGTAGGATTCGCCCCCCCCCCTTTCCTACTTCCACAAGGAGAAGGAAGGGAAGGAGGAAGAGGGGAGAAGGAAGGAGGGGGGCGCCCCCCTCCTAGTCCAATTCGGACCAGCCCATGAGGGGGCGTGTGGCCACCCCTTGAGGCCCTTCTCTCCTTTCCTGTATGACCCATTAAGGCCCACTACTTCCCCTGGCGAATTCCCGTAACTCTCCGGTACTCCGAAAAATACCCGAACCACTCGGAACCTTTCCGATGTCCGAATATAGCCTTCCAATATATCGATCTTTACCTCTCGACCATTTTGAGACTCCTCGTCATGTCTGTGATCTCATCCGGGACTCCAAACAAACTTCGGTCATCAAATCACATAACTTATAATACAAATCGTCATCGAACGTTAAGCGTGCGGACCCTACGGGTTCGAAAACTATGTAGACATGACCGAGACACATCTCCGGTCAATAACCAATAGCAGAACATGGATGCTCATATTGGCTCCTACATATTCTACGAAGATCTTTATTGGTCAAACCGCATAACAACATACGTTGTTTCCTTTGTCATCGGTATGTTACTTGCCCAAGATTCGATCGTCGGTATCATCATAGCTAGTTCAATCTCGTTACTCGCAAGTCTCTTTACTCGTTCCGTAATGCATCATCCCATAACTAACTCATTAGTCACATTGCTTGCAAGGCTTATAGTGATGATCATTGCCGAGAGGGCCCAAAGATACCTCTCCGAAAAACCGGAGTGACAAATCCTAATCTCGATCTATGCCAACCCAACAAACACCTTCGGAGACACATGTAGAGCATCTTTATAATCATCCAGTTACGTTGTGACGTTTGATAGCACACAAGGTGTTCCTCCGGTATTCGGGAGTTGCATAATATCATAGTCAGAGGAACATGTATAAGCCATGAAGAAAGCAATAGCAATAAAACTTAACGATCATTATGCTAAGCTAATGGATTGGTCTTGTCCATCACATCATTCTCTAATGATGTGATCCCATTCATCAAATGACAACACATGTCTATGGCCAGGAAACTTAACCATCTTTGATTAACGAGCTAGTCAAGTAGAGGCATACTAGGGACACTCTGTTTGTCTATGTATTCACACATGCACTAAGTTTCCAGTTAATAAAATTCTAGCATGAATAATAAACATTTATATGATATATGGAAATAAAATAATAACTTTATTATTGCCTCTAGGGCATATTCCTTCAGGGTGATGATGAAGAACCCCTTCGTGATTGTTAATCCCTCCGGCAGAGTGCCGGAGAAGGCCTCTAGATTGGATCTCGTGGTTCTAGAACTTGCGCCAACTGGAATTGTTTTTCGTTGACTCCCCTAGGTTTTTTGGGATTTTAGAGTATTTATAGAGGCGAAGGTCAGTGGAGAAGCCTCCCGTGGGCCCCACTACCCACCAGGGCACACCCTGGTGCCTAGTGGTCCCCACGGGCCTTCTCTGGTGCACTTTCTTGGCTCCCTGGGTGTCTTCTGTGGAGAAAAAAATCTTTAAAAAGTTTCGTGGCATTTGGACTTCGTTTGGTATTGATATTCTGCAAAGTAGAAAACAAGCAGAAAACAACAACTCACACTGGGCACTATGTCAATAGGTTAGTCCCAAAAATTGATATAGAGTTGCTAGTAAATGAGTATAAAACATCCAAGAATGATAGCATGGAACAATAAAAATTATAGATATGTTGGAGACGTATCAACCATGTTTGCAACAATTTTATATGGTTTTGGTATGATTTGATTGGAACTAACCTAGACTAATGTTGTTTTCAGCATAACTACCTTAGTGTTGTTTTTTTTGCAGAAATAAAAGTTCTGAGAATGGGCTCAAAATTTACGGTGATTTTCTATGGACCTAAAGAAACCTCTGAAGCATCGAGGAAGGACCAGAAGCTTCATGATGTCTACTACGCAACTTTATTCTTGTAGACATGTGTTGGGCCTCCAAGCGCAGAGTTTTGTAGGACAGTAGCAATTTTCTCTCAAGTGGATGACCTAAGGTTTATCAATCCGTGAGAGGTTTAGGATGAAGATGGTCTCTCTCAAACGACCCTGCAACCAAATACAAGAAATCTCTTGTGTCCCCAACAGACCCCATACAATGGCAAATTGTATAGGTGCACTAGTTCGGCGAAGAGATGATGATAAAAGTGTAATATGGATGGTAGAAATATATTTTTATAATCTGAATACATAAAAAGCAAGGTAGCAAATAGTAAATGGGCACAAAAATGGTATTGCAATGCTTAAAAATGAGGCCTAGGGTCCGTACTTTCACTAGTGCAACCTCTCAACAATGCTAACATAGTTGGATCATATGACTATACCTCAAAGTGCAATAAAGAATCACTCCCAAGTTCCTATTAGCGGAGAAAAAAAGATATAAATTGTTTGTAGGGTACGAAACCACCTCAAAGCTATTCTTTCCATTCGACCTATCCTAGAGTTCGTACTAGAATAACGCAAGCTATTCTTTGTGATCGATCTAATCAATAGTTTGTACTAAAGTAGCACCAAAGAAAACTCATATTCATAATACTCAATCCACACAAAGAACTACAAGGGGACCCCAAAGTTTCTATCGGAGAAAAGATAATAAAAACGTGCATCAACCCCTATGCATAGATTACCCCAATATCACCGCAAGAATCCGTGAGTTGAATGCCATAACACATATCAAGTGAATCAATATGATACCCCAATTGTCACCTCAAGTATTCATACCACAAGACACACATCATGTGCTCTCATCTCTGAATATTCAATCCGACAAGACAAAACTTCAAAGGGTAAAGACTCAATTCATCACAACAATAGTATAGAGGGGAGAAACATCATATGATCCGACTATATTAAAAAAGCCCATGATATAGATCACGAGAGAGAGAGAGATTAAACACATAGCTACTAGTACAAACCCTCAGCCCCGAGGGTGGACTACTCCTCCTCATCGTGGTGGCCGCCGGGATGATGAAGATGGCCACCGAAGATGATTCCTCCCTCCGGCAGGGTGCCGGGACGGGTCTAGATTGGTTTCTCGTGGATACAGAGCCTTGCAGCGGCGGAACTTCTGATCTAGGTTAACCCCGAAGGGTTTTGGAATATTTGGGAATTTATATTGCAAAGAAGGGGTGTGGGGGGACATCGAGGTGGGCACAACCCACCTGGGCGCGCCAGGCCTGGCGCGCCCTGGTGGGTTGTGCCCCCCTTGGGGCACCCCCAGGTGCTGCTCTGGCCCAATGGGTGTCTTCTGGTCCATAAAAAATCTCCGTGGAGTTTTTGCATTTGGACTTCATTTGGTGTTGATTTCCTACGATGTAAAAAACAACAACTAGCACTGGGCACTGGCACTGGGTCAATAGGTTAGTCCCCAAAAATGATATAAAGTTGCTATAAAATGATTGTAAAACATCCAAGAATGATAAAATAACAGCATGAATACTTCATAAATTATAGATACATTGGAGATGTATCAGCATCCCTGTCGGTGTCAAAACCGGCGGATCTTAGGTAGGGGGTCCCGAACTGTGCGTGTGAGGATTGAAGGTAATAGGAGAGAGGGAAACGATGTGTACCCAGGTTTGGGCCCTCTTGATGGAGGTAATACCCTAATTCCTTCTTGATTATCTTGGATGAATATGGGATTACAAGAGTTGATCTACCTCGAGATCGTAATGGATAAACCCTAGATGTCTAGCCTGTATGATTATGATTGCCTCTACGGACTAAACCCTCCGGTTTATATAGACATCGGAGGGACCTAGTGTACAGAGTCGGTTTACAGAGAAAGGAATCTTCATATCCGAACGCCGAGCTTGCCTTACACGCAAGGGAGAGTCCCATCCGGACACGGGAGGAAGTCTTCTGTCTTGTATCTTCACGGCCCATTAGTCTGGCCCACATCACATAGCCCAGACGCCCGTGAACCCCTCGATCTAGGACTCCCTCAATCCCCAAGCTTAATTCCTACTCGTCCTCGAGTAGGTAAATGATAAAAGAAATAATTTATGAAGTGTGAATGCTAGCAAAGTGCATAAGTTTGATCAATGATAATTTTAATCACTTTTCCTAGCATCATAACAACAATGCTTTCTCATAAAATTTCACATGTTGTAGTGGCAACCGATTCACATGTTAAGGTTTAAACAATGAACTCTCTTGAAACCCAACAACCTATGTTCTTAGTCACCAAGCAATTGCAATTCAACTTATTCAACGGAGTCTAAGCAAAGCTCCACATACTCAACCATCATATAGTCTTCTATGATTGCTAACACTCACCGCGTACACATGAGCAGAACTTTTCAACAGGACACATAGAAAGACAGGGGCTTATTGTTTTGTCTCCCAACATTCACCTCAAGGGTGATGTCAACAATAATAACTCATGCTGCCCATATTCAACTGGACATATGTTCCTAGGTCTTTCCTCACCACGTGATGCTTGCCAAAAGAGAAAAATAAAAAGGAATAGGAGAAAAACTTTGACTCTTTGCATAAAAGTAAATACTGAAAAGTAAAAGATAGGCCCTTCGCAGAGGGAAGCAGAGGTTTCCATGCGCTTATTTGTTTGTATGCTCAATCCCTTAGTGCAAAAGAACATCACGTTACATTGCCCATTAAGATGACAATCTTTATTATGCAGCCTGTCCCTTTTATTCTTTGTCATCCAAGTTCGTGCAACGCTCAGTTTTATCTTAAACTAAACAATCTCACACTTTTAGAAGCAATCTTTATTGCCTTTTTCCACCGATGACAACTTACTTGAGGGATCATGCTCAATCCCTTGGTAGGTATGGTGGACACTTGAAAAAGATTTTGGTTTAAGGGTTTTTGGATGCACAAGTAGTATCTCTACTTAGTGCGGAATTTTTGGCTAGCAAAGATAGGGGGCAAGCACCACATGTTGAAGGATCTATGACAATATAACTTCTATGTGAATATGAACAAACACAAATCATTACGTTGTCTTCCTTGTCCAATGTCAACAATTTTGGCATATAATATTTTGATGGGGGCTCACAATCACAAAAGATTTCCATGATGGTGTATTTGCATGTGAGAGTTCTCTTCCTTATACTAATTATTCGCGAATTGCTTGTATGACCAATATTGTGATTGTCAAGCCTCAAAAGATTTCACTTCCTAAACCCAATGTGAAGCTACCACTAGGCATGATATGATTTCAACTTCATGATATTCCATTTATTCAGCAATTTACTCATAGTATATAAGTGAAGCACAAGAGTAAATGACAAACTACTCCAAAAAGATATAAGTGAAGATCATGCGAGTAGTTGAGTAAATAGGTAGCTATTTGAGGACTCTCTCTTATTTAAAAACTTTCAGATCTAAGTAACTTATTAAAACAACAAGCAAAAAAACAAAATGACATTTCAAGAATAGTTAAACTCATGTGAAGAAGCAAAAACTTGGGCTCAACCGATACTAACCGATAATTGTTGATGAAGAAAGGTGCGATGCCTACCGGGGCATCCCCAAGCTTAGATGCTTGAGACTTCTTGAAATATTATCTTGGGATGCCTTGGGCATCCCCAAGCCTGAGCTTTTGTGTCTCCTTAATTCCTTTTATATCACGATTTTTCTAAATCCCAAAAGCTTCATCCACACAAAACTCAACAAGAACTCATGAGATAAGTTAGTATAAACCAATGCAAAAGCTTTATCATTCTATACTGTAGAAAATCACAAAAAATAATTCAACATTGCATACTAAATGCCTCTGCATATTTAATACTCCTATCCTCAAATAGGATCATTAAACAAGCAAACATATGCAAACAATGCAATCATAACAACAATCTGCCAAAACAGTACAATCTGTAAAGAATGCAAGATTCATCATACTTCCCTAACTCCAAAAATTATGAAAATCTACAAAACTGTAAAGAATTATCAAGGCTTATTATGCAAAAAAAATTCAACATTTTATCACATTCTGACTTTTCTAGGGAATGTTTGCAACAGCGGTAAACTTTCTCTTTTCCAACAACAACATGTATACTTGCAAAATAAGCATGGTAAAGGCTATCCTTGACATTTTTATTGAAAATAAAGATGCAAAACATTATTATAAATAACAGCAAGCAAATCCTAACACAATAAAATGACGCTCCAAGCAAAACTCATATCATGTGACGAATAAAAATGTAGCTCCAAGTGAGGTTACCGATAATGTTAGAGACGAGAGAGGGGATGCCTTCCAGGGCATCCCCAAGCTTAATTGCTTGGATCTTCCTTGGGATATTACTTTGGGGTGCCTTGGTCATCCACAATATTAGGGTCTTGTCACTCGTTATTCTCCTCATATTGACATCTCAAAACTTGAAAACTTCAATCACACAAAACTTAACGGAACTTTGTGAGATAGGTTAGTATGATAAAGAGCAAACCATTTCACTTTTGGTACTGTCAAAGACAAGATTCATAATTGTTTCCACACAATTACTACTGTAGCATATCATTTCCACAATTTATATTGAGCAATATAAGCCATAGAAACTAGAAAACAAGCAAACTATGCATTGAAAACAGAATCTGTCAAAAACAGAACAGTCTGTAATGATCTGCAGAGTAACCATACTTCTGTTATTCGAAAAATTCTGAAACAATTAGACCACGTGAGCAATTTTTATATTAAACTTTTGCAAAAATAATCAACTCAAAAGCACTCTTCTGTTAAAAACGATACTTATTTTCGTGAGCGCAAAAGTTTCTGTTTTTCAGCAGGGTCAAATCTACTATCACCCAACATGATCCCAAAGGCTTTACTTGGAACTTTATTGAAACAAAAGCAATAAAACATGATCAATACAATATCATAATCATGTGAACACACAAAAATAGTAGGTAAAAGTGTTGGGTTGTTTCCCAACAAGCGCTTTTCTTTAATGCCTTTTAAGCTAGGTATGATGATTTCAATGATGCTCGCATAAAAGGTAAGCATTGAAACATAAAGAGAGCATCATGAAGCATATGACTAGCACATTTAGGTCTAACCCACTTCCTATGCATAGGGATTTTGTGAAAAAACAACTTATGGGAGCAAGAATCAGCTAGCATAGGAAGGCAAAACAAGTGCAACTTCAAAACAATCAACACATAGAGAAGAAATTTGATATTATTGAGATATGTAAGAGCATAAGTTCCTTCCTCATAATAATTTTCATATACATCATGAATGGATTCAACAATATAACTATCACATACATCACTCTTTTTATGATGCACAAGCATAGAAGATTTATCACTCTTTATGGCATACATGTCATCATAATAATCATCATAGATAGCAACTTCATTGTCTCATAATCAATTGAAACCTCTTCCAAAATAGTGGATGTATCACTAAATAAAGTCATGACCTCTCCAAATCCACTTTCTTCAATATTGTAATATCGTCAATATTATAATAAAGATTCAACACCCTCCAAAATAGTGGGATCACTACTATCTAGAGTTGACACTCTTCCAAACCCACTTTTATCAATGTAATCATCATAAATAGGAGGCATGCTATCATCATAATAAATTTTCTTATTGAAAGTAGAAGGAATCAAAGGATCA
This sequence comes from Triticum dicoccoides, assembly GCF_002162155.2. NCBI lineage: Eukaryota > Viridiplantae > Streptophyta > Magnoliopsida > Poales > Poaceae > Triticum > Triticum dicoccoides. Next base: position 395,480,970 of record NC_041389.1, read on the forward strand.
TAATCATTAAGCAAAGCATCCACAAGCTTAGGACAAGCATTATTTCCAGCAAATAAATCTTCAAACATGTCATACTCATTAAACATAGCATCCCCAAGCTTGTGGTTTTGCATATCATCACAATCATTCTTATCAATAGCATGAATGGCACCAATAGTATAGCAAACATTATTATCATATTCTTCCAAGCAAGTGCCAAAAGGATCTCCAAGATGATAAGAAGTATCATTATCTTCCCAATCATATTCATCACAACAAGCAATTGGCATAACAAAATCATCATCAATAGTGCTCTCGAACATTGTGCCATAAGACATAGAAGCAATATCATCATCAAGTTCATCATCTTCCACAATAATTTTTTATTCATTTTCATGGGGCACAACAATAATAGGAGCAACATTATTTGGGAGAGATACTTTTTTACCTCTATTCTTTCTTCTTTTCTTCTTCTTCACCACATCATGTGTGGGTTTAATTAATTTTTTCAAGCTTCTTGGTGAAGAGATTGATTGGATAGGAAGCTCCTCCTCGTTACCTGATTCATCATAATAAACACTAGGAGGGTATTGGGAAACATTTTCCCTTTCATTAGTACTCTCTTCATATTCCATTTTTTTCTTATATTTAAGTAGTTGGCAATATAATGATTCTCAATGCAATTTACCGCACAAAACATATAAATTTCCTCTAGATCAAAATCAAGAAAGATCTTGAGATTAAATTTTGGAATATCCTTAGTTATACGTTTCATTTATTCATACCCCAAAATAAGAGTAAGCTATTTATGATATTCAAAGGTAATCAAGTTATCACAAATTTTGGACACTATTTGATCATGAAAGAATCTGCATTGAAGATTTAAATGACCATGTTCATTGCAAAGTTAACAAGGATGGTGAAAAAATTTAAATCTTTTAGCACAATCATCTAGCCTCTCTTGCAACCTTTTCGTTTCTAAACATTTATGCTTCCTACAAAATCTATCTTCCCTTTTTGGTGTGCAATTGCACTCCCAATTCACTCCACAAAAGGACATGCTTATAAGAAACCTTTTTGTCATGACTAACAACATTAGCCTTTTGGATATTCAAATAATTCACACTAACAACATTGCAATCATGCTCATCATTCAAATAATTTGTGCCAAGCATTTTATTGACTTCTTCTTCTAACAATTGAGCACAATTTTCCGATGCATCATTTTCAAGAAAGATATTATAAAGGTGGTCAATAATATGATGCAACCTCAATTCCATATTTTTGTAGTTTTCTTTTACAAATGACACTAGTGATAAAACAAGAAACTAAAAGATTTGATTACAAGATCTAAAGATATACCTTCAAGCACTCACCTCCCCGGCAACGGCGCCAGAAAAGAGCTTGATGTCTACTACGCAACTTTATTCTTGTAGGCACGTGTTGGGCCTCCAAGCGCAGAGTTTTGTAGGACAGTAGCAATTTTCCCTCAAGTGGATAACCTAAGGTTTATCAATCCGTGAGAGGTGTAGGATGAAGATGGTTTCTCTCAAATGACCCTGCAACCAAATACAAGAAATCTCTTGTGCCCCAACACACCCAATACAATGGAAAATTGTATAGGTGCACTAGTTCAGCGAAGAGATGGTGATAAAAGTGTAATATGGATGGTAGAAATATATTTTTATAATCTGAATAAATAAAAACAGCAAGGTAGCAAATAGTAAACGGACACCAAAACGGTATTGCAATGCTTAAAAATGAGGCCTAGGGTCCGTACTTTCACTAGTGCAACCTCTCAACAATGCTAACATAGTTGGATCATATGACTATCCCTCAAAGTGCGATAAAGAATCACTCCCGAGTTCTTATTAGCGGAGAACAAAAGATATAAAGTGTTTGTAGGGTACGAAACCACCTCAAAGCTATTCTTTCCGTTTGATCTATCCTAGAGTTCGTACTAGAATAACGCAAGCTATTCTTTCTGATCAATCTAATCAAGAGTTCGTACTAAAGTAGAACCAAAGCAAACTCATATTCAGAATACTCAATCCACACAGAGAATTACAAGGGGACCCCAAAGTTTCTATCGGAGAAAAGATAATAAAAACTTGCATCAACCCCTATTCATAGATTACCCCAATATCACCGCGGGAATCCGCGAGTTGAATGCCATAACACATATCAAGTGAATCAATATGATACCCCAATTGTCACCTCAAGTATTCATACCGCAAGACATACATCATGTGTTCTCATCTCTGAATATTCAATCCGACAAGACAAAACTTCAAAGGTTAAGGACTCAATTCATCACAACAATAGTATAGAGGGGATAAACATCATATTATCCGAATATATTAACAAAGCCCATGATATAGATCATGAGAGAGAGAGAGAGAGATTAAACACATAGCTACTGGTACAAACCCTCAGCCCCGAGGGTGGACTACTCCCTCCTCATCGTGGTGGCCGCCGGGATGATGAAGATGGTCACCGGAGATGATTTCCCCCCTCCGGCAGGGTGCCGGAACGGGTCTAGATTGGTTTCTCATCGATACAGAGCCTTGCGGCGGTGGAACTTATGATCTAGGTTAACCTCGAAGGGTTTTGGAATATATGGGAATTTATAGTGCAAAGAAGGGGTGCGGGGGGCCACCGAGGTGGGCACAACCCACCTGGGTGCGCCAGGGGGGCCTAGCGCGCCCTGGTGGGTTGTGCCCCCCTTGGGGAACCCCCAGGTGCTGCTCTGGCCCAATGGGTGTCTTCTGGTCCATAAAAAATCTCCGTGGAGTTTCGTTGCATTTGGACTTCGTTTGGTATTAATTTCCTGCGATGTAAAAAACAAGCAAAAAACAGCAATTGGCACTGGGCCTTGGTCAATAGGTTAGTCCCAAAAAATGATATAAAGTTTCTATAAAATGATTGTAAAACATCCAATAATGATAAAATAACATCATGAATACTTCATAAATTATAGATACGTTGGAGATGTATCACTTCACATGGAAGCGAAGCCTGGGGGAGGGGCGACCTCCCCCTCAGGGCACGCCGGGCAGGCTTGTCACTCCCTCGTGGGCCTCCCTTGACGTGAGACCGACGCCAAAAATTACTATAAATATCCAAACCCCCCGAAAGAACCCTAGATGAGAAGTTCCGCCGCCCCAAGCCGCTGTATCCATGAAAACTCAATCGGGACCCTGTTTCGGCACCCTGCCGGAGGGGGAAATCATCACCGAAGGCCATCTTCATCATCCCGGTGACCACCATGACGAGGAGGGAGTAGTACACCCTCGGGACTGAGAGTATGTACTAGTACCTATGTGTTTGATCTCTCTCTCTCCCTCCCTCTCTCTCTCTCATGTTCGTGGTTTGACACGATCTTGATGTACCGTGAGCTTTCTTAATATAGTTGGATCATTTGGTGTTTCCTCCCTCTCTATCTTGTTATGATGAATTGAGTTTTTACCTTTGAGGTTTCACTATTATCGGATTGAATAATTTTATTGATTTGAGAACACTTGATGTATGTCTTGCATATGAATACCCGTGGTGACAATAGGGTATATATTGATTCACTTGATGTATGTTTTGGCACTCAACTCATGGATTCCCAAGGTGACATTGGGGTAATCTATGCATAGGGGTTGATGTACATCTTCGTCCTACTTTGTTCGGTCGAGATCTTGGGGCACTCTTTGAAGTTCTTTGTGTTGGATTGAATATTATGAATATGAAGTTGTTTGATGCCTATCGAATAATCAACTCATGGATACTTGTGGTTACATTGGAGTACCTAGGTGACATTAGAGTTGGTTGATGTGTATCATATGGTGTTATTTTAGTACGAACTCTAGGGCTATTTGTGACAATTATAGGAATAGCTCAATAGATTGACCGGAAAGGATAACTTTGAGGTAGTTTCGTACCCTACAAACAATTTCATATTATGTTCTCCGCTAGATAAGAACTTTGGAGTGACTCTTTGTCGCACATTGAGGGATTGCTATATGATTTAATTATGTTAGCACTGTTGGGAGATTGCACTAGTGAAAGTATGAACCCTGGGCCTTGTTTCTAAGCATTGCAATACCGTGTGTGTTCCATTTTATCACTTGCGACCTTGCTGTTTTTTATTTTCAGATTACAAAAACCTATATCTACTATCCACTTGTATCACCATCTCTTCGCCGAACTAGTGCACCTATACAATTTGCCATTGTATTGGGTGTGTTGGGGACATAAGAGATTTCTTGTATTTGATTGCCGGGTTGTTTGAGAGAGACCATCTTCATCCTACGCCTCTCACGGATTGATAAACCTTAGGTCATCCACTTGAGAGAAAATTGGTACTGTCCTACAAAACTCTGCGCTTGGAGACCCAACACGAGTCTACAAGAATAAGTTGTGTAGTAGACATCAGTAACTTCTATGTAAATAGAAATATATGCACCGCAGACCTAATAACTTAGGTACAAACATCACGATAACTTTGACCAGCAAAAGGAAGATGTTGAAAATATACCCCGGTCACTTTTGTGTAAGTAACATGGTAATATGCACACCACCGACCTGATAACTACATACAAACACCATGATAACTTTGAACCAAGGTTATTTTTTTGGTTGAAAACATCCCGCTGGTCACTTTTGTATAAATAGAATGGTATTTTACACATCGTAGAGTTGAAAACTCAGGTACAAACACCATGATAACTTTTTACCCCCCCCGGGGGGGGGGGGGGGTTGTTGTTGTTGAAAACATGCCTCAGTAACTTGTGTGTAAATAGCATGATCATATAAGAATCCAGACTTGATAACTTACGCAAAAACACCATGGTAACTTTTGGTCGGGGCAAAAATATATTTGAAACATACACACAGTAAATCTTGTATAATAACATGATAATATAAGCATCACATATCTTATAACTTGCATAATAAACACCACAATAACTTTAGCTGGGGTTTTTTTGTTTGAAATATACTCTAATAATTTCTGTGCAAATAACATGGTAATATACGTAACATGACAACTTATGTGCGAACACCGTGGTACTTTTGATCGAGGTGGAAAAAGTTGTTGAAAACTTACAACGATAACTTGCATTAGAAAAGAATGGTATTTTTATGCGCCACATATCTAATAACTTACGCTCAAACACTACGACAAAGTTTCCCCGGTCAAATAGTTGTTGAATTATATCCCGGCAGCTTCCGTGTAAAGTTTTCATGTTACCATGCTAAATTTACCATGCTTCTTATGCTTTAGTTATCAGCCTTCTAACGTTATAGTTATCAACTTTACCATGTTTTTTTGTTATCAGGATGGTAATATTGAAGTTATCAACCTTATCATGCTTCCCATGTTCTAGTTATCAGCCTTCTAACGAGATAGTTATCAACCTTTATCATGCTAACGTTTACCATGCTTCTAATGTTCCAGTTATCAGCCATCTAATTAGATAGTTATCAACCTTTATCATGTTATTTTGTTACCAGGGCGCTAATGTTTTGAAGTTATCATGATCGGCACTGTTGGGAACGTTGCATGGAAAACAAAAAAAATTCTACGCACACGTAATGATCTATCCATGGAGATGCATAACAACGAGGGGGAGAATGTGTCTATGTACCCTCGTAGACCGTAAGCGGAAGCGTTTCTCAATGCGGTTGATGTAGTCGAACTTTTTTGTGCTTCAACTAATCAAGTACCAAATGCACGACACCTCCGCATTCTGCACACGTTCAACTCGGTGACGTCCCTCGCCTTCTTGATCTAGCAAGACGTCGAGATAGTAGATGAGTTCCGTCAGCACAACGGCGTGGTGACGGTGATGGTGAAGTGATCCTCGCAGGGCTTCACCTAAGCACTACGAAGATATGTTCGTGAGAGTAAACAATGGAGGGGGGGCGCCGCACATGGCTAAGAAATTTCTGGGGTGTGCTAGGGGCGCCCCCATATATATATAGGTGCAAGGGAGAGGGGAGGCAGCCAGGGTGCGCCCCAAGTAGGATCTGAATCCTACTTGGGGTTTTCCCAAGTGGCGCCCCCCTTCCATAAAACACCGGAGAGAAAAGGGAAGGGGGAAGAGAGAAGGAGGGGGGCGAACTGTTGGGGAACGCAGTAATTTCAAAAAAATTCCTACGCACACGTAAGATCCATCTAGGTGATGCATAGCAACGAGCGGGAGAGTGTGTCCACGTACCCTCGTAGACCGAAAGCGGGAGCGTTATGACACCGTGGTTGATGTAGTCGTACGTCTTCACGATCCGACCGATCCTAGCACCAAAGGTACGGCACCTCCGCGATCTGCACACGTTCAACTCGGTGACGTCCCACGAACTCTAGATCCAGCTGAGGTCGAAGGAGAGTTTCATCAGCATGACGGCGTGGTGACGGTGATGATGAAGTTACCGACGCAGGGCTTTGCCTAAGCACTGCAATGATATGACCGAGGTGGAAACCTGTGGAGGGGGACACCGCACACGGCTAAGACAACTATCAACTTGTGTGTCCTAGGGTGCCTCTCCCGCGCCCCCGAATATAAAGGAGCAAGGGGCCCAAGTAGGTTTCCTACTAGGAATCCTATTCCTAGTAGGTTTCCAACAAGGGAAGAGAGGGGGAAGGAAGGAGAGGGAGAGAGGGAGAAGGAAAGGGGGGCGCTGCCCCCCCCTTCCCTAGTCCAATTTAGACAGAAGGGGAAGGGGGCGTGCGGCCTGCACTCACTGCCCCTCTCTCTCTCCACTAAGGCCCATGTGGCCCATTAGTTCCCCCGGGGGTCCGGTAACACTCCGACACTCCGGTTTTATCCGAAACTTCTCCGGAACATTTCCAGTGTCCAAATATAGTCGTCCAATATACCAATCTTTATGTCTCGAACATTTTGAGACTCCTCATCATGTCTGTGATCACATACAGGACTCCGAACAACCTTCGGTACATCAAAACACATAAACTCATAATACCGATCGTCACCGAACGTTAAGCGTGCGGACCCTATGGGTTCAAGAACTATGCAGACATGACCGAGACTCATTTCCGATCAATAACCAATAGCAGAACCTGGATTCTCATATTGGTTCCTACATATTCTATGAATATCTTTATCGGTCAAACCGCATAACAACATACATTGTTCCCTTTGTCATCGGTATGTTACTTGCCCGAGTTTCGATCGTTCGTATCTCAATACCTAGTTCAATCTCATTACCGGCAAGTCTCTTTACTCGTTTCGTAATGCATCATCCCGCAACTAACTCATTAGTCACATTGCTCGCAAGTCTTATAGTGATGTGCATTGCCAAGAGGGCCTAGAGATACCTCTCCGAAACACGGAATGACAAATCCTAATCTCGATCTATGCCAACCCAACAAACACCTTCAGAGACACCTATAGAGCATCTCTATACTCACCCAGTTATTTTGTGATGTTTGATAGCACACTAAGTGTTCCTCCGGTATTCGGGAGTTGCATAATCTCATAGTCATAGGAACATGTATAATTCATGAAGAAAGCAATAGCAATGAACTAAATGATCATAGTGCTAAGCTAACGGATGGGTCAAGTCAATCACATCATTCTCTAATGATGTGATCCCGTTAATCAAATGACAACTCATGTCGATGGCTAGGAAACTTAACCATCTTTGATCAACGAGCTAGTCAAGTAGAGGCATACTAGTGACACTCTGTTTGTCTATGTATTCACACATGTACTAAGTTTCCGGTTAATACAATTTTAGCAAGAATAATAAACATTTATCATGATATAAGGAAATATAAATAACAACTTTATTATTGCCTCTAGGGCATATTTCCTTCAGTCTCCCACTTGCACTAGAGTCAATAATCTAGATTACATTGTAATGATTCTAACACCCATGGAGTCTTGGTGTTGATCATGTTTTGCTCGTGAGAGAGGCTTAGTCAATGTGTCTACAACATTCAAATCCGTATGTATCTTGCAAATCTCTATGTCTCCTTCCGACACTTGATTACAGATGGAATTAAAGCGTCTCTTGATGTGCTTGGTTCTCTTGTGAAATCTGGATTCCTTCGCCAAGGCAATTGCTCCAGTATTGTCACAAAAGATTTTCATTAGACCCGATGCACTAGGTATGACACTTAGATCGGATATGAACTCCTTCATCCAGACTCCTTCATTTGCTACTTCTGAAGCAGCTATGTATTCTGCTTCACACGTAGATCTCGCCACGACGCTCTGCTTAGAACTGCACCAACTGATAGCTCCACCGTTCAATATAAACACGTATCCGGTTTGCGACTTAGAGTCATTCAGATCAGTGTCAAAGCTTGCATCGACATAACCATTTACAATGAGCTCTTTTCACCTCCATAAACAAGAAACATATCCTTAGTCCTTTTCATGTATTTCAGGATCTTCTTGACCGCTGTCCAGTGATCCACTCCTGGATTACTTTGGTACCTCCCTACTATACTTATAGCAATGCACACATCAGGTCTGGTACATAGCATTGCATACATGATAGAACCTATGGCTGAAGCATAGGGAATGACTTTCATTTTCTCTCTATCTTCTGAAGTGGTCGGGCATTGAGTCTCACTCAACTTCACACCTTGTAACACAGGCAAGAACCCTTTTTTTGACTGATCCATTTTGAACTTCTTCAAAATCTTATCAAGGTATGTGCTTTGTGAAAGTTCAATTAAGCGTCTTGATCTATCTCTATAGATCTTGATGCCCAATATATAAGCAGCTTCACCGAGGTCTTTCATTGAGAAGTTCTTATTCAAGTATCCTTTTATGCTATTCAGAAATACTGTATCATTTCCAATCAGCAATATGTCATCCACATATAATATTAGAAATGCTACAGAGCTCCCACTCACTTTCTTGTAAATACAGGCTTCTCCAAAAGTCTATATAAAACCATATGCTTTGATCACACTATCAAAACGTTTATTCCAACTCCGAGAGGCTTGCACCAGTCTATAAATGGATCGCTGGAGCTTGCACACTTTGTTAGCATCCTTTGGATCGACAAAACCTTCTGGTTGCATCACATACAACTCTTATTCCAGAAATCCATTCAGGAATGCAGTTTTGACATCCATTTGCCAAATTTCATAATCATAAAATGCGGCAATTGCTAACATTATTCAGACAGACTTAAGCATCGCTACGGGTGAGAAAGTCTCATCATAGTCAACTCCTTAAACTTGTCGAAAACATTTCGCGACAAGTCGAGCTTTGTAGACAGTAACATTACCGTTAGCATCAATTCTTCTTCTTGAGGATCCATTTATTCTCGATGGCTTGCCGATCATCGGGCAAGTCAACCAAAGTCCACACTTTGTTCTCATACATGGATCCCATCTCAGATTTCATGGCCTCAAGCCATTTTGCGGAATCTGGACTCGTCATCGCTTCCTCATAGTTCATAGGTTCGTTATGGTCTAGTAGCATGACGTTCAGAACATGATTACCGTACCACTCTGGTGTGGATCTTACTCTAGTTGACCTATGAGTTTTAGTGGTAACTTGATCTGAAGTTTCATGATCACTATCATTAGCTTCCTCACTAATTGGTGTAGGAATCACTAGAATTGATTTTTGTGATGAACTACTTTTCAATTCAAGAGAAGGTACAATTACCTCATCAAGTTCTACTTTCCTCCCAATTACTTCTTTCGAGAGAAACTCTTACTCTAGAAAGGATCCATTCTTAGCAACGAATATCTTGCCTTCGGATCTGTGATAGAAGGTGTACCCAACAGTCTCCTTTGGGTATCCTATGAAGACTATATCTCCGATTCGGGTTCGAGCTTACAGGTTGAACCTTTTTCACATAAGCATCACAGCCCCAAACTTTAAGAAACGACAACTTGGGTTTCTTTCCAAACCACAGTTCATATGGTGTCGTCTCAACGGGTTTAGATAGTGCCCTATTTAACGTGAATGCAACCGTCTGTAAAGCATAACCCCAAAATGATAGCGGTAAATCAGTAAGAGACATCATAGATCGCACCATATCTAATAAAGTGCGGTTACGACTTTTGGACACACCATTACGCTGTGGTGTTCCGGGTGGCGTGAGTTGCGAAACTATTCGCATTGTTTCAAATGAAGACCAAACTCGTAACTCAAATATTCTCCTCCACGATTAGATCATAGAAACTTTATTTTCTTGTTACGATGATTTTCTACTTCACTCTAAAATTCTTTGAACTTTTCAAATGTTTCAGAATTATGTTTCACCAAGTAGATATACCCATATCTGCTCAAATCATCTGTGAAGGTCAGAAAATAACGATACCCGCCGCGAGCATCAACACTCATCGGACCGCATACATCAGTATGTATTATTTCCAACAAGTCTGTTGCTCGCTCCGTTGTTTCGGCGAACGGAGTTTTAGTCATCTTGCCCATGAGGCATGGTTCACATGTATCAAGTGATTCCAAAAGCCCATCAACATGGAGTTTCTTCATGCGCTTTACACCAATATGACCTAAACGGCAGTGCCACAAATACGTTGCACTATCATTATTAAACTTATATCTTTTGGCTTCAATACTATGAATATGTGTATCACTACTATCGAGATTCAACAAAAATAGACCACTCATCAAGGGTGCATGACCATAAAAGATATTACTCATATAAATAGAACAACCATTATTCTCTGATTTAAATGGATAACCGTCTTGCATCAAACAAGATCCATATATAATGTTCATGCTCAACGCTGGCACCAAATAACAATTATTCAGGTCTAAAACTAATCTCGAAGGTAGATGTAGAGGTAGTGTGCCGACCGTGATCACATCGACTTTGGAACCATTTCCCACGCGCATCGTCACCTTGTCCTTAGCCAATCTTCACTTAATCTGTAGCCCCTGTTTCAAGTTGCAAATATGAGCAACAGAACCGGTATCAAATACCGAGGCGCTACTGCGAGCATTAGTTAAGTACACATCAATAACATGTATATCAAATATACCTTTCACTTTGCCATCCTTCTTATCCGCCAAATACTTGGGGAAGTTCCGCTTCCAGTGACCAGTCCCTTTGTAGTAGAAGCACTCAATCTCAGGCTTAGGTCCAGACTTGAGCTTCTTCACTTGAACATCAACTTGTTTGCCGTTCTTCTTGAAGTTCCCCTTCTTCCCTTTGCCCTTCTTCTTGAAACTGTTTGTCTTGTTGACCATCAACACTTGATGCTCCTTCTTGATTTCTACCTCCGCAACTTTTTAGCATCGCGAAGAGCTCGGGGATTGTCTTATCCATCCCTTGCATATTATAGTTCATCATGAAGCTTTTGCGGCTTGGTGGAAGTGATTGAAGAACTTTGTCAATGACACTATCATCAGGAAGGTTAACTCCTAGTTGAGTCAAGTGGTTGTGGTACCTAGACATTCTGAGTATATGTTCACTGACTAAACTATTCTCCTCCATCTTGCAGCTATAAAACTTATTGGAGACTTCATATCTCTCAATCCGAGCATTTGCTTGAAATATTAACTTCAACTCCTGGAACATCTCATATGCTCCATGACGTTCAAAAGGTCGTTGAAGTCCCGGTTCTAAGCCGTAAAGCATGGCACACTGAACTATCGAGTAGTCATCAACTTGCTCTGCCAGACGTTCTTAACGTCATCAGTAGCATCTGTAGCAGGCCTAGCACCTAGCGGTGCTTCCAGGATGTAATTCTTATGTGCAGCATGAGGATAATTCTCAAGTTACGAACCCAACCCGTGTAGTTGCTACCATCATATTTCAACTTAGCTTTCTCTACGAATGCATTGAAATTCAACGGAACAGTAGCAAGAGCCATTTATCTACAACAACATAGACATGCAAAATACTACCAGGTACTAAGTTCATGATAAATTAAAGTTCAATTAATCATATTACTTAAGAACTCCCACTTAGATAGACATCCCTCTAATCATCTAAGTGATCACGTGACCCAAATCAACTAAACCATGTCCAATCATCATGTGAGAGGGAGTAGTTTTCAATGGTGAACATCACTATGTTGATCATATCTACTATATGATTCACGCTCGACCTTTCGGTCTCAGTGTTCCGAGGCCATATCTGCATATGCTAGGCTCGTCAAGTTTAACCCGAGTATTCTGCATGTGCAAAACTGGCTTGCACCCTTTGTATGTGAACGTAGAGCTTATCACACCCGATCATCACGTGGTGTCTCGGCACGACGAACTTTCGCAACGGTGCATACTCAGGGAGAACACTTGTACCTTGAAATTTAATGAGAGATCATCTTATAATGCTACCGCTGAACTAAGCAAAATAAGATGCATAAAGGATAAACATCACATGCAATCAATATAAGTGTTATGATATGGCCATCATCATCTTGTGCCTTTGATCTCCATCTCCAAAGCACCGTCATGATCACCATCGCCACCGGCTTGACACCTTGATCTCCATCGAAGCATCGTTGTCGTCTCGCCAACTATTGCTATCAACATGGTGGTTGCATTTCATACAATAAAGCGACAACCATAAGGCTCCTGCCAGTTGCCGATAACTGTTACAAAAGATGATCATATCATACAACAATTTATATATCATCACGTCTTGACCATATAACATCACAGCATACCCTGCAAAAACAAGTTAGATGTCCTCTACTTGTTGTTGCAAATTTTACGTGGCTGCTACAGGTTTAGCAAGAATCGTTCTTACCTACGCATCAAAAACCACAACAATTTTTTGTCAAGTGTGTTGTTTTAACCTTCAACAAGGACCGGGCGTAGTCACTCGATTCAACTAAAGTTGGAGAAACTGACACCCGCCGGCCACCTGTGTGCAAAGCACGTCAGTAGAACCAGTATCGCGTAAGCGTACGCGTAACATCGGTCCGGGCCGCTTCATCCAACAATACCGCCGGACCAAAGTATGACATGCTGGTAAGCAGTATGACTATTATCGCCCACAACTCTTTGTGTTCTACTCGTGCATATAACATCTACATGGGGAATGCAGTAATTTCAAAAAAATTCCTACGCACACGCAAAATCCATCTAGGTGATGCATAGCAATGAGCGGGAGAGTGTGTCCACGTACCCTCATAGACCAAAAGCGGAAGCTTTATGACAACGCGGTTGATGTAGTCGTATGTCTTCATGATCCGACCGATCCTAGCACCGAAGGTACGACACCTCCGCGATCTGCACACGTTCAGCTCGGTGATGTCCCACGAACTCTAGATCCAGCTGAGGTCGAGGGAGAGTTTCGTCAGCATGACGGTGTGGCGACGGTGATGATGAAGTTACCGACGCAGGGCTTCGCCTAAGCACTGCAACGATATGACCGAGGTGGAAATCTGTGGAGGGGGGCACCGCACACGGCTAAGACAACTGTCAACTTGTGTTTCTTAGGGTGCCCCCTGCCCCCGTATATAAAGGAGCAAGGGGGAGGACGGCCGGCCCTCCTGGGGTGCGCCCAAGTAGGATTCCTACTAGGAATCCTATTCCTAGTAGGTTTCCAACAAGGGAAGAGAGGGGGAAGGAAGGAGAGGGAGAGAGGGAGAATGAAATTAAGGAGGGTGCCGCCCCCCTTCCCTAGTCTAATTCGGACCCAAGGGGGAGGGGGCGCGCGGCGTGCCCTAGGCTCCCCTCTCTCTCCACTAAGGCCCATGTGGCCCATTAGTTCCCCCCCGGGAGGGGTCCGGTAACCCTTCGGCACTCCCGTTTTATCCGAAACTTCTCCGGAACATTTCCGGTGTCCGAATATAGTCGTCCAATATATCAATATTTATGTCTCGACTATTTCGAGACTCCTCGTCATGTCCGTGATCACATCTGGGACTTCGAACAACCTTTGGTACATCAAAAGACATAAACTCATAATACCAATCATCACAGAACGTTAAGCGTGCGGACCCTACTGGATCGAGAACTATGCAGACATGACCGAGACTCACTTCCAGTCAATAACCAATAGCGGAACCTGGATGCTCATATTCGTTCCTACATATTCTACGAAGATCTTTATTGGTCAAACCGCATAACAACATACGTTGTTCCCATTGTCATCGGTATGTTACTTGCCCGAGATTCGATCGTCAGTATCTCAATACCTAGTTCAATCTCGTTACCAGCAAGTCTCTTTACTCGTTCTGTAACGCGTCATCCCGCAACTAACTCATTAGTCACATTGCTTGCAAGGCTTATAGTGATGTGCATTACCGAGAGGGCCCAGATATACCTCTCTGAAACACGGAGTGACAAATCCTAATCTCGATCTATGCCAACCCAACAAACACCATCAGAGACACATGTAGAGCATCTTTATAATCACCCAGTTACGTTGTGACGTTTGATAGCACACTAAGTGTTCCTCCGGTATTTGGGAGTTGCATAATCTCATAGTCATAGGAACATGTATAAGTCATGAAGAAAGGAATAGCAATAAACTAAACGGTCATAGTGCTAAGCTAAAGGATGGTTCAAGTCAATCACATCATTCTCTAATGATGTGATCCCGTTAATCAAATGACAACTCATGTCAATGGCTAGGAAACTTAACCATCTTTGATCAACGAGCTACTCAAGTAGAGGCATACCAGTGACACTCTGTTTGTCTATGTATTCACACATGTACTAAGTTTCCGGTTAATACAATTCTAGCATTAATAATAAAAATTTATCATGATATAAGAAAATATAAATAACAACTTTTTTATTGCCTCTAGGGCATATTTCCTTCACGAACCCCCTCTTTTCCTTCTCCCAATCGGCCTCCTGCCATAGGGGGGTGCGCCAACCCTTGTGGGTTGGTGTGCTCCCCACTCATGGCCCATATGGCCCATATATTCCCCCGGGGGGTGTCCGGTAACCCTCCGGTACTCCGATAAATACCCGCGACCTTTCGGAACGCTTCCAGTGTCCGGATACCATTGTCCTATATATCAATCTTTACCTCTTGACCATTTTGAGACCCCTCGTCATGTCCGTGATCTCATCTGGGACTCCAAACAACATTCGGTCACCAAATCACATAACTCATATAATACTATATCGTCAACGAACGTTAAGCGTGCGGACCCTACGGGTTCGAGAACTATGTAGACATGACCGAGACACCTCTCAGGTCAATAACCAGTAGCGGAACCTGGATGCTCATATTGGCTCCTACATATTCTACAAAGATCTTTATTGGTCGAACCGTTATGACAACATACGTAATTCCCTTTGTCCATTGGTATGTTACTTGCCCGAGATTCGATCGTCGGTATCTATATACCAATTCAATCTCATTACCGGCAAGTCCCTTTACTCGTTCCATAATACATCACCTCGTGACTAACTCCTTAGTCGTTTGCTTGCAAGCTTATGATGTGTATTACCGAAAGGTCCCAGAGATACCTCTCCGATACTCGGAGTGAAAAATCCTAATCTCAATCTATGCCAACTCAACAAACACCTTCGGAGATACATGTAGAGCATCTTTATAATCACCCAGTTACATTGTGACGTTTGATAGCACACAAGGCATTCCTCTGGTATCCGGGAGTTGCATAATCTCATAGTCGAAGGAATATGTATTCGACATGAAGAAAGCAATGGCAATAAAACTGAACGATCATAATGCTAAGCTAACGGATGGGTCTTGTCCATCACATCATTCTCCTAATGATGTGATCCCGTTATCAAATGACAACTCACGTCCATGGTTAGGAAACCTTAACCATCTTTGATCAACGAGCTAGTCAAGTAGAGGCTCACTAGGGACACAGTGTTTGTTTATATATTCACACATGTATTAAGGTTTCCGGTCAATACAATTCTAGCATGAATAATAAACCTTTATCATGAATAAGAAAATATAAAATAACAACTTTATTATTGCCTCTAGGGCATATTTCCTTCAGCATGTCATAATTATTACGCTGCTTATGCCAAAGTTATCAAGCCTAATTATAAAGATGAAGCGTTTAAACACCCCTGCTTATGTAAGGCAACTAGAAAAGATTGGTGAGTTGGTTATTGGGTTTAGTAGCAACCCAGGAGACCAGGGTTCAAATCCCCCTTTAAGCACTTTATTTCTTTTTCTCCTTCACCAAGATTAACTCACATAAAACTGGGCGAGTAAAAGAAGTCCTTGAACCAAGGTGAGGAAAAAGAATCGAGAGAAAGAAAATCGGAAAGCGGGAGGATCGAACGAGACACGGGACGGGAGGACCGATCTAGGGTCCTTCGCATCTACCGCTAAAATCAGAATGTTCGGAAGTTAGCATTGTCCATCAATCTATGCGTAGTTTAATGTGGAAAAACATCCCTTCACATAAGTAACCCCGAACACATGATATGTTCTCACCTGTATTTAGACCTTTTTATCCAATCATGGTCATGTGTGAACCCGCTAAGCTGTGATGGAGCAACGAGACGTCGTGTCCAGCAAGGCGGGCTCGGCGACGGCCGAGATGTCCTTGTGGCTCAGCTCCAGGCGTCTTGACGCCATGGATCTGGATCTCCAAATCCTTTGGTTGCGGGCATCTGGGGACTGGATCCTTGCATCAGAGCGGTTCGCGGGTGGACTGATAGGTGGAGAAGTCGGTCAAGATCAAGGTGGGCGAGTGACTGTCAGAAGGCTCTGGTGGCGGTCAGAGTAGTCAACGACAGCGCCCGTGGGCATCCTAACCTTGCCGAAGGCGTCCCCGACGTAGTTCGCATCCTGCCTAAATCACTATGGGGGAAACCCTAGATCTCCCGAGTCAGACATTGGCGGCGCCTAGTGTTGCCCTTCCTTTGGCGCAACATGTGGGAGTTGGACTTGGCTTGTGAGACCAAGGCCAGATGGTGGTGCTCGAGGAGGTGGAGCGGCGTGGCTTCTACTATGTGGAGAACGGCGGGTCTAGGCGGCATGGCACAGTGGGGTCTTAGTGGCGTACGTGTGATGGTGGACGAGCACAAGACAGTGGTGTTGTTTGGCGCCGTGGCGGCGTCTATGGTTGGCATGGCAAGGATCAAGCAGATGTCTGGCCTAAAGATGGGTTGACATTTCGATGGTGATGATGGCTTCTAGAGCGTGTGCATGTGGATTGTGGTGCACACTTAGGGTCTGCTGGAACAGATGTGTGCTGCCGGTACGCCAAGCGAATGCGGGTGGCTCCGTGATGACCCCCAAATCTAGATGGTGGGGTGTTGTGATGGCATCCTCCACTGTTAAGTTTGTAGGTGTGACGTGGTGGCTTGAGATTGTTTGATGTATGTTTTATGTTTGTGCTAGACCTTTGTGGAATAATAATTTAATAAAGATGGTTGTGTGTATCTTTTGATGCACAGAGACGAGGGTTCCGACCTCCTTCAAAACATCTCTTCACACGCAGATACGTTGATTGTGCTGTGCATCCACGTACGGCGTCCAAAACCAAACTACCAAAGATGAAGTGCAGGATCACAGCTTATTTCCGGGAGAAGCAGATAGGGATCGCTTAGACTTCTAGTATATGTAGCACGATGACGACCGTGCATACAGTTAACAAATAGGAGTATTGATTAATTTTGCTTCCCCGGTTAAGGGCTCCATTGATTCAAAGGATCTTCATAAGAATTTTGAAGGATTAAAATCCTTTGGATTTTTTCCTACGTTGGTTGTTGAAACCATAGGATTGAATGCTATAAGAATTTTTTTATAAGGATTTCTCTGTACTAGTTCCCATAGAACTTTTAGCGTCCCCTCAAACCTCTCAAAGAATCCTTTGTTTTTCGATGATGTAATCAAACAAACCAAAATCATGTAGGATTGAGATGAGCATAACATTTCAATCCCATGCTTTTTCTGTTCCCGCGATTTTAGAATCCTACGCATCAAAGAGCACCTTACTTCATCCTCAAGGTAGCTCGTTTTCTTGTCCGGGCAAATTGGGGAAAAACTGGCAACCAGCTCCGAGCCTCCGACAGATCGCCATTTCCTTTCCCTTACACCACCACACATCAGGGTGAGTTTCCACACGCAGACTTACAAATCGATAGGAAAAGGAAAAAAAACTAGTACAGTTTCAGAAACACTAAAATTATTCGCTCCAACGCAATCAGCAAAGTGCAGATTGATAGGAAACATGATGATCATCATTCATGGGCCGGGACACTGGCAAGTCTTGACGCAATCGTCTCTGTGCTTGTAGCACGGGCCACCCCAGCAAGGACCATCGCAGCACCACTTGAATGCATTTGGCGGAAATATGGCGTAGCGACAACGATAGCTCACATCCGTTATGTTGATCCCCATCTTGTCGATGCTCCGTCCTAAGAGAAAGAAAATTGAAGTAGTTACAATATATTCTCCCAATAACAAGATAAGTAGATTTATTCTGTATATGAAGTCATAAAGTCTACATGGAAAACCACTCTGGATCTGATCTTTCCATGGGGTTGATGAAGCAACTTTGAACATACCGATGACTACTCGAAATAACAGACTTTAATTGTTAATTTTACCGTATATCGGCGGAGGAGTGGCCAAGCAAATCACAAGAACCAACGAAAGTAGTAGGAGAGCTTGGCCATTGTGCTTGATGTGCTTCGCCATGGTGTGAGAGATTCACTGGGTCTTGGTTATGTATCCTTTACTTGCTGTTCATTGCAGTGTATGCAGAGCCTCACACATAGCTGCACATTGCACATACAGAAGTGGTCATAATCAACTTTAATTCAGAGCCTGTACATTGCACATATGTTTTTTTCTAAGAGAAAATAAGCTTCCTCCTCTCTTCAAGATACATATTTTTCTTGTTTCATCACAGCCGCTGTTATGAGCTACAAAACTGCTATCCAAATCAACTATAATTCAGAGCCCTGTCTACTGGGATTTTGTAAGCTACAAGAGTGATGTCTAAGTCAAGAATTTGGGCTTCAACAGCAGCTGAAAGAGTCATTGTAGTGCTGCAGTCTCAGAAGATCTGAGTTGAAGAAACTTACTGTAGTTGTTATGAATCAAAAGAGACAATATCATGTTCTCTGAGTATCTGATGCTCAAATAAACTATATGGATGATTCTTATTTTGATTCATAAGAAAATTAGCTGGCCGCTTCCCCTAATTGAACTTCTCAAGGAAGCGATCAATGTAAGAGAAGGGTGTCAGAGAGAGCATCCTCCATTTCAGAGTGCTTAGCACGGGAAGCTCCATACTGTGAATAGCATTTGCTTCAGAAGGGAGAGATGACAATGCTCTACCTTCTCACCACCGAGGCGAGGTGGACATGCTCGGGGCGACGACTGCGGAGGAGATCGGGCGGCAACCAGTAGCGACCCGAACCGGCGGCCGGCAGGCAGCTGGAATACGAGGTAGGCGGCCAAGCTAGAAGACGAGGTCGACGGCGCTAGGGTTGGGCAGGAGCTGGGAGAAGAGGTCGGTGGTGGAGCTTGAGGATCCGGTCGATAGAACTCGGTGTCGGGCAGGAGCAGGAGGACGGAGCTCGGGTCGAGAGGCTGCTTACGTCGGCGGTGTCGGGGTCGAGCTGGAGCTGGAGGACGGCGAGGGGATCGGCGCGGCCAGTGGGAGGGGGCGCCGGGAGACGAAGTGGGCGGCGCTCGGGTGCGCTTGCTGGGACGTGGGATGGGGAACGGGCGGCGCACGGCCAGGGTTTGGTGGTGGCGCGGGGTTGGCAACGGCCGGCGGAAGCGGAACGAGGGGAGTGGGAGTGGCTAGTGGGCACTCGGTGGTCCAGTGTGAGAGCATCTCCAACAGTCGTTGAAAAAAATTGGTGCCAGCGGCTGGTTAAACATCACAAAAGATTACATTTCCACCACAAATTATCTATGCGTAACAAGGTCTAATACACGTGCCGGCAGGTATTGATACAGGAATAATATTCATGCTGAAAATATTGCAAGTAAGCCTATTTAGTCAAGTGTGAGTGTTGAATGCCTGTGTCCCTGTATGTACGCCTGTGCATCCACAACATTTTGCCATAATCCCTCGACTGCCATCAGTAAAGGTACTAAACTCCCACGAAATGCAGCTCTAGGGTGAATCGGGGCGTTGAAGGGTGCATGAACCACTTTGTCAGCCTATGTTGACTCATGTTCAACCGCCTTTGAAAAGCCAGGTGCCACTTTAGGGAACACGCGTCCCTTCGAGCTCACTCTGGGTGGCGACGCGGCGTGGGGAGGGAAAAAAATTGATGGCGTTGTGTGCGATTTGTCAATGTAAAGAGGAGCTATAGGGGCGGTCGGTGGGTAGCAGGCTGGGAGCAAGTGGCCTGGCCTGAGCGCCTCGCCGGTCTGAATCTCGCCTGATTTGATTTTTGTTGCCTTCTTCCTTCCATTGATTCTTTCCTGTATCTGGCATTCATCCCTCTTTCAGTCTTTCTTCCCTTTGTTTTGATTTAGCCTGTGTGGAGTTAATTGAAAGGAAGTACCACACTTGGGGCAGTTGTAACAGATCAGTACCACTATTCAGATTTTTTGCAAGTCAGTACCACGTTTGAGGCTAATCGTTGCAAAACGAGCTAAACTCCGTATTGACGCTGTATCTGACCACGCGGCCCCACCTGTCAGGTGACATGTGGCATATTGTTTTTGCAGATAAGACCCCCGCATTGATTTTTGTTGCCTTCTTCCTTTCATTGATTCTTTCATGTATCTGGCATTCATCCCTCTTCCAGTCTTTCTTCCCTTTGTTTCGATTTAGCCTGTGTGGAGTTAATTGCAAGGAAGTACCACACTTGGGGCAGTTGTAACAGATCAGTATCACTACTTAGATTTTTTGCAAGTCGGTACCACGTTTGAGGCTAATCGTTGCAAAACGAGCTAAACGCCGTATTGACGCTGTATCTGACCACGCGGCCCCACCTGTCAGGTGACACGTGGCATATTGTTTTTGCAGATAAGACCCCCGCATTGTACTTAATGACGCAAATGCCCCTGCGATGTTAAAAAAAAAGAATTGCGCGCGGCGGGGATTCGAACCCTTGCCGTCCCACCTGTCAGGTGACACGTGGCATATTGTTTTTGCAGATAAGCCCCCCGCATTGATTTTTGTTGCCTTCTTCCTTCCATTGATTCTTTCCTGTATCTGGCATTCATCCCTCTTCCGGTCTTTCTTCCCTTTGTTTCGATTTAGCCTGTGTGGAGTTAATTGCAAGAAAGTACTACACTTGGGGCAGTTGTAACAGATCAGTATCACTACTCAGATTTTTTGCAAGTCAGTACCACATTTGAGGCTAATCGTTGCAAAACGAGTTAAACGCCGTATTGACGCTGTATCTGACCACGCGGTCCCACCTGTCAAGTGACACGTGGCATATTGTTTTTGCAGATAAGACACCCGCATTGTACTTAGTGACGCAAATGCCCCCGCGATGTTAAAAAAAAGAATTGCGCGCGGCGGGGATTCGAACCCTTGCCGTCCCACCTGTCAGGTGACACGTGGCATATTGTTTTTGCAGATAAGACCCCCGCATTGATTTTTGTTGCCTTCTTCCTTCCATTGATTCTTTCCTGTATCTGGCATTCATCCCTCTTCCAGTGTTTCTTCCCTTTGTTTCGATTTAGCCTGTGTGGAGTTAATTGCAAGGAAGTACCACACTTGGGGCAGTTGTAACAGATCAGTACCACTACTCAGATTTTTTGCAAGTCAGTACCACGTTTGAGGCTAATCGTTGCAAAACGAGCTAAACGCCGTATTGACGCTGTATCTGACCACGCGGCCCCACCTGTCAGGTGACACGTGGCATATTGTTTTTGCAGATAAGACCCCCGCATTGTACTTAATGACGCAAATGCCCCTGCGATGTCAAAAAAAAGGAATTGCGCGCGGCGGGGATTCAAACCCTTGCCGTCCCGGTTTCGACGGAGAGGCCCTGCCACTACGCTAGCCCATGTTGGCTATTGTAGTAATATAGTAGTTTCATATATTATGTGATCTTTAAATAAATAAAACAAACGGAAAAAACTCGTGTTTGCGCTGATTCGAACGTGCGCCTACGACTGAAAGAAAGAACGCGCCAGCCACTGCAGTAGAAAGATGCCCGCGCCAGGCTAGTGGCATTCTTACATTTATCTAGTTTGGACACGTCCTGGTCTTTTTTCATTTTTAGTTATGTTTTTTGTTTCGCATTTCTTTTTTATATAGGTTTATTATTATATAAATAAACACTGAACATTCTTGTATAATGTACGATGAACAATTTTGTTATACACACTGAACATAAATATACGATGAACTTTCTAAAAAAAATGCATAAACTCCTTTTTTTGTACGTGTTTTTTTGTTTCTGATTTCTTTTATCTTTTTCAGATCTTTGGTATTCTTCGGATTTTCATGTTTTCAATTTCTTTTACAGTTTTTATATAGGTTTAGTATGCAAAAAAGGTTGTAAATACACACTGAACATTATTCTATAAAAATACATTGAACATTATTGTATACTATAAATGAACAATTTTGTTATATACATTGAACATTTTTTTAATATACAATGTACTTTTTAAAATTTATAAATTACAATTTTTTTGTATACGATGTAATTTTTTAACAATATACGATACACACACTATGTAGGGCACGCGCTATTTATCTTTTTTGTTACCGTATGAAAAAGAGAACGAAGCACAGTATAAAACATTTACGCGTGCTACGTAAACAGAGGAACACTCGCGGCGCAGCGGTAGTGAGCGCGCGCTGCATCGCCCTCGTCGCTTGTTTGAATCCCGGCTGCGGCGCGCTCTCTCTGCGATCGCTACTTTTTTGGTTCGTTTTATTTATTTAACGGTCTAATAATATAAGAACTTAATATCCTAACTGAGCAACTGACTGGGCCTTGCGTAGTGGAAGGGCCTCGCCGTCAAAACAGGGAGGGCGCGGGTTCGAATTCTAGCTTGCGCAATTTCCCTTTTTCAACTTCGCGGGAGCATTTGTGTGATTAAGTGCAATGCGGGGGTCTTATCTGCAAAAACAATATGCCACCTGACAGGTGGGGCCGCGCTGTCAGATACAGTGTCAATACATCGTTATACGGCGCTTAGCCCCTTTTGCAACGATTAGCCTCAAACATAGTATGGCCAGAAGAAAGAAAAGGCGACCTCATCGCCAGGAGTCTTCCCCGCCGCCGCCGCCAGGAGTCTTCCCCGCCGCCGCCGTCCGGCGGCCTCGGTCGTCGGTGGTGAGGGGGATCGTCGGATCCACGCGTGTGGATCGTTTTCTCTTTTGTAGATTAGGATTTTAGTCCATCCATCGTCTTGGCTTCGGCGGCGGTGATGGCGGCGCTGAATAAAGTTTCTTCGGATTCTACTCCAACAAGGCGATCGGTCTTATGGTTGGGGATGGATTTGGCAATCAGTCAGTTCAAGCAAGGATTGCGTGGCGGCGGCGACATCTTTGTGGTGGACCTGTGTCCTCGGGCTCCGCCGTTGCGACGACGTTTGCTCCAGCGCCGGCGCGGAGCTTGGGAGGTAGTCTAGGAGCGGATACAGATTGTGGTCTGCATCGGCGGCATCTAGAAGATGGTGGATCGTGTGCTGGGTTCGCGGTTCGTGGATGGCAGATGTGGTTTTCTCCTCCGGTGTTCTAGTCGTGTGGGGGTGCCGGATCTGGAGTTCGATGGCGTGTCCGGGGTGTTGCCCCGGTCTGATTCGTTCAACGGTAATGGTTTTACCTTTGGTGAACCACCTTGGAGGTCCGCAAAGCTGCATGTCAGCGATGGAGCCGCTACGAGCTCAGGTGTGAAGGTGATCCGTCACTTTTCCCTTTGGTGGCTACTGTCATGGTTCCAGAGGCAGGTGACAGATGTTGGTGTCAAGTTCAGAGGTTTCTTCAATCTTGATTGTAATTTTACTTTTTGGTTGTTGTTCCTTTGTGCAAAGGCTAGCTTTCTGCCGTCTTTTCAGTTTTGCCAGGTCGGTTACGTGACTTGTACTATGATACTTATGATATAAATGAGACACGTATTACCATGCAAAAAAAAAGCCTCAAACATAGTACTGACTTGCAAAAAATTTGAATAGTGGTACTGATCCATTACAACCGTCTCAAATGTGATACTTTCTTGTAATTAACTCGCCTGTGTGGGACGGTGGCGCCGCAACCTTAGAGGCATTGGTGGCGCACCTCCTGGTGTGGATGAGGTCCAGCAAAGGGTTCGAGGGCCGGTACAACTTCTCCGTCTATGACGGCGCAGACGAGATGGTGTTCCGGGTTGATAACTGCTTACGCCGCCGGAAACTCTTCGCCCGCGAGCAGACCCTCATGGGACTTCAACGGCGCGCTGCTCTTCCCCATGAGGCTGCTACTCGCAACGCCACAGGAGGCCGCCAAGAACCCATCCTCGCCGTCGCCGCTTGGTGCAGGGGATGCCGCCAAGATCCCCCACCCTTGCCGCCACGGCTCGGCGCACAGGAGGTGCCAGGAGCCTCGCCCTAGCTGTCGTCGCTTGGCATACGGGAGGCCGCCACGAGCTGTACCCTCGCCGTTACCGCTCGGCTCACGGGAGGCCGTGAAGAGCATCACCGTTGTCGCCGTCTATTGGGGGACAAGAGGTTGCCACGAGCCTCACTCTCGCCGCCGCCGCTCGACCATAGGAACCCGCTACGCTTGCGTGCTTCTGGACAAGGGCTCCTCCGATGCATTTGTGGTGTCGTCGATGATCCTTGCCGGGCACGCGGACCAAGCTATGGCGGAGCTGTATGGCGTTGACTTCCTTGTGGTCGACGCAGCGGCGATGCTGGCGGCAATCTGGCCTAGAGCATCCGTTGCTACCTAGCCTAGCGCATCTCGATGGCAAGCTGAGAATGAGATACATGTAGTAAGCAGCTAGCCACCCAATTGGGCGATCAATGTGTAGGATGCCCACCTCCTCGTGGGGCACAGGAAGTGTTCGACGAAATGGCTAGCATCAGCAAAACCGCCATCTCTATTCTTCCAGTACCATAGTTTTATGTTCACGTGTTGGTAGTGGTTCAGGCTAAGACATGCAAACTTCTGCTTTATGGATGTCCTGCAGAACTGGGCATTCTCTCAGAGTTGTTGTGATCTTGCCCTCTTTATTTGGCCTTCTTTTGGTGCACTCAAAAACCGGTCAATTGTACACCAACTCTATGTTCCACTACAACAAACTGGCTATTGTTCATTTAGTTTTTGAATTTTGTACACCTAACTCTATGTCGCTCTTGCGATAAACCAAAATGTTCTCCACCTTGTGAATATAATGCAATGAGTAGGAGCTTGATTTCCTTTCTTGGTGAGACAAAATATCATCAATCTTCCAGATGGTGGATTTTAGCTTGCAAGAGGTATGTTCATTGAAAGATTTCAAACATAATTAGGAGCATGAATTGCACAAGACTGCTGAGCTATCTACGACATAAATTGCTAGCTAAATCTGTAACTCTGGTATATTTTTGGTCCATTGAGCTATCTGGAACATGAATTGGTAACTTCATCCTACATTTTTATTTGATAAAAGAACTACATCTTTCATGTATGCAATTTCTTTTGACTTTTGCAGAACAGATGGATTTAATGAGAGAACTGGGCATGCAAGTATTTTGGTATTCCATTAGATTTATGCAACTCTGATAAAGCTTTTAGTCGGCCAGTTCTCTAATTTCATAGCTGATGTTGCTTGCCCTGAATAAGAGACTGAAGAACTGAGCACTCATTCAAAGTATTTTGCTATTAACATTCAGGTTTATACAACTCTGATAAGCTTTTAGTGGGTTTCGTATTCTAATAGCATAGGTACATTCCTAAAATAAGAGATTGTCTATCAAGCAAAACCGAAAGAGACATGGAGAGTAAGAATGCAGATGGAGTAATGAAAACATGTCGTTCTCTGAATCACTGTCTAGCTTCAAATTCAGAAGTTGTGCTTGAGTTCACATGCCAGAAATGAGGTACTAGGCTTCAATAATAAAATATATAGTGTTTTAAGGTAACATAGTCATCTCTTCAGTTACTAAGCTCCTGGGAAATAGCAATCCCACAATGATGTTGCATTTTTTCTGACTGCAATGCCCCCGCCTGTCAGATGGAGAAATGTCGTGTCCCACCTCCTAGGTGGAGCTGCTCTGCGCGTGTCGCCTATTGCCATATCGTCGGTTCCTGATGAACCAGTCGTCGTTTTCACGGGCTTTGACCGCCGCTTTTCGCGAGGGGAGGTGTTGCGTGGACAGTGAAAAACTAAAAAATCTGGATCCACGTTCTATGTTTTTTCGAGTTGGTTAGCAAAAGCATTACTGGAGCTAAGGTAAGGATTGATCCATCTGGATCCACGTTCTGTTAAGTAACAGCTAGCTGGATATAGTTTAATTTAGTTAATGTACATTGTTACATATGACCATTTCTGCAATATTACTATCCATTTCTGAAGCAGTAGTGATGATTTGCATGTTCCAATTTTTTATGAATGTTGATTCTTTCATGGCAGAAGGAATGAATGATAAATGAGAGAAGCTTGGGAACTATCGGCTGATACCTCCTTTAAGGTCAAATATATTTTGTTGTAGCGTACATCTGTCCAAAATAATGGTGTTCAGAAAATTCAACTTTCTATGATTTATATAGCTTTTACTGCAGGAATAAATACTAGGTAGTACCATGCTGCAATGCTATCATTTTGACCAACAAAATTTGATTTTCCTCTTCCTAATTTCAATCATGACAACCTGTAATGAAGCTGTGGTGATGTAGAGGTATGAACACGGAATTTAAAAAGCTTATGAGCTAAAGAGCTTTGGAATAATGGATGCTAATAATGACTCCTCCTGCAATGGTCACACACCTATAGATTCTTCAAATGGCAATGGTTAAGTGAATATCATTTCAAATAGCTAGGGTAAATGTTACTATCTTTTAAATTAAACAATGATTTATTCTTCTTTCCCATTTTGACTTCTAGCCGGTTCAAATTACAAGAATATATTTACTATCAATGGTTGTGGAAATCCACGATTTTGGATCTAGCTATGCTCGGTGATCTCCAGTACTGCCATGTCTCGCACACATTTTAAATGATAGTTCCACTCTTCTGTTATGATCTTTTGGTCCATTATTATAAGTTAGCGCTATGTTTTTCATTGTGCCCACAAGGTTGCAAGTATTATCGCCATTTGTTAGCAAGTTGCATCAGCAAATACCTGGCATTTATTATTATTTTTATCATGGTAACTATAGTCTCTTATCTGACAAAACAACATTAAGTTCAAAGCTTCTTTTCAGATATGCATGCATCATTGTTATGCTGCTTTTATTGTTTTTGTCAAGTGAAATTTTGATTATACACTTGTTTATCAGCAGACATTTGATTGAAGATGAAGAAGAGGATTATCACTCCAGGCCTGCAATAGAAGCTTAGTAGTGTATTAGTTATAGCAAAATTGGCATTTATAAAAAGCTAAGGTGAGAGAAATATCTTGATGATTGTGGTAAGATAGTGTGCTTATGTATGTCCTTGATTTTGGTATTTGTCCTTCAAATAAATGATGGATTAATTGATTTATGGCAGTATGGCTGTAATTGTCCTATGATCTCCTATGTACTATGTAAGAGATGAACAGAAAACATATTGAAATGATTAGCATTTCTTCCTTTGTAGGAGTACCTATTTTCTGTTTGAAGATAACTAATATTGTGTCTTGGTAAGACATGGTTGGAGCTCCTCTTTTGGGATGGCATGCCTGATTGGTGGATTGGTTGATCCTGGAAGAGATGTGGGAAGTAATGTCCTTGCAATATGTTTCATCCCAATTTGTGCTCCCAGGAACAATTAATATGCTGGGGAAGGGAAGTAATGTTTAGTAAAAAATATGTAATTATAATCCAAGGGACTTCTCTGTAGTACAAATATCCCAGAGCTTGGCTGATTGCCTACTTTTGTTTTGGTAAATATAATTCTATATGTGATGTTTTGCCCCTTAAAACAATACATTGTTTAGATTGATTGACTATAAAACCATTTTCACAACAACAATGAGAAAAACGGCGCGGCAAGGCGCGCATTTCCCTCTAGTCAGCTACATATGCGCTATGCTCAGAGCACTGTTAACCCGGCGAACATGAGCGCAGCAAGCGCAAAGCATAATCCTACAATCGTCGCAAATGCCTACAGGATGGTAAATGTAACCAAAAAAAAAAACACATTAGAAGGTCGGTGATTAAACCTAGCACCTTCCCATTGCTTACGGCTCGAACAAACTGCTGCCAGTAAAAAAAGTGAATGGGAAGTCTCATAGTTTACCTTTCCTTCTGACTGGAAATTGAACTTGACAGTGAACCATCTCACTCCTCTATCGACAAGAGGGGCCAGTGCAAGGGCTCTAGTAAACTAAAGAAGTCGTCTGTTAGAACATATGGCAATGGACTTCGACAAGTAGCAATGCATTCTTTAAAACTTGAAAAGCTTAAGGATGTTCCTCAAGTTACCACTGCAAAGCAGAGTAGTATCCAACTATGCTTCACTACACTAATCCGGGTAACAAGTTATACACTGAGTTGGAGACTAACTCACCCTCCTGCGCGAAGAATTTTAGTAACTTGACTACCAGCCCACAACATTGCCATTAATTTAAGGAATCTGTTTTAATTGGTATAGAACACATTATAGTGGGAACTGCTTTACAAGAAACATATTTTACAACCATTACCATACCTCTCCACTGTTGCAGCATAACCCATCCTACCAGGAGCAGGCGAAAAATGGAACCTGAAAAGTAAATCAGTCAGTGACTCCCTTCCGGTCCATCCAATGCTCCTATTGCATCTGCAGTTGTTTTGGCTCATGAAGATGCATGAAGTGAAATAAGGTTTTAAGTGAATTAATGGTCTTTTTCTCATGACCGATGAAAACTTTACATTTTGAAATTACATAATAAAATGTTTGTTCTGAAATTAATGGAAAACTAAAAAACAGCATGGCATCACAGTTACCATGCATTGACCTACCAAACTAATAAAAAGGTGGTGACATAATACACAGTATTATGTAGTCGATAAGACAAAACTCCAGCAGCACCATATCTCTTCAATTGTTCTAGCAACCTGAACCAGCAATAAGACATGAGAAATGGTGAACTGTCATTTTATAAGACAAAATTTAAAGAGTAAACATGATGTGTCATTCCAAGTATTGGTATAATTGGCCATAGGGGACATATTAGTATAACATGAAAAAGGTTTGAGAGCTTGACTTGACATTCATTAGACTCCGTTGCATGGATGGTGCTAGGTTCTTCTGTAATACATGCGAGGGTATCGGTATAACAATCCATGACTAAGGTTGAGTCCTTAGGCTCAATTAAATGGATGATGCAAGGTTCTTCTGTAAGGTATTACTCACACTACCATTATATGCTATATGTTAGTCCTAGCCTAGCAATTTTTCTGCCCATATATATTTGCATAAAAGACTAACTAATTTTCAAGCGAACCCAAATAGATACAAGAGCACCAACTTTGGTGAGGTCTTCTGCTTCTCTGAGTACATTCTAGTGCAGAATGCAAACTCAACTGTTAAGCTAAAGTCCTAAAGACTGTCATGGGACATGATAAAACGAAGATGTATTATTGTCTTTGGATTTACAGTTAGTTGTGGATACTCTTTAGGCGAAAATCTTCTGAAAAAATCTTTGCCATAATTTCTTTCCCCTGTATGAAAGAAGAAAATAATTCATCCCTAGAAAAACACAAAAAATTGGAGAAGCAAAGTTATTATGTGCCACAAAGATCATACCGGTCGAGCCTCCTTGTAGCTGCTTGCTTTCTTCAATATTAACTGCATGCATGAACCTAAAAAGAAAATACAGATCAGAATATGCATCAACAAAAAAACATGTACCCAAATCTAAATTATATTATTGTAAGTGTTCGTTTGTTTTAAGGAGTTCCCTTAATTCCTTATTCCCTAAATGAGCGGTTTACAACTTTACATAATAGCGCCAGTAACTACCTACGGGGATTTACAAAAGGTCAAAAATTGCATCAGAGTTACACTCCTAACGATGCAACATAAATTCCATGAATATGATGTACGCGTTGCAGGCATGTTTTTGTCTACCCAACAAAAGCGCGGGTAATTTCAGGATTTTGCCAATCAAAGAAGCACCAGGACTAGCTGATTGCCTCTACTCTCATCACGCTACAAATTCAAATTTTACTACAACATTTCAGAATTATTATCTTCTACTCCTTCTTTTCAAATGTAAGTCTTTTTATTGATTCCAACAAGGGACTACGTACGAAGCAAAAATGAGTAAATCTACACTCTAAAATATGTCTATATACATCCGTATGTTGTAGTCCATTTGAAATCTCTAAAAGGACTTATGTTTAGGAACGGAGGGAGTAGTTCCAGGAAGACAACAGACATCCTAACAATATTTTGTTAATTTTCTGCATTAGTTACTAGTTACAACTCTTTTAGTGGAAGTATTACACATCTCAGTTAACAAAATTATCTGTAAGAAGTTTACAAAATGAGAAATGTCCTCCAAAAGTTTGTTAAGCATCCTAGGGATTAATCTGCAACATTCTTTGGGCTTGGAGAACATATCTTCACTGGAAAGTCTATTATGCTTCCAAAATGTGCTCATAATAATTGTTGTTTGTATAGTTGAATAACATGACATTATTGTATGTGTAGTATTTCATCAGTTGTTGGATTCATGTCATGCCAAGAAACATCATTTGTTACAATTGGATAGAGATTCCTCACTGATCCTTTGAGGTGAAAGCATGCTTCTCATCTTATAGTGTTTGCTATGATTGCACAAGCTAATTTTTTATCCTCTAGTGTTCTTACCTTTTATTAATGTTAGGGTGTCATATTGAATACCATGCATATTTTTACCAAGAACTGACAGTATGTTTCTGCACCAAAAAAATCAAAATGATTGTAGGGTGCGATTTTACTATGATCATTCGGATATTTTTTTACAAGAGGTGGTATAAGCAAAGGCTCTAAAATCATAAACTTAAGTGAGGATGTATTCGCAATATTATTTACCCGGGGAGATAGATGCCCTTAAAACCATTGATATGGATCAAGTATTAGACATTTTTATAGTTTAGGTTCTTTGTATAAATTGTACGTGACATTAATGTTCAAACCTTTTTATACTAAATATTTATACCTCCTTATACCTCATTTCATCACCAATCTTAATAAAAAAAATCTCAATACAACATTTAGTGACATTAATAATTTACCTATATTGAAGAAAAACAGTCGGTTTAATACAATTCAGAAATCTATTATAATTTTTATCTCTGGTCATTTAGTTGAACTCTAATCAAAGTAAACATGGTGAGAAAAAGAGAATTCTAGGGAGGGGTGATGAGTGTGTTTGTGTCATATAAATAGTGTATTTATATGTGTTTGTGCCTACTCCAATATCCTGATAATGTTTTGTACAATCTACAGGTCAGAAAAATATCCTAAATAAATATTTTGAGGGTGTGCTTTTCTAGTTTGGTTTGTTAGAAATTCTAGAGTGTATAAGTTAGCAATAAATGCCTTTCTCCTCAATAACTGACGTGTAATTGTCTATAAACTTTCTTCACGACTATTTCCAAGTCGGGGCGGTCGTGTGGCACCCCCCCGATCTTGTACATATTTCTGCCATCGACCAAGGGTCATAAGAGTGCGGCTCAAAAATATGTGGGAGTCATGGTAGAATGCCAAAAATTCACATCCTGTCGTGGAATTAACACGTCAGACGTCCTAGCAGAAGGACTTAGTCGTGGAGCCATCGCAACGAGATTAGAAAAAAGGGGTTAAAACGGACAAGGGACACGAGAGTTTTATACTAGTTCGGCCCCTTACGATGAGGGTAAAAGCCTACGTCTAGTTGTGATGGGATTATTGGGGTTTCGATGATCAGGGAGAAAATACGCTTGCCCGAGTCTCGAGTTGTTGTTTCTTGTCCCTGAACCGCCGCCGGGTCGTCCCTTTATATACACAGTTTGACGCTCGGCCGGTTTACAGAGTTCCGAGGCCGGCTCATACAAGTGTCCGGTTCGGTCTCTTCCTTTCCCTAACTTACAACACAAGTTATACAACTATGGCGGTTTACAACTATGGGCCCTAATCTGCCTTTGGGCTCTTGGCCTCTAAGCTTTACTAGTAGAGCGCCATCTTCTTTATCTTCATGGGCTTCAATACGGATGAGCGTGAACCGGCCCCTCCTGGGCGGTTTACACTCAGTAGTTATATCCTCAACATTAGGCCCCAGATTGAACCTGTTCATGTCAATCTTCAATACTTAGAAAAATTCCCTGAATATCTTCTTACAATCCTCGTAAACCGCCATGATATCTTCTCCTTGTAAACTTTGGTAAACCGCCATGACGTCATCTTCTGAAATTGCAATAAATCGATATGATGTCATCTCTGTATAAAAAGGTTATAAAGATTCCCTTCATTTAATTAACTTCCGAAGATCGAGGCGATAGCTGCGCCCCCTCTTGCCGCTTCGGGCTCCTCGATTCTCATGCCTGCCGCTTATCCCCTTGCCTTTATAAATAAGACCGGGGGTCCTTCCATTTCCCCCCTTGCCTCTTCGCATCTTCCTCCTCGCGACCTCGAAGAGCTCAAGCATCGCCGCCGCCGTCGACCCTTGAACCTGCACCGACTAGGCCGCTGCATCATCCTATTCGTACCAGGGACCTTGCGACACTCCTCCGCCGCTACGTGGCCCTGGTAAGTACTCCCTTCCTCAACTATCAAATCTGCATTAGGGTTCCAAAGTTCTTCGGTGTTCATCAGCATTCATCGGTGCTCATCTGCTTTCCCTTAGCATCTTCTTGAATCTAGCTAGGACTGACAGCTTCCTCTAGTGGCCAAAGCCGTAGTTTTAATCTATCCCTCCATAGTATCTCGTTGTTCCTAGATAGATCCCATCTGGACTATTAATGTTCTACCGTCGCCATTTTTAGGCCTCAGAAAATTTTCTTTACTAGGCCGCGGTAGATCCAAAATTACAATGCCATCTTGCGAAACCTGTTTCTTCAGTACTTGGTAAATTTTAGATGTGCTTCTTCCATTTGTAGGCGGTTTAACCTTTAGAAAATGATAATCCGCCAGGTACCATTAGCCCTCACATAAACCACCACCTTAACTTGAGCACCAATATCCGGTTTATAGTGCATATATGTTTGAATTAAATCCCCTGGTTTAACACCGGTTTCTGCACATCAATCTTGAATCGTGAACCGACTTTTGCACTTCCTTTACAGTTTGTCTTCCAAAATGGCCAAGCAATTTGCCTCTTGCAACTGGGTTCCTTCCCGGATCACAGAAACACAACTCAATGGATATGTTCTAACTGGCGCTTTGGCTAAGAAGGAGGTCATTCATTTGTGAGTCCCTGGCTCTGAGTGCCCTCCTGAACCTCAAGATGGATAAGTGGTTGTATTTATGCAGCATATAGACCGGGGATTTAGCCCTCCCGGATCAAAGTTTTTCCGAGATGTACTTGCTAGCTTCCAACTCCATCCTCAAGACATTGGACCGAACTCCGTGTTTAACATATGCAATTTCCAAGTGTTCTGTGAAGTTTACCTTCAAGAAGAACCAATTGTTGAGCTCTTCCGGGACTTCTTCCACTTAAACCGCCGAACTAAATTCTCTGATGGCCCCAATACTGAACTTGGCGGAGTGTCTATTCAGAAGAGGAAAGAAGTCGATTTTCCTCATGCCAAACATCACAGCCACCCCAAAGATTGGAATCAAACATGGTTCTATTGTCAGAACATCGCTCCTGCTGATGAAAACCCTCTCCGGTTTACTGTGCTCACCGGCTCAGCAATGGCCATCCATTGCCTCAACGGCTCACTGCCAAAGAACGACAAACTTATGCACCTCAACTTGCTAAGCTCCGGGCTTTCCTAGCAAACGGCTTAACCGGCATTGACCTCGTTCGTTGCTGGGTTTCGTGGGGTATCCTGCCTTTAAGCCGCCGCACCAGGTTGATGCATGAGTATACCGGGGACATCAAGGACCCTCAATGGCACCATGAAATAGAGATAACTGATGATGAAGTCACTGAGGCTGTCAAGAAGATGCTGGATGAACCGATCACTGAATGCGGCAAAACTGGGATGCATCCCTTTTATGCCTCCAACAAACCTCCAGCAGAAAAAATTTTATCCTTCTGCCTTTTTGATCCTTCTCCGCTTTAACACTGTTCTGATAATCCTTTGTTTATTCTTATAGGCCAAAGATCCTTTCTGGAAGAGGAAAACTCAGGACAAACCGCCAAAAACTCAAGACAAACCGCCGAGGGCTGCTCGTGCCAAGAGCAAGGCCATCAAGAAGCCAGCCAAGAAGAAAACCGTCGAGTCCTCTGATCCGCCCGAAGATGTTGATGATTCGGAACAAGAGGTAGACCTTGACTCCCTTGGCTCATTTTTCATACATCTTATTGACAACGACCATTACCAGGATGATGCGGAAGCTAGCCTTGCTGACAATGTAGAGGTAATCTCCCTTTCCTCCAATTCCGATCTTGTGCCAGTAAGAAAAATTCGTCGCGCAGTCCGGAAAGTGAAGCGTTCACATCCTTTCACTCATTTGGATCCACAGCATCCTGAAGCTTGTCGCACAACCCGGCATAGTGGCCAGCAAGTCACTTCTTCCGGTACCCTCTTAATCCTTCTGACTCAAATTATCAGGTAATTTCCAATTCATCCTCTGGCGATTCATCAACCACGCAAATGCCTCCCCTTAAGACCGTCCCTGGGTAAGTACAATAATCTTAGCTTTGCCTTCTTGCGCCGGTTTACCATATTAATCCTTTGTATGCCATTTTGCAGTGCCAAAGCCTGATTTAGCAAGAAGGCAAAAACTAATGCTCCCACTGGTGAAATTGAACCAGATAGGACCTCAGAAGGTGCTGGCGGAGATGTTGATGTCGCCATGGATGACTCTATGCCACAAGGCCAGGCCACTGATGCTGACCCGCCCGAAGTTAACCCGATGAGCCCTCATATCAATCCACCAAGCCCACAAGACAATCCTCCCAGTCTGACTGCTAATCCGCCAAGCCCTGCCAAGGCCCCAGACAAACCGGCGAGCCCAAATACAACAACTGATGATGTTGTGATTACTGGGGTTGGCCATACTTCTCCTGGTAATCCTGTCGCTTTGGCAAAGCACAGTGCCAAAGTGGAATCTGCTGCTGAAGAGAAAGGCAAGTGGAAGGCTGATGTGTCGAGTTATGCTCATCTCCCCGCTCAGGAACTTCATTCTGGATACCTAAACCGCGTATACACCAGTCGTGACTATGAGGCCGGTTTGGTCAATTTGATGAAGGAGCATTATGAGGTAACTTCCAAACACTTCATAAATTTTCTTTGCACTATATATCAACTCCATTGTAGCCCCCAAGGGCCGGTTTATCTCTTCAAGATGAACCGTGACTTTAAATAAAAAGACTTTCAACTGTGTAGCCCCCAAGGGCCGGTTTACCTCTTCAAGATGAACCGAGACTTTCTGTTCCAAACTTGTCCTTGTTGAATTCCTTCACCTTTGATTTTTCTGATCAATTATGCATTAGCCCGCAAGTGCCAAGATTAATACTTGTATTGAGCCTTGGGACTTTGAATGATAGTCAAAAATAAAAAGCAATTCGCATTAGCCCCCAAGTGCCAAGTATATAACTTGTTATGTGCTTGGGACTTTGAGAAAAAATCTTAACCTCTTCATCATTTGTCTTTTGCAGGCTGACTTGAACAACAAGGATTCCCAGATTGCTGATCTTCAAGAAAACATTAAGTCCCAGCAAGCAGAAACCTCCAAAGCAAAAGATGAACTAAAGGGCGCTTTGACTGCCATGGAGCAGTTGAAGGATGGTTTCAAAAGTGAGCGGGCAGATTGGGAAACATAAAATGCTGCTCTTTTATAGTGGGTTGAAGATGCTGAAGCAGCGCTTAAACCGGTGGCAGAGGAGCTAACTGGGCTGAAACATCAAATCAATGCCATGACTTCAGCAATATTTAGTAAATACCTTTTGTCAACACCTTCCTTGAACATTTTTGAAGTTGCCGGTTTAACACCAAATTCTTAAACCTCTTGTAGGTAGCCGTGTTGCTCATCTGGGCTCAGATATAAGGATGAAGTTGAAGGCAGCCTATACGGTGATAGAGCAATTGTATACTGGTGCTCAACGAGTCATCTGTGCATCTTCCTTCAACAAACCGGCACCAATCTTGATCAAGGATACATTGGCCAAATTCTCTATGGCCCCAGCCCAAATAGAAGAGGTAAAGCGATCTACTGCAAGAGCTGGCGCTTTAACAACACTGACGCGGGCCAAAGCATGGATTGCTGATCTTGATCCGGCAGATATTGCAAAAGGCTATCCCGGTCAACAAGAAGATGGATCAGACTTTGATAATGAAGCTCTCAAAGTCTTGACAAAAGAGATGCGCCCACTGGCAAGACAATTGGCTGAGGAGGTTGATTTGTCTGTCTACCGGTCCAGCTATGACGCAGACGGCAAACGGGTTGACGCAGCTGTGAAGGAAGCTCAAAATTTAATCCCTCCAATCCGTAAGCACACCTATGCCCTTGACATTGAACCGTCCAACCTTATAAGCAACGAAGCTGCCTTTCAAGCCTTAACCAGGATTGATTGGACCACCCTTGACTTCCAGCCACTGGGTGAGGAGGAGGAGGTTGAACCGGCGCGAGATGATCCTTCAACTTCACGTCAGGCTGGTGCTGAATCATAATCCGCCAGCCGGTTTGATTTTTACGTGTTGCGGGCAACAAACAATTATTCTTTTGGGCATCAAAGCGCCTTGTAATAGGCTAGTTGAAATACTTTGATCTTCTGCCATCGTGCACTGCTACCTGATACTGTAATCCGGCATGATTGTTGCTATGCTTGCTTTATTTGCCTTGGTATTTCGTATAAATCCTGGCTTCTGCATTTTAAACACTTAAACATGTCCTGGAAGTTTACTGCCGGACAGGTTATGATATCCAATACAGAACCAGAATCCTCATAACCAAGGTTACAAAGTAATGAAATATGAAATATATCATACCTGTGATATTAAATCACTTTTGTTGGTTCACCAACTTGTTTAGTAAGGGTGAGAATCCAAACTTTGAGTATTGGAAAATACCCACCGCATTATGCTGGTGCGTAATAAGCCATGCCGGGTATTGATAAACACCAGATGATCATCCTGGCGACTTATAGTCAATGCCAGACCGGATTGAAAGATGCCGGTTCATAATTGATTATGTGCTAACAGCTGTGTAACACCCCGGATGTAACTTTCCATCTTTGTAACTCCAACTCTTGCCATTTTCGGCTATGTGATATGATATTCCCTCCGTGGTTGGGTTTTGTCTTTTGTTTTGCATTTTATTCATGTCATGCATATCATATCATGTCATCATGTGCATCTCATTTGCATACGTGTTCGTCTCATGCATCCGAGCATTTTCTTCGTTGTCCGTTTCGCAATCCGACACTCCCACATGCACCGGCGCACCCCTCTTGTCTCTTTTCGTGTGCGGGTGTTAAACATTCTCGGAATGGACCGAGCCTTGCCAACTGGCCCTGGTATAGCACCGGTAGACCACCTGTCAAGTTTCGGGTCATTTGGAGCACGTTTGATACTCCAACGGTTATCCGCATATCCGCAAATGCCTCTTTTGAGTTGCAGCCCAACACCCCTCCAAAACAGCCCAATAACCCATCTAAGTCACTTCCATGCTCTCCGTCGTCGGATCACGATCGTGTGGGCAAAAACTACACCTCATTTGGACACTCCTATCTCCTTCTACCTATAAAAACACCCCCTCCCCCGAAATCCCTGATCATTTCCTACCCTAACCCTAGCCCCGCTCCTCTCCGCGCCGCCGGACACGTTCGGACGGAGCCGGACGCGTCCGCCGCCGTGCCCCCGGCGAATCGGATCCTGCCACGTGGCGCTTCGGCCGCCGCCGCCGCCGTCGGCCCGCCAGGCCCGCGGGAGGCCCCCGCGGCCCGCGCCTCCGCCCCCGCGGTCCGTCGTCCGCGCCGCCGCCGCCCATCTCCGCCGCCGTCGCCGGCCTCCACGCGCCGCCCGGCCGGAGCCGCGCCGCCCCGGCCCTCCATCTCCGGCGCCGC
The DNA here is from genome assembly GCF_002162155.2 of Triticum dicoccoides. Classification (NCBI taxonomy): domain Eukaryota; kingdom Viridiplantae; phylum Streptophyta; class Magnoliopsida; order Poales; family Poaceae; genus Triticum; species Triticum dicoccoides. Next base: position 395,519,034 of record NC_041389.1, read on the forward strand.
GCTCGCCGCCCGAGACCTCCTCCGGCCGCCGCCCCGTGCGCCGCTCCGCGCACCGGCCGCCGCCGTCGCCTCTCCGCCGCCGGCCGCCGCGCCCCCGGCCGGTTCAAGCCGCCGCCGACCCAGATCCGGCCCCGAGCTCCATCCCCGGCGGCGAACCTCGAAGACGCGCGCAGCCGGATCCAGATCCAAGCATCGGTTGACTTTTCTTCTCCCCGATTTTCGTCTAAGTCATTTTCTGTCATAAATTTTGTTGCATGTTCATCACCCCACATCTTTGCACCCATGGCTCCGTTTTGGGCGTGTAGCATACCGAATTGTTCGTCCCGAAGAGTAAATCATTTCATCTCATTGCATCATTTACATTTGAGATCATCTTGATGCCCGAAATGCTGTTAGAAGAGTGCTTCATAATGTTAGTTTCAGAATCTTATCAGAACGAGCTCTTTTGTCATTTTTGCCATGATTGATGTGTGCATCCTATGGATTTGATCCCTAAATGTGTTTTTAACTAGGCTATGTCTTATTTACAGAGGTGCTTACCATGTATTTTTGTGATCAATGTGGTGACTAGCACAAGCATGCAAACTAGGCTTCGTGATATTGCTGATTTTAGTCCCTGTTCTGGTGTAATTTTGATGCCATGTAAACATGTTGCTACAGAGAGATCCATGCATAATTTGAGATACTTCAGTAAGGGTGTGTTGAACATATGGTTATGCTCTATCCATCCATGGTCCTGGTTGCAATTATGGATTAGTCTAGCATGTCATTTTCGAGCTCTACTTTTGCTTCAAAATGTTTCCTGGCAGATTGTTTACATGTTATTCAATTTGGCCAAGGTTGTTGTAGTTGATCCGGGTATGCTATGATGTTGTTCTTGCCATGTATAGCTTCTATGCCATGTCTTCTGTATGGATGTATGCTTAGTTTATCAATAGATGCTTTGTAGTGAGTGCATCGAGCTCATGAAGGTGCCTTCGTAATTATGTCAATGCCATGCTTTGTTTGCTGAATCTGTTAACGAAACTTGCTATGTTTACATGGGTGCCATCATATTCTTTGTTCCTTTTTGGCTTATGGTCAGTAAGGGACTTTTGATCTAGGCTTTGAGTAGATTCATGCCATGTTTTGTTTTGCTATTATAAGTTCCTGTAGCATGTTGATAACTTGCTCTGAACATTGCTTCGTGATGCTGTTTATGCCATGTACAACCTGATATTTTTTGCACTTTCACCATGCTTGTTTGAACCTGTTATGATGTGATTTAGCCGTAGCTCAGTGTTCCTATTTTGTTAAGCATCTCCTGTAGATCACTTACATATGTTTTGTTTTTATGTTGGGGTGCTGTAGCATAGTTTCTTGTTGCATGGTAAGTAGCATCATGCTGTTAATCGCAGCTTTGTGCCATTCTTGTTTTGCTTGCCATTTGCAAACCGTGCATCCGTTCCCGGTGATCCTTATATCGATTTCAACCGAAATCATCTCATCTTTCCAGCGGCATACTTGGTTTGCCAAGTTTATGCCTTGTTCATCCTTTTTCCTCCCGAAGCACGCATACGCATTGCATATCACATCTCGCATATCATGACATGTAGTGCATCATGTTGCTTGTGCATTGCACCGTGATTTATTGTGGTTCCTTTGCTTGTGCTTTTGCCTTGGGTAGAGCCGGGAGACGAGTACGTGCACGAGGAACCGGTTGAGAACGCTTACAAGGATCAAGCCTTCGACAACTCTGAGAACCTTGCAGGCAAGATGACCATACCTTCGATATCACTTCTATCTTTGCTTGCTAGTACTCGCTCTATCGCTATATTAGCTGTACCTGCCATTGTTTATCATGCCTCCCTATTGCCATGTCAAACCTCTAACCATCCTGTCTTAGCAAACCGTTGTTTGGCTATGTCACCGCTCTTGCTCAGCCCCTCTTATAGCGTTGTTAGTTGCAAGTGAAGATGAAGTTTGTTCCTGGTCGGAACATGGATATTTTGGGATATCACGATACCTCCTGTTTAATTCATGCACCTTATATACTTGGTAAAGGGTGGAAGGCTCGGCCTTATGCCTGGTGACTTGTTCCACTCTTGCCGCCCTAGTTTCTGTCATACCGGTGTTATGTTCCTTGATTTTGCGTTCCTTACACGGTTGGGTGATTTATGGGACCTCCTTAATAGTTCGCTTTGAATAAAACTCCTCCAGCAAGGCCCAACCTTGGTTTTACCATTTGCCACCTAAGCCCTTTTCCCTTGGGTTTTCGCGAGCCCAAGGGTCATCTTTATTTTAACCCCCCCCGGGCCAGTGCTCCTTCGAGTGTTGGTCCGAACCGAGCAGCCTGCGGGGCCACCTCGGGGCAACTTGAGGGTTGGTTTTACTCGTAGCTTGACTCATCCGGTGTGCCCTGAGAACGAGATACGTGCGACTCCTATCGGGATTTGTCGGCACATCGGGCGGCTTTGCTGGTCTTGTTTTACCATTGTCGAAATGTTTTGCGAACCGAGATTCCGAGACTGATCGGGTCTTCCCGGGAGAAGGTATATCCTTCGTTGATCGTGAGAGCTTGTGATGGGATAAGTTGGGACACCCCTGCAGGGTATATAATCTTTCGAAAGCCGTGCCCGCGGTTATGAGGCAGATGGGAATTTGTTAATGTCCGGTTGTAGATAACTTGACACTTGACTTCATTAAAATACATCAACCGGGTGTGTAGCCGTGATGGTCCCTTTTCGGCGGAGTCCGGGAAGTGAACACGGTTTGTGTTATGCTTGGCGTAAGTAGTTTCAGGATCACTTCTTGATCACTTCTAACTTCTCGACCGATGCGTTGCTTCTCTTCTCGCTCTCACTTGCGTATGTTAGCCACCATATATGCTTAGTGCTTGCCGCAGCTCCACCATATTACCCCTTTTCCTACCTATGAGCTTAAATAGTCTTGATCTCGCGGGTGTGAGATTGCTGAGTCCCCGTGGCTCACAGATTCTACCAAAACAGATGCAGGTGCCGAGGATACCAGCGCAGATGGTGCAACTGAGCTGAAGTGGGAATTTGATGAGGCCCTTGGTCGTTACTATGTATCGTTTCCAGATGATCAGTAGAGGAGCCCAGTCGGGACGATCAGGGATCTAGCATTTGGGGTTGTCTTCTTTTCATTTGAATTTGACCGTAGCCGGTCTATGAGTGTATTTGAATGATGTATGATCTTAATTTATGTATTGTGTGAAGTGGCGATTGTAAGCCAACTCTCTTTATCCCATTCTTGTTCATTACATGGGATTGTGTGAAGATGACCCTTCTTGCGACAAAACCACCATGCGGTTATGCCTCTAAGTCGTGCTTTGACACGTGGGAGATATAGCCGCATCGTGGGTGTTACAAGTTGGTAATCAGAGCCATCCCCGACTTAGGAGCCCCCTGCTTGATTGTTTGCTGGCGATGTTGAGTCTAGAACAAAAATGTTTTGAGTCTTAGGATTATATATATCGGAGAGTAGGATTCTTTTTACTCCTCAGTCCCTTCGTCGCTCTGGTGAGGTCTCCTGACGTAGATGTTTTAACTTTCCTCTCCTCAAATTTCACTAAAAAAAAATTTAGGATCACGCGGGTATCTTGGAATCGTTCCGATGGTTTTGTGATGGGAACATTGTTCTTGGTGCCTCCTGACATTTAGGGGTTGTGGCAGTGTCCCGGGGAGTTGAGCTCCGAGGTGTTGTCGTCACAATTTTATCGTTGCAGTTCTGGAATACCTGAGTTTTGCCGACATCGAAAATCTCTTTTATGCAGTTGTTGGTGAGATAACCTCGACGTCACCCAGTACTGGGGAGTTTGGGAGTATTGCCATAACTTGTATAACGGATGCTTTTCGAAGGTTGAGGTACACGATTTCCGAAGGTTTCTTGGTTATGTGTTGACGGATGGATACAGCTGGATGTAGGGATTGTTAGTTTGGGTGAGATATATTGCTTCCCCTGTATCCCCAACACCTGATTGCATAACCAGAAAGTTTTGGGAGTTTATAGGTGGGATTCAAGTAGCTCTAGCATTTCTTCCCGCAGATATTTGGTTTGTGATTGGGTAATCCTTACCACTTATTTGTTCCAGTTGTACCTTGTTTATTTCATTCATCAATCTCTTATCAAGTGGCTTCTCACCTTTATGGACGTGTGATGTTTGCTTTGGAATTCATTCGTTCATCCTGGTTCGAATGTTTATTGTGAAGACTATATGTTGCAATTTCTATCCGTTGATTCAGCTTGTCTATCTGTCTATCAAGAGGCTAACGGATGTCACCCTCTTCAGGATGGCTCCGCCAACACGTCAGAATCCGAAACGCAATGATGGGAGTCAGGCGAACCCTCCACCTCCACCTCCGCCTCCGGAGGCATGGCAAGCTTTGATGGCATCCTCAAACGCCCATGCCCAGATGATGATCCAGCTCATGCAAGAGCGCAACCAAGGCCAAGGCAACCAAGGGAATCAAGGTCAAGGGCAGTTCAATCATCAGCCTCTATTTCCTACCCTCAACCAATTCCTTGCAAATCAGCCGAAGTCTTTCAGCTACTGTGTCGAGGCCACAAACGCCGATGATTGGCTCGTGGATATCAACAAGCATTTTGAATGCAGCAATGTCAGGCCTGAGGACTATGTCAAGTTTGCTTCTTTTCAGCTCAAGGATCAGACAGCTGATTGGTTCCAGCAATACAAGGATTCCAGAGGTGGTCGAGTGATTACTTGGACTGATTTCTGTCGGGACTTTAAAGCTCACCATATTCCTACCAGTGTTGTTGAGAGCAAGCGAGAGGAGTTCCGCAATCTCAAGCAAGGCAACATGTCAGTGTACGAATACAACAAGCAGTTTCAGAAACTTGCTCGCTTCACTAAGCAAGATGTTCCTGATGAGAAGAGTATGATCTATCAATTCAGAGGTGGCCTTAGAGAGGATCTGCAGTTAGCTCTCGTTCTTGTTGAGCCTACTCAGTTTGATCAATTCTACAATATGGCACTCAAGCAAGAAGGTGCTCAGCTCAAGTGTGAGGCTTCTAAGAAGAGAATCAGGGATGCAGTGCAATCTTCTTCTTCCTCACAAGTGGCAGCTAAGCAGCAGAAGTTCTTCCTTCCTCCTCCTCCGTTTCGTCAGCCTTACCAACAGAAGAACTCAGGTGGTCGTGGATCATCCCACCCACCCAACCCAGGCTATCAGAACAAGTCTCAGCCTCAAGCTCCAAGGTCAAATGCTCCTTATCATCGTCCGCTCTCAGAAGTGACTTGCAACAAGTGCCAGCAGAAAGGTCACTACGCGAACAAATTCTTCAATCAAAGGCGCCTTCCTCCTCCTCCTCCTGCGAGATCTTCAAGCAATGCTGTGGTCAAGCATAATCCAAAGTCTGCAAAGGTGAACATGATGAATGCAGCTCAGGCAGAGGATTCTTCTGACGTGATCATCGGTAATCTTCCTGTTAATGATATTCCTGCAAAAGTCTTAGTTGATACTGGTGCATCGCATTGTTTCATGTCAAGACCGTTTTTTGCCAAGCATGAATTCTCTTTGTCACATTTGGGTAAACCCATGGATGTCGTTTCTCCAGGTAAACGGTTGAGCTCCAGTTTGGTGGTTCCGGATACCACAATCAAGATGGGCGACTATAAATTTCTGTCTTCTCCAGTTGTTCTTGGCGACTCTGATATTGATCTAATTCTCGGGATGGACTGGCTTTCTAAGCACAAGGCTCAGCTTGATTGTGCTGCCAGGCAAATTCAATTGACTCACCCTTCTGAGGATGTTATCATCTATGCCGCTCGCGATGAAACCATTCGGTTGTTTTCTCTCAATGAGAAGGGCGAGTTGGATGCTATTTCTCAAATTCCAGTTGTTTGTGAGTACCAAGATGTCTTTCCAGAAGAGCTTCAGGGTATGCCTCCTCATCGGCCAGTCGAGTTCGTTATTGATCTTGAGCCTGGAACTGAACCTGTTTGCAAGCGTCCTTACAAGCTTGGACCCAAGGAGCTGAAGGAATTAAAGAAGCAGCTCGATGAACAAGAGCGTCTGGGCTTGATCAGACCGAGTTCATCCCCATGAGGTTGTGGAGTTCTTTTTGTCCAGAAGAAGGATGGCACGGACCGACTTTGCGTCGATTACCGTCCATTGAACAAGAAGACAATCAAGAACAAGTATCCACTTCCCAACATCAATGAGCTTTTCGAGCAACTCAAAGGTGCTAAAGTATTCTCCAAGCTTGACCTTCGTATGGGTTATCATCAGATTTGCATTCGTGAACAAGATATTCCCAAGACAGCATTCAGAACAAGCTATGGTTCTTATGAATATATTGTCATGTCTTTCGGCCTTGTCAATGCTCCTCCAACATTCTCTCGCATGATGAACTTTATCTTCAACCCCTACACCAATGAATTCGTTCTGGTGTATCTCGATGATATCTTGGTCTTCTCCAAGAATAAGCAGGATCATGCCAAACATTTGTGATTGGTGCTCGACAAGCTCAGAGAGCATCAATTCTATGCGAAGTTTTCCAAATGTGAGTTCTGGCTTGATGAAGTTCTTTACCTTGGTCATATCATCTCTGCCAAGGGCATTGCTGTTAATCCCGCGAAGGTTTCTGCAGTTCTGAATTGGGAACCTCCTCAGAATGTCAAGCAGCTCCGCAGTTTTCTTGGTCTTGCAAGCTATTGCCGAAGATTCGTTGAGAACTTCTCTAAGATTGCAAAGCCTCTTTCCAACCTCCTCCAGAAGCATGTCAAGTATGTCTGGACGCCTGAGTGCGACGTCGCTTTCAACACCCTCAAAGAGAAGCTAGTCACAACTCCTGTCTTGACTCCTCCTGATGAATCCAAGCCATTCGAAGTATTCTGTGATGCTTCCCTTCAAGGTCTCGGTGCTGTGTTGATGCAAGAGAAAAAAGTTGTGGCCTATACCTCTCGTCAGTTGAAGCCCAACGAAAATAACTACCCCACTCACGATCTTGAGTTGGCGGCAGTTGTCCATGCATTGATAACATGGAGACATCTCTTATTGGGAAGGCAAGTGGACATTTTCACCGATCACAAGAGCCTCAAGTATATCTTCACTCAACCCAACCTTAACCTCAGGCAAACTCGATGGGTTGAAATGATTCTGGAGTACAATCCGAGTATTGAATATACTCCTGGCAAGGCGAATGTGATTGCAGATGCTCTGAGCAAAAAGTCTTATTGCAACAGTCTAATTCTCAAGCCGTTTCAACCGGATCTTTGTGAGGCTTTCCGCAAGCTGAATCTTCAAGTTGTTCCTCAAGGCTTTCTTGCCAACCTCATAGTCTCTCCTACTTTGGAAGATCAAATTCGTGAGTCACAACTCCTGGATACCATGGTGAAGAAGGTGAAACGTGGTATTGACAAGGGCATTCCCAAATACAAGTGCTATCGCTTGGATGACAAAGATACTCTTTTCTTCGAGGATCGAATTGTGGTTCCAAAAGGCGATTTGAGAAAAGTCATCATGAATGAGGCACACATTTCCCTCCTATCCATTCATCCTGGAAGTACAAAGATGTACCATGACCTCAAGCAGTCGTATTGGTGGACTCGAATGAAGCGAGAGATTGCTCAATTCGTGAATGAATGTGATGTCTGCAGAAGAGTGAAAGCAGAACACCAAAGACCAGCTGGTCTCCTCCAACCTCTTGCTATTCCGGAATGGAAGTTTGACCATATCGAGATGGACTTCGTGACTCGTTTTCCTAAGTCCAAGCGTGGAAACGATGCTATCTTCGTTGTCATTGACAAGCTTACCAAAGTGGCTCATTTTCTTCCTATCAAAGAATCTATCACAGCAGCTCAGCTGGCAGAGCTATACACCTCCAGAATTGTCTCCTTGCACGGCATTCCACAATTGATATCTTCAGATCGTGGAAGCATCTTCACTTCTAAGTTCTGGGACTCATTTCAGACGGCCATGGGCACCAACATTCGTTTCAGCACAGCTTTCCATCCTCAAACAAGTGGCCAAGTCGAGCGAGTCAATCAAATCCTTGAAGATATGCTCAGGGCTTGTGTCATTTCCTTCGGTATGAAGTGGGAAGATTGTCTTCCATATGCCGAGTTTTCCTACAACAACAGCTTCCAAGCGAGTTCGGGCAAGGCCCCATTCGAAATTCTCTATGGCAGAAAGTGCCGTACTCCTCTCAATTGGTCTGAGACAGGTGAACGCCAACTTCTTGGCAACGACTTGATCACAGAAGCCGAAGAAATGTGCAAAGTCATTCGTGAGAATCTCAAAGCTGCGCAATCGCGACAGAAGAGTTACTATGATAGCAAGCACCGTGACTTGGCTTTTGAAATCGAAGACCATGTCTACCTCCGCGTCTCTCCAATGAAAGGCACTCGTCGCTTCGGTATCAAAGGGAAGCTTGCCCCTAGATACGTGGGTCCTTTTAAGATCATTGGAAAAAGAGGCGATCTCGCCTATCAACTTGAGCTTCCATCCAACTTCGCGAACGTGCACGATGTGTTTCACGTGTCACAGCTTCGAAAGTGCTTCAAGACTCTTGAGCGCACTATCAACTTCGAAGAGATCGACGTCCAAGAAGATCTCTCTTATCATGAGCATCCCGTTGCTATTCTCGAAGAAACCGAGCGCAAGACTCGCAACAAGTCAATCAAATTCCTGAAAGTGAAGTGGTCACACCATTCCGACCGATAAGCCACCTGGGAGCGCGAGGATCACCTCCATTCTGAATATCCGGAGTTCTTTCAGTCCTAGATGTCGGGACGAGATCCTCTTGTAGTGTTGGAGTGTTGTAACACCCCGGATGTAACTTTCCATCTTTGTAACTCCAACTCTTGCCATTTTCGGCTATGTGATATGATATTCCCTCCGTGGTTGGGTTTTGTCTTTTGTTTTGCATTTTATTCATGTCATGCATATCATATCATGTCATCATGTGCATCTCATTTGCATACGTGTTCGTCTCATGCATCTGAGCATTTTCCCCGTTGTTCGTTTCGCAATCCGACACTCCCACATGTACTGGAGCACCCCTCTTGTCTCTTTTCGTGTGCGGGTGTTAAACATTCTCGGAATGGACCGAGCCTTGCCAAGTGGCCCTGGTATAGCACCGGTAGACCACCTGTCAAGTTTGGGGTCATTTGGAGCTCGTTTGATACTCCAACGGTTATCCGCATATCCGCAAATGCCTCTTATGAGTTTCAGCCCAACACCCCTCCAAAACAGCCCAATAACCCATCTAAGTCACTTCCATGCTCTCCGACGTCGGATCACGATCGTGTGGGCGAAAACTACACCTCATTTGGACACTCCTAGCTCCTTCTACCTATAAAAACACCCCTCCCCCGAAATCCTGGATCATTTCCTACCCTAACCCTAGCCCCGCTCCTCTCCGCGCCGCCGGACACGTCCGGACGGAGTCGGACGCGTCCGCTGCCGCGCCCCCGATGAATCGGATCCTGCCACGTGGTGCTTCGGCCGCCGCCGCCGCCGCCGGCCCGACAGGCCC
>NC_041389.1:395528915-395611989 GCF_002162155.2 Triticum dicoccoides
CCCATGCGCCGCTGCGCGCACCGGCCGCCGTCGTCGCCTCTCCGCCGCCGGCCGCCGCGCCCCCGGCCTGTTCAAGCCGCCGCCGGCCCAAATCCGGCCCCGAGCTCCATCCCCGGCGACGAACCTCGAAGACCGCGCGTAGCCGGATCCAGATCCAAGCATCGGTTGACTTTTCTTCTCCCCGATTTTCGTCTAAGTCATTTTCTGTCATAAATTTTGTTGCATGTTCATCACCCCACATCTTTGCACCCGTGGCTCCGTTTTGGGCGTGTAGCATACCGAATTGTTCGACTCGAAGAGTACATCATTTCATATCATTGCATTATTTACATTTGAGCTCATCTTGATGCCCGAAATTCTGTTGGAAGAGTGCTTCATAATGTTAGTTTCAGAATCTTATCAGAACGAGCTCTTTTGTCATTTTTGCCATGATTGATGTGTGCATCCTATGGATTTGATCCCTAAATGTGTTTTGAACTAGGCTATGTCTTATTTACAGAGGTGCTTACCATGTATTTTTATGATCAATGTGGTGACTAGCACAAGCATGCAAACTAGGCTTCGTGATATTGCTGATTTTAGTCCCTGTTCTGCTGTAATTTTGATGCCATGTAAACATGTCGATACAGAGAGATCCATGCATAATTTGAGATACTTCAGTAAGTGTGTTTTGAACATATGGTTATGCTCTATGCATCCATTGTCCTAGTTGGAATTATGGATTAGTCTAGCATATTATTTTCGAGCTCTACTTTTGCTTCAAAATGTTTCCTGGCAGATTGTTTACATGTTATTCAATTTGGCCAAGGTTGTTGTAGTTGATCCGGGTATGCTATGATGTTGTTCTTCCCATGTATAGCTTCTATGCCATGTCTTCTTGATGGATGTATGCTTAGTTTATCATGAGATGCTCTGTAGTGAGTGCATCAAGCTCACGAAGGTGCCTTCGTAATTATGTCAAGGCCATGCTTTATTTGCTGAATCTGTTAACGAAACTTGCTATGTTTACATGGGTGCCATCATATTCTCTGTTCCTTTTTGGCTTATGGTCAGTAAGGGACTTTTGATCTAGGCTTTGAGTAGATTCATGCCATGTCTTGTTTTGCTATTATAAGTTCCTGTAGCATGTTGATAACTTGCTCTGAACATTGCTTCGTGATGCTGTTTATGCCATGTCCAACCTGATATTTTTTGCACTTTCACCATGCTTGTTTGAACCTGTTATGATGTGATTTAGCCGTAGCTCAGTGTTCCTCTTTTGTGAAGGATCTCCTGTAGATCACTGCCATATGTTTTGTTTTTATGTTGGGGTGCTGTAGCATAGTTTCTTGTTGCATGCTTAGTAGCATCATGCTGTTAATCGCAGCTTTGCTTGCTAGTACTCGCTCTATCGCTATATTAGCTCTACCTGCCATTGTTTATCATGCCTCCCTATTGCCATGTCAAACCCCTAACCATCCTGTCCTAGCAAACCGTTGTTTGGCTATGTCATCGCTCTTGCTCAGCCCCTCTTATAGCGTTGTTAGTTGCAGGTGAAGATGAAGTTTGTTCCTGGTCGGAACATGGATATTTTGGGATATCACAATACCTCCTGTTTAATTAATGCACCTTATATACTTGGTAAAGGGTGGAAGGCTCGGCCTTATGCCTGGTGACTTGTTCCACTCTTGCCGCCCTAGTTTCCGTCATACCGGTGTTATGTTCCTTGATTTTGGCGTTCCTTACACAGTTGGGTGATTTATGGGACCCCCTTAACAGTTCGCTTTGAATAAAACTCCTCCAGCAAGGCCCAACCTTGGTTTTACCATTTGCCACCTAAGCCCTTTTCCCTTGGGTTTTCGCGAGCCCAAGGGTCATCTTTATTTTAACCCCCCCCGGGCCAGTGCTCCTTCGAGTGTTGGTCCGAACCGAGCAGCCTGCGGGGCCACCTCGGGGCAACTTGAGGGTTGGTTTTACTCGTAGCTTGACTCATCCGGTGTGCCCTGAGAACGAGATACGTGCGACTCCTATCGGGATTTGTCGGCACATCGGGCGGCTTTGCTGGTCTTGTTTTACCATTGTCGAAATGTTTTGCGAACCGAGATTCCGAGACTGATCGGGTCTTCCCGGGAAAAGGTATATCCTTCGTTGACCGTGAGAGCTTGTGATGGGCTAAGTTGGGACACCCCTGCAGGGTATATAATCTTTCGAAGGTCGTGCCCGCGGTTATGAGGCAGATGGGAATTTGTTAATGTCCGGTTGTAGATAACTTGACACTTGACTTCATTAAAATACATCAACCAGGTGTGTAGCCGTGATGGTCCCTTCTCGGCGGAGTCCGGGAAGTGAACACGGTTTGTGTTATGCTTGACGTAAGTAGTTTCAGAATCACTTCTTGATCACTTCTAGCTTCTCGACCGATGCGTTGCTTCTCTTCTCGCTCTCACTTGCGTATGTTAGCCACCATATATGCTTAGTGCTTGCCGCAGCTCCACCGTATTACCCCTTTTCCTACCTATGAGCTTAAATAGTCTTGATCTCGCGGGTGTGAGATTGCTGAGTCCCCGTGGCTCACAAATTCTACCAAAACAAATGCAGGTGCCGAGGATACCAGCGCAGATGGCGTAACTGAGCTGAAGTGGGAATTTGATGAGGCCCTTGGTCGTTACTATGTATCGTTTCCAGATGATCAGTAGAGGAGCCCAGTCGGGACGATCGGGGATCTAGCATTTGGGGTTGTCTTCTTTTCATTTGAATTTGACCGTAGCCGGTCTATGAGTGTATTTGAATGATGTATGATCTTAATTTATGTATTGTGTGAAGTGGCGATTGTAAGCCAACTCTCTTTATCCCATTCTTGTTCATTACATGGGATTGTGTGAAGATGACCCTTCTTGCGACAAAACCACCATGCGGTTATGCCTCTAAGTCGTGCTTAGACACGTGGGAGATATAGCCGCATCGTGGGTGTTACAAGCTGATAACTGGAAGCCACACCGGGTTAAGAAACACCGGGTTGATGAAATGACATATAGTCTGAACGAGTCAGTAAATGCCGGTTTAGAATTTGATCAAAAAGAGATAAAACTTGCAAAAAATAAAATCAAATAAAACTTGTAGTCGAGGCTTTTCGAGGGCTGCCAGGCCCAAATTCGAGGCTTTTTGTGGGCTGCCAGGCTGCTGAGTTAAACCATTTTACAAAGCTTTTTAAGATGGGCCTCCAACTAACCAATCGTCATTTTAACTTTGACAAGTTCAGGGTCTGTATAAGCGTAACTTGTCAAATGTTCAGCGGGTCATGCCAGGATTACCTGGATAGGAGTGGCTTACTTGATGAAGGCAGGTTAACCCGGGGTTTTAGGTGAATACACCAGGCTTCCAAGCCGTGGGTCGATACCCAATTACAAGGGTCCTTTCAAACTCTTTGTTACTTTACACAAAGAGCCCCCAAGTAACTTTGTGAGCTGTGCTCAATGGGTGCCTATGTTTGAGTTGTGCTGTTAACAACAATACTCTCTTTGGCACCTTGAGTGTGAAGCTCCCAAGCTGTATTGTGGCATAATAGCCGGTTTAATGGACAAAACAGGACATCGCTTTGTAAGCAGAAGCCCCCTTGTAACCAAGAAATATTGGAAGAACGGCGGAGACCCTCCTTGTAGCAAGGATGTCGGTTTATTATATTGATCATAATATATACATTGTCAAAATATGTACATAATGAGAGCCTATGACTCAGGTGTAGTAAGGCCGTAGAAGAGGGATATTCCACGGCCAACGGGTCTCTTCCTCTGATTTTCTTGAGTCTTTGTGCTCACGAACGTCGATGAGGTAGTATGATCCGTTGTGCAGATTCTTGCTGACCACAAAGGGCCCTTCCCAAGGTGGGGATAACTTGTGCATATCGGTCTGATCCTGGATGAGCCGGAGCACTAAGTCGCCTTCTTGAAAGGTTCTTGTTCTAACCCGGCGGCTGTGATAACGCCACAGGTCTTGCTGATAAACCGCCGAACGAGCCAATGCCATGTCCCGGTTTTCATCTAACAGGTCCAGTGCTTCTTGACATGCTTGCTCGTTGTCCGCTTCAACATAATTGGCAACCCGGGGCGAGTCATGACGAATATCACTTGGGAGTACCGCTTCTGCCCCATAAACCATGAAGAAAGGTGTATAACCTGTAGATCGGTTTGGGGTGGTGTTTATGCTCCATAACACAGATGGTAACTCCTCCACCCAACAACCCGGTGTCCTCTTCAAAGGAACCATAAGCCGGGGCTTGATGCCCTTCAGGATTTCCTGATTGGCTCTCTCAGCTTGACCATTAGATTGGGGGTGAGCCACCGATGCCACATCAAGCCGGATGTGTTCTCGTTGACAAAAGAACTCCATCTCTCCCTTGGAGAGGTTCGTGCCATTATCTGTGATAATGCTGTGTGGAAAGCTAAAACGGAAGATCACCTTTTTGATGAATTGAACCGCCGTGGCTGCACACTTGCTCACTGGCTCCGCTTCAACCCATTTAGTAAACTTATCAACTGCCACCAACAGGTGGGTCTTCTTATCCTTGGATCCCTTGAAAGGCCCTACCATGTCAAGCCCCTAGGTAGCAAACGGCCAAGTGATGGGAATCATCCGTAGCTCCTGAGCCGGAACATGAGCTCGTCGTGAGAATTTCTGACAACCATCGCACCGCTACACCAAGTCTTCAGCCTCATCATGAGCCGTCAACCAATAGAAACCATGAAGAAATGCTTTAGCAATCAAGGATTTTGAACCGGCATGATGACCATAGTCCCCTTCGTGGATCTCTCGTAAAATCTCACGACCTTCTTCAGGAGAAATACAGCGTTGGAACACACCAAAGATACTGCAACGGTGTAACTCGCCGTTGTGAATAACCATGGACTTGGACCGCCGGACTATCTGTCTGGCTAAAACTGCATCTTCTGGTAACTCGCCCTGGTTCATATACGCCAAGTATGGAACCGTCCAATCCGGAATAATGTGTAAAGCGGCCACCAACTGTGCTCCGGATCAGGAATAACGAGGTCCTCCTCTATAGGCAACTGAACGGAGAGGTTGTACAAGACATCCAGAAAGGTATTGGGTGGCACCGGTTTACGCTTAGACCCTAGCCGGCTTAAAGCATCAGCTGCCTCATTTCTGCGCCGATCAATGTGCTCCACTTGATAACCCTTGAAGTGACCAGCAACAATATCCACCTCTCGTCGGTAAGCCGCCATGAGTGGATCCTTGGAATCCCAAGTACCTGAAACTTGCTGGGCTACCAGATCCGAGTCTCCAAAGCATCTGACTCGGCTTAAGTTCATTTCCTTAGCCACTCGAAGACCATGGAGTAAGGCTTCATACTCAGCTGCATTGTTAGTACAAGGGAATGTTAAGCAAAGAACATAATGAATTTTATCACCTCGAGGGGAAGTAAGGACAACTCCAGCCCCCGAGCCCTCCAACTGCCTGGACCCATGGAAGTGAATAGTCCAGTATGTATGGTCCGGTTTGTCCTCCGGTATCTGCAACTCTGTCCAATCATTGATGAAATCCACAAGGGCCTGGGATTTGATAGCTGTTCGAGGCATATACTTCAAACCGTGTGGTCCAAGCTCAATAGCCCACTTAGCAACCCGGCCAGTTGCCTCCCTGTTCTGGATTATATCCTCCAAAGGAGTAGAACTAACCACTGTGATGGGATGACCTTGAAAATACTGCTTAAGCTTCCGGCTTGCCATAAAAACCCCGTATACCAGCTTCTACCAATGCGGATATCTTTGCTTTGACTCAATGAGCACTTCGCTGATATAATAAACCGGCCTTTGAACCGGGTACTCCTTCCTAGCCTCCTTGCGCTCCACCACAATAGCTACGCTCACAGCCCGGGCATTAGCAGCCACGTATAACAATAGTGGCTCCTTATCAACTAGAGCAGCAAGAACCGGCGGTTCAGCCAACTGCTTCTTCAAGTCCTCAAACGCCGCATCAGCAGCATCGCTCCAGACAAAACTGTCTATCTTCTTCAGCATCTGATACAGAGGGATCGCCTTTTCTCCCAACCTGCTGATAAACTGGCTCAAAGCCGCGATATGACCCGCCAAACGTTGAACATCATTGATACATGCCGGTTTAGCCAGGGATGTGATAGCCTTGATATTTTCCGGATTAGCCTCAGTGCCCCGGTTGGACACCAGAAAACCCAAGAGTTTGCCAGCCAGAACACCAAAGACACACTTAGCCAGATTGAGCATCATTTCATAAACTCTCAAGCTATCAAAGGTTTCTTGTAAATCAGTTATGAGTGTCTTGGCCTTCCTGGACTTCACCACAATGTCATCCACATAGGCATGAACATTGCGCCCAATCTGAGTATGAAGACAATTCTGCACACAACGTTGATAAGTTGCCTGGGCACTCTTGAGCCCAAAGGGCATAGACACATAACAGAAGGCTCCAAAGGGAGTGATGAAAGATGTCTTCTCCTGGTCCTTAACTGACATCTTAATCTGATGATAACTAGAATACGCATCCAAGAAACTCAAATGCTCACAACCCGCCGTAGCATCAATGATTTGGTCAATACGAGGGAGGGCAAAGGGATCAGCTGGGCAAGCTTTGTTCAAATCTGTGTAGTCCACACACATACGCCAAGTGCCATTTTTCTTAAGTACCAGCACCGGATTAGCCAACCACTCTGGGTGAAACACTTCCACGATAAACCCTGCCGCCAATAGCCGGGCTACCTCTTCTCTAATGGCCTTGCGCCGCTCCTCATTAAAGCGGCAAAGAAACTGTTTGACCGGTTTGAACTTCAGATCAATATTAAGAGTGTGCTCAGCGAGTTCCCTCGGTACACCTGGCATGTCAGAAGGTTTCCATGCAAAGATGTCCCGGTTCTCACGGATGAACTCGATGAGCGCGCTTTCCTATTTTGGATCCAAGTTGACATTGATGCTCAACTGCTTGGATGAATCGCCAGGAACAAAATCAATCAATTTAGTCTCATCAGCCGATTTAAACTTCAAAGCCGGATCATGCTCTGTAGTGGGCTTCTTTAGAGAAGTCATGTCTGCTGGATCAACATTGTCCTTATAAAACTTCAACTCCTCCGTTGCACAAACTGATTCAGCATATGCCGCATCACCTTCCTCGCATTCTAGCGCAATCTTACAGCTACCATGAACCGTGATGGTCCCTTTATGACCCGGCATTTTGAACTGTAGATAGACATAACATGGCCTTCCATGAATTTAGCATAAACCGGCCGTCCAAACAAGGCATGGTACGGGCTTCTGATCTTGACCACTTCAAAGGTCACTATCTCGGATCTTGAATCATAATCATCTCCAAAGACCACCTCCAGAGCTATCTTACCAACTGGATAAGCCGAGTTACCAGGCACCACTCCATGAAAGACGGTGTTTGACGGTCTAAGGTTCTTATCTGTCAACCCCATACGCCGGAAGGTTTCGTAATACAAGATATTGATACTACTCCCTCCGTCCATGAGTACCTTGGTGAACTTATAACCTCCAACCTATGGTGCAACCACCAAAGCTAGGTGGCCTGGATTGTCAACCCGGGGCGGATGATCCTCCCGACTCCAGACAATAGGCTGCTCAGACCAGCGTAGATAACGGGGCACTGCCGGTTCAACAGAGTTTACTGCCCTTTTATGGAGCTTCTGATCGCGCTTGCACAAACTAGTAGTGAAGACATGATACTGTCCACCGTCTAACTGTTTTGGGTCGCTCTGATAACCCGACTGCTGCTGATTCCCCTGATTACTCTGCTGATTGTGACCATCTTGGTTGTTCTGATTGCCCTGGTTATTCTGAAATCCTGAGTCTGAGCCGCCACCACCGTAACCCGACTCATGAAACCCTGGACCGGAACCACCGGATGGACCCTGATCATACCGGAAGAGATTAGAGTTTTTGAATTCCCTCATGACGTGACAATCCTTCCAGAGGTGTGTGGCCGGAACCTCCTTTGTCCCGTGCTTTGGGCAGGGCTGGTTTAACAAACGTTCCAGATTCATGCCTCCATCGCGCTGGGGCGGTTTACCCTTACGATGCTGCATATTACCCTGCATACTGGTGTTAGCCACGAAGTATGAATTGTCCGCTTTACGCTTACCCATTGTTCCCGTGGCTCTCCTGGTTATGAAGTCCTTTTGAATTCTTTCCCTTCTCCTGCCTTTCTTCGTCAGAATCGGGGTCCTTGGTATTATCAGAATCAGCATACTTAACCAGAGTCGCCATGAGAGTTCCCATATCATTGCAGTGACGCTTGAGCCATCCCAACTTCATCTTCAGTGACTTAAACCGGCAATTACCTTCCAAGGTCAGAATTGCCGTGTTGGGATTGATGCGGCCTGACGAATGCAAAATTTCTGAAACCCGACGCACCCAATGGGTTGTCGATTCATTCTCTCCTTGGACACAAGCCGCCAGATCCACAATGGACATGGGTTGGTTGCACGTATCCTTGACGTTTGCTATAAATTTGGCCTTCAACTCATCCCATGAAATGATCGAGTTAACGGGCAGGCTCTTCAACTAGGTACGAGCCGTTCCTTCTAACATCATGGTGAAATATTTTGCACATGCCGCTTCATCCACATCTAGCATCTCCATTGCCATCTCATAACTTTTAACCCACGCCTCCGGGGGCTGATCAGCGGTATAATTAGGCACTTTACACGGACCCTTGAAATCCTTGGGCAGCCGCACATTACGCAGAGCCGGGGTGAGGCATGGTACTCCCCAAGAGCTAAAGGCCAAACCACGTTCAACTGACGCCGCTGGCTGAACCGGAGCGGGTTGATTCTGGTATTGTGCTGCTAACTCTGCTTCGCGCCGTGCTCTGCCGTTGTTCACCACATCCTGAGCATTCAAACCGCCATGCGCCTGATTAGGCCCGCGAGGGGCATCATGACGCCGCACACTGCTTGACACGGCTGGTTCATCCATGTGCCTGCTATAACTCTTGCTCGGACGGGGGGTTGAATGTATTCTGTCTCGGCTGTAGGAATAAGCCTGCTGCTGCACGACAACGGTTTGAAGAAGATCCCTGGCCCGTCACGTCTCAATCGCTGCTAGTGAGTCACCCTCCATCGGAATAGCTGCCAAACGCGATGCTGCAGCGATCATGTTATCCAAAGGGCTAGAGAAGTGACCCGATGGCGTTGTTACATATTGCGGCGGGTTGTCCGTCCGTCAAGGCGGGTCCATCATCCGTGGCTGATCCGGTGCCACCCCTGGTGCGTCGGTCCGGTGTACTGCTATCGGATTACTGGGGCCGGCTCCTGGCGTGTTGAAGAGATTCATACCCTCGTAAATCTGTGGCAGATGAGACTGGTACTTCCTTCTCATTACTTCGTTTGACGCATTCTGATCCAACAGAAGCCGGTAATTCTGCGCCTGGATCTGTTGTGATTGGGCATCCAAAGCGGCCCGTTCTTCAGCCATCCTGGCCTCCTTAGCCGCCAAGTCCGCCTTGGCCTGAGTTATCTGATCCTTTGGCTTTGCAACATCCGCATTATGCTGAACTTGGGTCTCCGGGGTGACTGTTGTGGTCAACAATGCCGTCAAAGCGTCCAGCAAACCGGCAAGAACTTGAGCCGGCCGGCGCGCCGGGCCTCCTGCCGCGGCTGCTGATCCGGAGATCATTGCTGTTGTGGATGAAGATTGCACGGTGGGCTGCGTACCAGCCATGAAAATTGCAACCCGGTTTGGCGGTTCAAGGGGGCCCGGAATACTGTCGCCATCGGAGCATCCCCCGATCCGGCCATCTTGCAACTGATACAGTGACTCGGTTTCGCCAGTGGATGATTCACCATCTGAATAGATGGCTGTCTCACCGTCAGACACCGGTTCAGATTCCGCACCATGGATGAACCCTACGAACGCACGCTTCATGGCAGGCTGAACCCGAGCAGGCCTTGCACACTGAGCCATTTCGACGAGGTCGGTGGAGATGTCCGGTTCACGGCCCGGTTCGCCGATCTTGCTGATGAAGACATGAATTCCGCTAAAGGGGACCGGGTACCCATACTCGATTGAGCCGGCCTCGAGGCCCCAGCCTGCGTCGTTGATGTAGATCTTGCCGCAACGACTCTTGGTCATTCGGCCAACCGCGTACCCTTTGAGTCCTTCAAAGTTGCCCTTTAAGAACTTGAAACCATCGTGCGATAGCCCCATGGTGGGCGCCAACTGTCATGGAATTAACACGTCAGATGTCCTAGCAGAAGGACTTAGTCATGGAGCCATCGCAACGAGATTAGCAAAAAGGGGTTAAACCGGACAAGGGACACGAGAGTTTTATACTAATTCAGCCCCTTACGATGAAGGTAAAAGCCTACGTCTAGTTGTGATGGGATTATTGGGGTTTCGATGATCAGGGAGCAAATACGCTTGCCTGAGTCCAGAGTTGTTTTTTCTTGTCCCTGAACCACCGCCGGGTCGTCCCTTTATATACACAGGTTGACGCCCGGCCGGTTTACAGAGTTTCGAGGCCGGCTCATACAAGTGTCCGGCTCGGTCTATTCCTTTCCCTAACTTACAACACAAGTTATACAACTATGGCGGTTTACAACTATGGGCCCTAATCTGCCTTTGGGCTCTGGGCCTCTAAGCTTTACTAGTAGAGCGCCATCTTCTTTATCTTCATGGGCTTCAATACGGATGAGCGTGAACCGGCCCCTCCTGGGCGGTTTACACTCAGTAGTTATATCCTCAACACATCCCCATTACTCAACATCGAGTCCTGTGATTTAAGTGTTGCTCTCCTTATGCTTCTTGATTTATCTGTATGAACTTGACTATGTCATGAATGTATATAAAAACAATTCCTTAGCTACTTATTTTCCTGGGTAATAGTAATTGCCATTGAGGGTTTTGCCGAGGTACATGCTTCATCTCCAAAATACAATGAGCTTATTTCAAAAAATTAGGTCAACTGTTGTGATGATGTTCTTTTGAAATATTAACACTTGTGCAAATATATTTTTCGGGTTAATAACTGGGATAGTTGTCATTTGAGAGACCACAAGCTCATCTACGGGCTCATAAAATTGTTGATATTTCTACTAGTCATGACTCCCAACTAGCTGGTGCCTCCTCGTAACTATCAAGTTTTGACTCTACAAATTTTGATTTCATGTCCTGCATTCATTATTTTGATCCTTCTCTTTTGGCTCTGCAAATTTTGATTTCATGTCCTGCATTCATACCAACTGGCTGCTGCCCCCTCGTAACTATCAAGTTTCAATTACACTAACCAATTATGCAATGCTATCATTATTTTCATGATTTTCACTAATTATATCCCTTCACTATAGAGTTTGTTCAGGTTTGTAGGCCAAAAATAGAATATTATCCTATAGGGGAGGTTATACAAATCATTGCCCAAGTTTACGGCTACGGTATATGGGTACTCTGCTCTCATTTTTTTAATTATGTCGGTTTTGGTTGGCATAAAATTGTTGATGAACGGAAAAAACTGGAATAAATTTTCTTCAAAGCCCTCCCCCTCCCATATCTCCCCCGCTGGGCATAAAAGTGCAGCTAGAAAAGATGTCATGGTGCAATGCCTGAAATTCATTTATCGGTCACTCAACATTGAGTGCTAGGATTTTTGTAGTCTTGCTCTCTTCATGCTTCTTGGAGCATCTCCACTCGTTCGGCCCCAGGCGCACCCGACGATTGTGGCTTGGTCCTTCGGTCGACGATTTTTTGGCTCTGGAGGCGATCTATTTCCCAGCCACGCCCCCAAGTTTCAGCCCTGAGACGTGTATAAATTCAAATTAGACATTTCCCGCTACCCAAAAAAAGCCACAAGTTCGGCGATCAATGGCTGCCACAAAGTTCGGCGCTCACCATCCACAGTTCGGCAATCAATCATACTCGAAAGTTCGTCGTTCAAAAGGAAGGTCGCGTAGCCAATGCATCAAATGATGGCGTGCTCCTTCGGCATCGACCTGGCGGGAGTCGGCGTGCTCGGGCTGGTCGACGCCGGTGCGGCTTCGGTGCTGGGCATCATGGAGGCATCATCACTCGGGCTTGGTGGCGACGTTGGGGTCAGCGTGGGAGTTTGTGCGGTCATCAACAGCATCTGGTTCAAGATGAGGCCGCGCTCTACCAGGTACCACGCCTTGACCTACTCGTCCATCGTCGACATGCCCGCGCCCATCAGGAATGCCAGGTCGGTGTTCCTTTTCTTCATGATGACGTTGGTCCAGAGTAGGTCGAGCTTGACGGTGTTGTTCATCATCAACACCGACTATCGCGCCTCGGATTTCTCCTTCCTCTGACACCGGCTCTCTGCTTGATGGACGCGTGCAGCTGCTCGGTAGCCGGTGCGGCGTCCTTCGCCGTCTTGGCTCGTTTGTTGCCGTCAGGTCGCCCATCCGCCGCCCCCAACATGGGCGCGTCTGGCTTGTACGTCTCCTTGGCCTTGGCGAGGGTGCGCCGGACATCCGCTCACTTCTCACACTTCTCGATCCGGGATAACACGTGGAGGTACTTGAACTCTTGGTCGGTGCTGCCGTCCTGGCGGTACATGGCGAACATCCGAACCATCTGCGTCGAAGAACTAGTGTCGGCGACGCACACGACGAAAAGAAGCGAGAGCCGACGTTTGTGCACACTTGACCCTCAATGTTGGCACCGCTTTCCGGGCGAGCCGTGATCTCCTTGATGATCCCATGCCATTTGTTGCAGGCCGTTTGGATGATCGCCCAATGGTTCGACATGGTCTTCGAGCCGCGCTGCATGTGGATGGTGGCGAAGTAGGGGTCGACCAACTTGAGCTCATTGAACTCCGACTTGATACGCTCCCAGTACGTGTCGGTGTTCTAGTTCGTGCCGTTCATCGGGTCGAGGCAGACGATCTTTCATGCTTCAACGAGGCACTTGTCTTCTTTAGACGTCCACTTGACGCGCGGCTCGCCGGTCCTGGCCCCTCGCTTCTTCTTTTTCCCTTTCCTCACAGGCGCAGGCGCCGGCTCCTCCTCCTCACCGTAGTCGAGCTCCTCGTCCATGTCACTGGCGAGGTCCATTGCATTGTTTTGCTCCTGGAACCCGTGGGAGGCGGCCGAGCCGCTCGTGATGATCTCGTCCATGTTGGCTTCTGTTGCATCGGGGTTGCCAAAATGCGACGACGAGGCTTGCAAGAAGTGCAGGGTGCCATGGCACAGTGGTGCTGTCGGGGAGGTGGCGTAGGTGTACGGGGGGTACTAGACGCCGGCGAACGCGTGCGAGAGCGTGTGCTGGTCGGGGTTCAGACCGGAGGGTGAGGCGTGCTGCCCATGCAGAAAGGTGATGTTGGGGTTGAATCCTCCACGCGCGTCACCATCGGCATAGCCAGGCGAGGGTGTGCATCCACAGGGCTGTGGCGACGGCGAGAAGCTAGCCGGCGACCCGATGCTCTGCTAGCTCCAGGCAGCTTGCGGGGCCATGGATGATAACCCACAAGTATAGGGGATCGGTTGTAGCCTTTCTCGATAAATAAGAGTGTCGAACCCAACGAGGAGCTAAAGGTAGAATAAATATTGCCTCCAGTTCTATCGACCATTGATACAACTCTACGCACGTTTAACGTTCGCTTTAAGTATGAAACTAGAAGTACTTTGTAGGTGTTGGTGGATAGGTTTGCAAGATAATAAAGATCACGTAAATAAAATATAGGGGTTGTTTAGATAAAGACACAACTAATTAGTTTAGTAGAGAGCTTTTTGTCATGAGAAAGTTATTTGTCCCTAGGCAATCGATAACTAGACCGATAATCACTATTGCAATTTTATATGAGGGAGAGACATAAGCTAACATACTTTCTCTTCTTGGATCATATGCACTCATGATTGGAACTCTAGCAAACATCCATAACTACTAAAGATCATTAAGGTAAAAGCCAACCATAGCTTTAAAGTATCAAGTCCTCTTTATTCCCATACGCAAACAACCTACTTACTCGGGTCTGTGCTTCTGTCACTCACACCACCCACCATAAGCAAATCATGAACATATTGTAAACCCTACAGCAGGGATCCCTCACGCTTGCGCAACATAGAGAGCACCATAGGAAAGCACCAATAATAAAACATGCAACTCAAACCAATCACGATCATCAATCAACCCATAGGACAAAACGGGTCTACTCAAACATCATAGAATAGCCATACATCATTGGGAAATAATATATAGCGTTTAGCACCATGTTTAAGTAGAGATTACAGCGGGAAGAAGAGGTGTTACACCGCTGCGTAGAGGGGGAGAGAGTTGGTGGTGACGGCGGCGAAGTTGTTAGTGTGGATCATCGTCATGATGATGGCCCCGGCAGCGTTCCGGCGCCCCAGGTAGAGAGGGGGAGAGAGCGCCCCTCCTTCTTCTTCTTCCTTGACCTTCCCCCTAGATGGGAGAAGGGTTTCCCCTCTGGTCCATGGCCTCCATGGCGGCGGAGGGGCGGGAGCCCCTCCGAGATTGGATCTCTCTCTCTCTGTTGGAATGTGCATGAAAGCTCAAAAAGAAACTAAGTGGGTGTGCATCCAACTTGCTTGCTCACGAAGACCTAGGGCACTTTGAGGATGCCCGTCATTGGAATATACAAGCCAAGTTCTATAATGAAAAATGCCCACTAGTATATGAAAGTGACAACATAGGAGGCTCTCTATCATGAAGATCATGGTGCTACTTTGAAGCATAAGTGTGGTAAAAGGATAGTAGCATTGCCCCTTCTCTCTTTTTCTCTCATTTTTTTGTTTTCTCTTTTTTTGGCTCTCTCCTTTTTTTGGCCTTTTTTTATTATTTTATTTTTTGTCCGGAGTCTCATCCCGACTTGTGGGGGATTCATAGTCTCCATCATCCTTCCCTCACTGGGACAATGCTCTAATAATGATGATCATCACACTTTTATTTACTTATAACTCAATATTACCACTCGATATCTACAACAATATGACTCTATATGAATGCCTCTGGTAGTGTACTAGGATGTGCAATGATCTAGCATAGCAAAGATATCAAAAAATGGACAAGCCATGAAAATATCGTGCTAGCTATCTTACGATCATGCAAAGCAATATGACAATGAATGCTCAAGTCATGTATATGATGATGATGGAAGTTGCATGGCAATATATCTCGGAATGGCTATGGAAATGCCATGATAGGTAGGTATGGTGGCTGTTTTGAAGAAGATATAAGGAGGCTTATGTGTGATAGAGCGTATCATATCACGGGGTTTGGATGCACCGGTGAAGTTTGCACCGACTCTTGAGGTGAGAAAGGGCAATACATAGTATCGAAGAGGCTAGCAATGATGGAAGGGTGAGAGTGTATAATCCATGGACTCAACATTAGTTATAAAGAACTCACATACTTATTGCAAAAGTCTATTAGCTATCGAAACAAAGTACTACGCGCATGCTCCTAGGGGGATAGATTGGTAGGAAAAGACCATCGCTCGTCCCCGACCACCACTCATAAGGAAGACAATCAAAAAATAAATCATGCTCCGACTTCATCACATAACGGTTCACCATATGTGCATGCTTCGAGAATCACAAACCTTAACACAAGTATTTCTACCAGCCCACAATTACTCACAAGCATGACTCTAATATCACCATCTTGATATTGCAGAACTATTGCAAGGAATCAAATATATCATATTCAGTGATCTACAAGTTATGTAGGATTTTATGACTAACCATGTGAATGGCCAGTTCCTGTCAACTCTCTAAATAGACATAAGTGAAGCAAGAGAGTTTAGTTCTTTCTACAAAAGATATGCCCACGCTCTAACAAATATAAGTGAAGCAAAAGAGCATTCTACAAATGGCGGTTTTCTATGTGTAGGGAAACAGGCAATCCAAACTTCAAATGATATAAGTGAAGTGTGAAGCACATGAAGCATTCTATAAAACCATACTCAAAAGATATAAGCGAAGTGCATGAAGCATTCTATAAATCAACCAAGGACTATCTCATACCAGCATGGTGCATTTATTAAAAGAAAAATAAACAACACACGACGCTCCAAGATTTACGCATATCATGTGACGAATAATAATATAGCTACAAGTAAAACTACCGATGATTGTTAGAAGAAAGAGGGGATGCCCTCCGGGGCATCCCCAAGCTTAGTTGCTTGGAAATCCTTGAATATTACTTTGGGGTGCCTCAGGCATCCCCAAGCTTATGCTCTTGCCACTCCTTTTTCCTTCATCCATTGTGATCTCACCCAAAACTTCAAAACTTCAATCACACAAAACTTAACAAAACCCTCGTGAGATCCGTTAGTATAATAAAACAAATCACCACTTTAAGTACTGTTGCAAACCCATTCATATTTTGTTTTTGCATTGTAGCTACTGTAATATACCTTTTCCATGGCTTATACCACCGATACAATCGATAGTTTCATCAAAATGAGCAAAACAATGCATCAAAAACAGAATTTGTCTTAAACAAGACAGTCTGTAGTAATCTAAACATCCAGCATACTTATGTAACTCCAAAAATTCTGAAAAATTAGGACAAAATAAACAATTTTTATAGAAGTACTATGCAAAAAGTTTCAGAAGCGTTTGACTTTCCAGTAAAAAAAATGTAAAATCACGCACTATAGACAAAGTTTCTATTTTTGCACCGCACAAACCAAACAAGCAATCTAATCATCTTAAAGGCAGATCTTGGCACATTATTTTTATAATACAATGGATTTATACAAGGGGATACTTTTTTTTGAAAAGTTTCTGTAATTCAATATTCACAAAGTTTCCATGGCCATGAACAAAGTTCAAGGCATGCTCCCACTTTAACAATGCTCGTCTCTCTCACTTTCACTTTTCTTTTTGAAAAAGTTTTAGGTTCCCCTCTTTATTTTATTTTGTTTTTAAACTTTATAAAAGCACTCAACAGAAATAAATGACTCTCTAAAACTTCCAGGTTGTCTCCCTGGCAGTGCTTTCTTTAAAGCCATTAAGCTAGGCATATAGTGCTCAAGTAATGGATCCACCCGGATCCCAAGGTATATCAAAGCCAATTTTAATTAACAATGATTTGTAATTTAGTAGTGAGCACAAAGTAACATATATCACGTAATGATGAAGTCTAATTCTCTTCCAATGCATCGGCATGTTATAAAAGAATAATTCATGCACACAAAGTAAAGGCCAATGCATAGTATAAACAGTTTCTTGCAATTTTATCGTATTGGAAACATAGAGAGATGGAGATGTAGTTCCTCTCTCATAATAATTGCAAGTAGGAGCAGCAAGAACATGCATATTATATTTATCAAAATCATCATGTGCAATAGTAAAACACAACCCATCAATATAATTCTTAATAAGCGCAAACTTCTCCGATAAGGTGTAGTTGGGAGAATTCAGAAAGATAATAGGACTATCATGCGTGGGTGCAATAGAAAAAATTTCATTCTTAACATAAGGAACTATAGCAAGTTCATCTCCATAAGCATAATTCATATTGGCATCATGGCCACAAGCATAGCAAGCATCAAGTTCATCAAAACGGGATATTTCAAATGAATCAAAGAGATCATAGCAATCTTCCTTCGGTAAGCACGAAGGAAAATTAAACAATGTATGAGTTGAAGAGTTACTCTCATTAGAAGGTGGGCACTGGTGATCAATCCGCTCTTCCTCTTTTTGTTCTTCGCTCCCCTCATCATCTTTTTCATCCAATGAGCTCACAATTTCAGCATTTTCTTCTTCCATAGATTCCTGCAACATATTAGTCTCATCTTGGACAGCGGTGACTTTCTCAATAAATGCATCAATATTGGAATTGTATTCATAATTCTCATAGCAAAAAATTTAGGCCTATAAACATCATCATCAAAAGCTTCATACTTTTCAAACAAAGATACAATTTCATAAGCACCCTTAAAAGCAATGAATTATTCTATTCGTTCCACATCATAGTAATCATATATACCATTAGCATAAGAAGCTAAGGTTTCATTATCATTAAATTTGCATGAAAAGGGAAGGTGTGGAGCCTTCATCCTAGAGAAACAAGTATAATCATATCTCAAGCATAGTTGCCGAGCATACCAATGCAACATATGAATTTGATCCCATAAGAGTTTCCCTTTTTGAGTCAAGCGATAATCCCTAAAGTATTCACGTTGATCCAACGTGTCTCCCATTACATAATTGAATGGGGTTTTCTCAGGATTATTAAAGTAGTGCATAATATCTTTCACATAATGAACATCGAGGGTTTTAGGAGGTTCCCCATCGCCATGAGTAGCAAGTAGACCCAATTTTTTGGTATTTCGTGTTCCATATCCATAACTAAAGATAGAGAACAACTTAGAACAGCAAATAAAATCTACTTAGTGATAAAGCAAACAAGCACACACGAGAATATTCACCCCACGCTATTGCTCCTCGGCAACGGCGCCAAAAAAAGGTCTTGATAACCCACAAGTATAGGGGATCAGTTGTAGCCTTTCTCGATAAATAAGAGTGTCAAAACCAACAAGGAGCTAAAGGTAGAATAAATATTCCCTCAAGTTCTATCAACCACCGATACAACTCTACGCACGCTTAACATTCGCTTTAAGTATGAAACTAGAAGTACTTTGTAGGTGTTGTTGGATAGGTTTGCAAGATAATAAAGATCACATAAATAAAAAGTAGGGGCTGTTTAGATAAAGACAAAACTAAGTTAGTTTTAGTAGAGAGCTTTTTGTCATGATAAAGTTATTTGTTCCTACGCAATCGATGACTAGACCGGTAATCACTATTGCAATTTTATATGAGGGAGAGTCATAAGCTAACATACTTTCTCTTCTTGGATCATATGCACATATGATTGGAACTCTAGCAATCATCTGTAACTACTAAAGATCATTAAGGTAAAACCCAACCATAGCATTAAAGTATCAAGTCCTCTTTATTCCCATACGCAAACAACCTACCTACTCGGGTCTGTGCTTCTGTCACTCATGCCACCCACCATAAGCAAATCATGAACATATTGCAAACCCTACAGAGGGGATCCCTCATGCTTGTGCGACACGGAGAGCACCATATGACAACACCAATAATAAAACATGCAACTCAAACCAATCACGATCATCAATCAACCCATAGGACAAAACGGATCTACTCAAACATTATAGGATAGCCATACATCATTGGGAAATAATATATAGCGTTGAGCACCATGTTTAAGTAGAGATTACAGTGGAGAGAAGAGGTGTTACACCGCTGCATAGAGGGGGAGAGAGTTGGTGATGATGGCGGCGAAGTTGTTGGTGTGGATCGCCGTCACGATGATGGCCCTGGTGGCATTCCGGTGCCATCGGGAGAGAGAGGGGGAGAGAGCCCCCCTCCTTCTTCTTCTTCCTTGACCTTCCCCCTAGATGGGAGAAGGGTTTCCCCTCTGGTCCATGGCCTCCATGGCAGCGGAGGGGCGGGAGCCCCTGCGAGATTGAATCTCTCTCTCTCTGTTTCCTTCTGTTTCTGCGCTCCCAGATTCTGCCCTTTCACCGTTTCTTAAATTCCCGGAGATCCGTAACTTCGATTGTGCTGAAATTTTAACAAGATTTTTATCCGGATATTATCTTTATTGCGGTGAAAGGAGGGCACCAACCGCCTTACGGAGTGGCCACAAGGGCCCAGGGCGCGCCCTACCCCCTGAGGCGTGCCCCTCACCCTTTTGGGCCCCTCGAGGATTGTCTCGCGTTGATTCCACTTCCCAAAATTCACATATATTCCAAAAAAATCTCCATAAGTTTGTATCCGTTTGGACTCTATTTGTTATGGATTTTCTGCGAAACAAAAAAAACATGCAACAAACAGGAACTGGCACTGGGCACTGGATTAATATGTTAGTCCCAAAAATCATATAAAAAGTTGCAAAAAGTATGTAAAAGTTGTAGAATATTGGCATGGAAGAATAAAAAAATTATAGATACGACGGAGACGTATCAGTGGCCCCGGGTGGATTCATCATCCCCGCGCGAGACGCCTCTGCCTGCTCCACCGCCGCTGCCCTGTCCCGGTCCCTCTTGGCGTTGAGCATGTTTTGCCGGTCGGTGGTGATAGCCTCCTGGCACTGAACCTCCGCCTTCCAGTCGGCATTCGACATGCCTGGTGGTTTTGCCGGCGGCGCCCTCGGCTTCCTCCACTTAGGCCAGGTGGCATTGGCGATGGCAGCGGCGCGAGGGGCCATATACTTCTTCGGCGGCATGGCGAGATGGCGGCCGGATGGCAGGGAGAGGGACGATAATGGCGGGAGAAGAGGGGCAGAAGGGGGAATGGAGGGGAAAAGCGGGGGATCAGCGGGAAAAGGGCCATCTCTCACCGACAGAGTGAACCCACGTGCCTTTTTTCTTCCGTCGGCGCCCCCAGGCGGCCGCTAGGGGCTCGGGTTCGGCTCGCGTTCGCTGGCTATTATTTCAGCCCAAACCAGCGATAAACAAGGTCCTGGGGGCGCGACTGGGCCGATTTTACAGCGTCGACGCTAAAAAGGAGCTCTGGGGGGCATCTTGGGGGAGCGAGTGGAGATGCTCTTAAGTAATGTATACTCTCTCCGTCCAAAAAAGCTTGTCCAATGGATGTATCTAGTGAAAGAAATATGCCCTAGAGGTAATAATAAAGTTGTTATTTTATATTTCCTTATATCATGATAAATGTTTATTATTCATGCTAGAATTGTATTAACTGGAAACTTGATACATGTGTGGATACATAGACAAAACATTGTGTCCCTAGTAAGCCTCTACTAGACTAGCTCGTTAATCAAAGATGGTTAAGTTCCCTAACCATAGACATGTGTTGTCATTTGATGAACGGGATCACATCATTAGGAGAATGATGTGATGGACAAGACCAATCCGTTATCTTAGCATAATGATCGTTAAGTTTTATTGCTATTGCTTTCTTCATGACTTATACATATTCCTCTGACTATGAGATTATGCAACTCCCGAATACCGAGGAACACCTTGTGTGCTATCAAACGTCACAACATAACTGAGTGATTATAAATATGCTCTACAGGTGTCTCCGAAGGTGTTTGTTGGGTTGGCATAGATCAAGATTAGGATTTGTCACTCCGAGTATCGGAGAGGTATCTCTAGGACCTCTCGGTAATGAACATCATTGTAAGCGTTGCAAGAAATGTGACTAATGAGTTAGTTACAGGATGATGCATTACGGAACAAGTAAAGAGACTTGCCGGTAACGAGATTGAACTAGGTATGATGATACCGACGATCGAATCTCAGGCAAGTAACATACCGATGACAAAGGGAATAATATATGTTGTTATTGCGCTTTGATCGATAAAGATCTTCGTAGAATATGTAGGAACCAATATGAGCATCTAGGTTCCACTATTGGTTATTGACCGGAGATGTGTCTCGCTCATGTCTACATAGTTCTCGAACCCATAGGGTCCGCACGCTTAACGTTCGATGACGTGTATTATGAGTTATGTGTTTTGGTGACCGAAGTTTGTTCGGAGTCCCGGATGAGATCACGGACATGACGAGGAGTCTCGAAATGGTCGAGAGGTAAAGATTGATATATTGGACGATGGTATTCGGACAATGGAATGATTTCGGAATGGTTCGGGTATTTTTCGGAGTACTGAGGGGTTACCGGAACCCCACGGGGAAGTAATGGGCCTACATGGGCCATAGGAGAGAGAGGAGGCAGCCCACAAGGGGTGGTCGTGCCCCCTCCCATGGGGAGTCCGAATTGAACTAGGGGAGGGCGCGCGCCCCCTTTCCTTCTCCTCCTCCCTCTCCTTCCCCCTTTCCCCTCTGGAAGAAGGAAGGGGGAGGCCGAATTGGACATGGAGTCCAAGTCGGTTTCCTCCCCCCATGGTGCGCCCCTTGGCCGGCCTTCTCCCTCTCCTCGTTTATATACGGGGGCAGGCCGGGGCACCCCAAAGCACATCAATTGTTCTCTTTGCCATGTGCGGTGCCCCCCTCCATAGTTTACTCCTCCGGTCATAACGTCGTAGTGCTTAGGGGAAGCCCTGCGCGGATCACATCACCATCACCGTCACCACACCGTCGTGCCGACGAAACTCTCCCTTGACCCTGTTGAGGGAGTCCTGGATTAGGGGGTCCTCGGACAGCCAGACTATGTACTTATGCTGGACTGTTGGACTATGAAGATACAAGATTGAAGACTTTTCATCCCGTGTCCGGGTGGGACTCTCCTTTGCGTGGAAGGCAAGCTTGGCAATTCAGATATTTAGATTTCCTTCTCTGTAACTGACTCTGTGTAACCGTAGCCCCCTCCGATGTCTATATAAACCAGAGGGTTTAGTCCGTAGGACAAGAACAATCATAATCATAGGCTAGCTTCTAGGGTCTAGCCTCTACGATCTCGTGGTAGATCAACTCTTGTAATACTCATATCATCAAGATCAATCAAGCAGGAAGTAGGGTATTACCTCCATAGAGAGGGCCCGAACCTGGGTAAACATTGTGTCCCCGCCTCCTATTACCATTAGCCTTAGACGCACAGTTCGGGACCCCCTACCCGAGATCCGCCGGTTTTGACACCGACATTGGTGCTTTCATTGAGAGTTCCACTGTGTCGTCAAGGTAAGGCTCTATGGCTCCTTCAATCATCCACAATGATGCGATCCAGGATGAGGTTTTCCTCCCCAGACAGATCTTCGTATTCGGCGGCTTCGTACTGCGGGCCAACTCGCTTGGCCATCTAGAGTAGATCGGTAGCTACGCCCCTGGTCACCAGGTCATGTTTGGAAGCCTGAACTACACTGCCGATGTCCGTGGAGACTTGATCTTCGACGGATTCGAGCCCATGACAGGTGCGTCGTACAGTCACGATGATCATGACTTAGATCTACCATCAGACGGCGTTCAGGAAATTACACCTGTAGCTGCCCCGGCTCTAAATCCAGAGCAGATCGTGCCATCCGAGGACGGGTGGATGGACCCCGCGACGGAGCCCGCACACTCAGCGGAGATAGAGCCGAACACAGACTTCCCCTCCAATGAGGTATGCATCGACGGACCCTCGGACTCGTCTCCGGCCATAGGCTCCAAACCGCGTACATTCGTGCCCATCGAACCTGATTGGGCACCAATCATGGAGTTTACCTTCACGGATATCTTTCAGCACTCGCCCTTGGGCGACGTGCTTAACTCATTAAAATCTCTCTCCCTCTCAGGTGACTCTTGGCCGAACTATGTCCGGCTTGAGCGGGAAGAGGATGATGAGGAAATTCATTACCCACCCACCACCGACTGAATAGCCACTGTCGATGACTCAACTGACATGCTTGATTTCGACTCCGAAGACATCGATGGTATGAATGACGATGCGGGAGAAGAACAGGAACCACCGCCCATAGGGCGCTAGACAGCCACCTCATCATATGATATATACATGGTGAACACACCCAAAGAAAACAACGACGAGGAACGGAAGCATGCAACGGAGGATAATCCTCTTGAGCAGCAACCAAAGCGCCAACGTCATGTTGGAAATATGCCCTAGAGGCAATAATAAAATGGTTATTATTATATTTCCTTGTTCTTGATAATTGTCTATTGTTCATGCTATAATTGTGTTATCCGGAAATCGTAATACATGTGTGAATACATAGACCGCAACATGTCCCTAGTGAGCCTCTAGTTGACTAGCTCGTTGATCAACAGATGGTCATGGTTTCCTGACTATGGACATTGGATGTCAACGATAACGGGATCACATCATTAGGAGAATGATGTGATGGACAAGACCCAATCCTAAGCATAGCACAAGATCGTGTAGTTCGTTTTCTAGAGCTTTTCTAATGTCAAGTATTATTTCCTTAGACCATGACATTGTGCAACTCCCGGATACCGTAGGAGTGCTTTGGGTGTACCAAACGTCACAACATAACTGGGTGGCTATAAAGGTGCACTACAGGTATCTCCGAAAGTGTCTGTTGGGTTGGCACGAATCGAGACTGGGATTTGTCACTCCGTATGACGGAGAGGTATCTCTGGGCCCACTCAGTAATGCATCATCATAATGAGCTCAAGGTGACTAAGTAGTTGGTCACAGGATCATGCATTACGGAACGAGTAAAGTGACTTGCCGGTAACAAGATTGAACAAGGTATTGGGATACCGACGGTCGAATCTCGGGCAAGTAACGTACCGATTGACAAAGGGAATTGTATACGGGATTGCTTGAATCCTCGACATCGTGGTTCATCCGATGAGATCATCATGGAACATGTGGGAGTCAACATGTGTATCCAGATCCCGCTGTTGGTTATTGGCCGGAGAGCTGTCTCGGTCATGTCTGCATGATTCCCGAACCCGTAGGGTCTACACACTTAAGTTCGATGACGCTAGGGTTATAAGGAAGATTTATATTTGATTACCAAATGTTGTTTGGAGTCCCGGATGAGATCCCGGACGTCACGAGGAGTTCCGGAATGGTCCGGAGGTGAAGATTTATATATGGGAAGTCATCATACGGTCGCCAGAAATATTCGGGGGTATACCAGTATTGTACCGGGACCATCGGAGGTGTTCCGGGGGTCCACCGGTTGGGTCCACCTGCCCCGGAGGGCCTTATGAGCTGTAGGTGGAAGGGAACCAGCCCCAAGTGGTCTGGGAGCCACCCCCCTAGGGCCCATGCGCCTAGGGTTGGGGGAGAACCCTAAAGGGGGCGCCCCCCTTGGCTTGGGGGGCAAGCCCCCTCCCCCCTTGGCCCCCGCCCCCCTCTAGATCCCATCTAGAGGGGCCGGCCCCCTTTCCCCTTCTCCCTATAAATAGAGGGGTGGAGGGAGGGGTGCAGCACCACATCCAAGGCGCGGCCCCTCCCCTCCCCAACACCTCTCCTCCTCCGCAAGAGCTTGGCGAAACCCTGCCGGAGAACTGCCACTCCATCACCACCACGCCGTCGTGCTGCTGCTGGAGCGCTCTTCCTCAACCTCTCCCTCCTCCTTGTTGGATCAAGGCATGGGAGACATCACCGGGCTGCACGTGTTGAACGTGGAGGCATAGTTGTTCGGTGCTTAGATCGGATTCGGCCGCGATCTGAATCGCTACGTGTACGACTCCTCCAACCACGTTCTTGCAACGCTTCCGACTCGCGATCTTCAAGGGTATGAATATG
Source organism: Triticum dicoccoides (assembly GCF_002162155.2). Taxonomy (NCBI): domain Eukaryota; kingdom Viridiplantae; phylum Streptophyta; class Magnoliopsida; order Poales; family Poaceae; genus Triticum; species Triticum dicoccoides. The sequence continues at coordinate 395,554,048 of NC_041389.1, forward strand.
CACTTCCCTCTCTCTTGTTGCTAGTTACTCCATAGATTGATCTTGGTGATGCGTAGAAATTTTTTAATTTCTGCAACGATCCCCAACAGTGGCATCATGAGCTAGGTCTATGCGTAGTTTCTATGCATGAGTAGAACACAAGTTTGTTGTGGGCGTCGATTTTGTCAATTTATTTGCCACTACTAGTCTTATCTTGTTTCGGCAGCATCGTGGGATGAAGCGTCCGGGACCGACCTTACACATACGCTTACGTGAGACATGTTCCACCGACTGACATGCACTAGTTGCATAAGGTGGCTAGCGGGTGTCTGTCTCTCCAACTTTAGTCGGATCGGATTTGATGAAAAGGGTCCTTATGAAGGGTAAATAGAAATTGGCATATCACATTGTGGTTTTGGCGTAGGTAAGAAACGTTCTTGCTAGAAACCTATAGCAGCCACGTAAAAACTTGCAACAACAATTAGAGGACGTCTAACTTGTTTTTGCAGCATATGCCGTGTGATGTGATATGGCCAAAAAGATGTGATGAATGATATATATGTGATGTATGAGATTGATCATGTTCTTGTAATAGGAATCACGACTTGCATGTCGATGAGTATGACAACCAGCAGGAGCCATAGGAGTTGTCTTAATTTATTGTATGACATGCGTGTCAATGAATAACGCCATGTAATTACTTTACTTTATTGCTAAACCGTTAGCCATAGTAGTAGAAGTAATAGTTGGAGAGACAACTTCATGAAGACATGATGATGGAGATCATGGTGTCATGCCGGTGACAATGATGATCATGGCGCCCCAAAGATGGAGATCAAAAGGAGCAAAATGTTATTGGCCATATCATGTCACTATTTGATTGCATGTGATGTTTATCATGTTTTACATCTTATTTGCTTAGAACGATGGTAGCATAAGTAAGATGATCCCCCATAAAATTTCAAGAAAGTGTTCCCCCTAACTATGCACCGTTGCGAAGGTTCGTTGTTTCGAAGCACCACGTGATGATCGGGTGTGCTAGATTCTAACGTTCGAATACAACGGGTGTAAGCCAAATTTACACAAGCAAAACACTTAGGTTGACTTGACGAGCCTAGCATGTACAAACATGGCCTCGGAATACAAGAGACCAAAAGGTCGAACATGAGTTGTATAGAAGATACGATCAACATGAAGATGTTCACCGATGATGACTAGTCCATCTCACGTGATGATCGGACACGACCTAGTTGACTCGGATCATGTATCACTTAGATGACTAGAGGGATGTCTATCTAAGTGGGAGTTCATTAAATAATTTGATTAGATGAACTTAATTATCATGAACTTAGTCTAAAATCTTTACAATATGTCTTGTAGATCAAATGGCCCACGCTAATGTTGTCCTCAACTTCAACGCGTTCCTAGAGAAAACCAAGCTGAAAGACGATGGTAGCAACTATACGGACTGGGTCTGGAACTTGAGGATCATCCTCATAGCTGCCAAGAAAGCATATGTCCTTGGAGCACCGCTAGGTGAAGCACCAGTCCCAGCAAACCAAGACGTTATGAACGCTTGGCAGTCCTGTGTTGATGATTACTCCCTGGTTCAGTGCGGCATGCTTACAGCTTAGAACCGGGGCTCCAAAAGCGTTTCGAGCAGCACGGAGCATATGAGATGTTCCAAGAGCTGAAAATGGTTTTCCAAGCTCATGCCCGGGTCGAGAGATATGAAGTCTCCGACAAGTTCTACAGTTGTAAGATGGAGAAGAATAGTTCCGTCAGCGAGCACATACTCAAAATGTCTGGGTTGCACAACTGCTTGTCTCAGCTGGGAGTTAATCTCCCGGATGACGCGGTCATTGACAGAATCCTTCAGTTGCTTCCACCAAGCTACAAGAGCTTTGTGATGAACTTCAATATGCAGGGGATGGAGAAAAACATTGCTGAGGTATATTCGATGCTGAAATCAGTGGAGGTGGAAATCAAAAAGGAGCATCAAGTGTTGATGGTGAATAAAACCACTAAGTTCAAGAAAGGCGAGGGTAAAAAGGGTTTCAAGAAAGATGGCAAGGGAGTTGCCGCGCCTGGTAAGCAAGCTGCCGGGAAGAAGCCAAAGAATGGACCCAAGCCTGAGACTGAGTGTTTTTATTGCAAGGGAAGTGGTCACTGGAAGCGGAACTGCCCCAAGTACTTAGCGGACAAGAAGGTCGGCAACACCAAAGGTATATGTGATATACATGTTATTGATGTGTACCTTACCAGTACTCATAGTAGCTCCCGGGTATTTGATACCGGTGCGGTTGCTCATATTTGTAACTCAAAACAGGAGCTGCGGAATAAGTGGAGACTGGCGAAGGACGAGGTGACGATGCGCGTCAGGAATGGTTCCAAGGTCGATGTGATCGCCGTCAGCACGCTGCCTCTACATTTACCTACGGGATTAGTTTTAAACCTCAATAATTGTTATTTAGTGCCAGCTTTGAGCATGAACATTGTATCTGGATCTCATTTAATACGAGATGGCTACTCATTTAAATCCAAGAATAATGGTTGTTCAATTTATATGAGAGATATGTTTTATGGTCATGCCCCGCTGGTCAATGGTTTATTCTTGATGAATCTCGAACGTAATGTTACACATATTCATAGTGTGAATACCAAAAGATGTAAGGTTGACAATGATAGTCCCACATACTTGTGGCACTGCCGCCTTGGTCACATTGGTATCAAACGCATGAAGAAGCTCCATGTAGATGGACTTTTGGAGTCTCTTGATTATGAATCATTTGACACGTGCGAACCATGCCTCATGGGCAAAATGACCAAGACTCCGTTCTCCGGAACAATGGAGCGAGCAACCAACTTATTGGAAATCATACATGCTGATATGTGCGGTCTAATGAGCGTTGAGGCTCGCGGTGGCTATCGTTATGTTCTCACCCTCACTAATGACTTAAGTAGATATGGGTATGTCTACTTAATGAAACACAAGTCTGAGAGCTTTGAAAAGTTCAAGGAATTTCAGAGTCAGGTTGAAAATCAACGTGCCAGGAAAATAAAGATCTTGCGATCAGATAGTGGAGGGGAATATTTGAGTCACGAATTTGGCACACACTTAAGGAAATGTGGAATCATTTCACAACTCATGCCGCCTGGAACACCTCAGCGTAATGGTGTGTCTGAACATCATAATCGCACTCTATTGGATATGGTGCGATCTATGATGTCTCTTACCGATCTACCACTCTAATTTTGGGGTTATGCTTTAGAGACTGGCGCATTCACTTTAAACAGGGCTCCATTGAAATCCGTTGAGACGACACCATATGAATTATGGTTTGGGAAGAAACCTAAGCTGTCGTTTCTAAAAGTTTGGGGATGCGATGCTTATGTCAAGAAACTTCAACCTGAAAAGCTCGAACCCAAGTCGTAAAAATGCGTCTTAATAGGATACCATAAGGAAACCATTGGGTATACCTTCTACCTCAGATCCGAAGGCAAGATCTTTGTTGCCAAGAACGGGTCCTTTCTGGAGAAAGAGTTTCTCTCGAAAGAAGTAAGTGGGAGGAAAGTAGAACTTGATGAAGTACTTCCTCTTGAAGCGGAAAGTAGTGCAGCTCAGGAAGATGTTCCTGTGGTGCCTGCACTGACTAGAGAGGAAGTTAATGATGATGATCAAGGTACTTCAGATCAAGTTTCTACTGAACTTCGTAGGTCCACAAGGACACGTTCCACACCAGAATGGTATGGCAACCCTGTCCTGGAAATCATGTTGTTAGACAATGGTGAACCTTTGAACTATGAAGAAGCGATGGCGGGCCCAGATTCTAACAAATGGCTTGAAGCCATGCAATCCGAGATAGGATCCGTGTATGAAAACAAAGTATGGACTTTGACGAACTTGCCCGATGATCGGCGAGTGATAGAAAATAAATGGATCTTTAAGAAGAAGACGGACGCGGATGGTAATGTTACCATCTATAAAGCTCGACTTGTCGCTAAGGGTTATCAGCAAGTTCAAGGGGTTGACTACGATGAGACCTTCTCACCCGTAGCAAAGCTGAAGTCCGTCCGAATCATGTTAGCAATTGCCACATTCTACGATTATGAGATATGGCAAATGGACGTCAAAACGGCATTCCTTAACGGCTTTCTTAAGGAAGAATTGTATATGATGTAGCCGGAAGGTTTTGTCGATCCTAAGAATGCTAACAAGGTATGCAAGCTCTAGTGCTCCATCTATGGGCTGGTGCAAGCATCTCGGAGTTGGAACATTCGCTTTGATGAAATGATCAAAGCATTTGGGTTCATGCAAACTTATGGAGAAGCCTGCGTTTACAAGAAAGTGAGTGGGAGCTCTATAGCATTTATCATATTATATGTGGATGACATACCGTTGATGGGAAATGATATAGAACTCTTGGAAAGCATAAAGGCCTACTTGAATAAGTGTTTTTCAATGAAGGACCTTGGAGAAGCTACTTACATATTAGGCATCAAGATCTATAGAGATAGATCGCGACGCCTCATAGGTCTTTCACAAAGCACATACCTTGATAAGATATTGAAGAAGTTCAATATGGATCAGTCCAAGAAAGGGTTCTTGCCTGTATTGCAAGGTGTGAAATTGAGCTCAGCTCAAAGCCCGACCACGGCAGAAGATAGAGAAAAGGTGAGTGTCATCCCCTATGCCTCAGCCATAGGGTCTATTATGTATGCCATGCTGTGTACCAGACCTGATGTAAACCTTGCCGTAAGTTTGGTAGGAAGGTACCAAAGTAATCCCGGCATGGAACACTAGACAACGGTCAAGAATATCCTGAAGTACCTGAAAAGGACTAAGGATATGTTTCTCGTTTATGGAGGTGACGAAGAGCTCGTCGTAATGGGTTACGTCGATGCTAGCTTCGACACTGATCTGGATGACTCCAAGTCACAAACCAGATACGTGTATATTTTGAATGGTGGGGCAGTAAGCTGGTGCAGTTGCAAGCAAAGCGTCGTGGCGGGATCTACATGTGAAGTGGAGTACATGGCAGCCTCGGAGGCAGTGCATGAAGCAATCTGGATGAAGGAGTTCATTACCGACCTAGGAGTTATTCCCAATGTGTCGGGCCCGATGACCCTTTTCTGTAAAAACACTGGAGCCATTGCCCTTGCCAAGGAGCCCAGGTCTCACAAGAAGACCAGACACATCAAGCGTCGCTTCAACTCCATTCATGAAAATGTTCAAGATGGAGACATAGGTATTTGTAAAGTGCATATGGATCTGAATGTCGCAGATCCGTTGACTAAACCTCTTCCACGGGAAAAACAGGATCAACACCAGAACTCAATGGGTGTTCGATTCATCACAATGTAACTAGATTATTGACTCTAGTGCAAGTAGGAGACTGTTGGAAATATGCCCTAGAGGCAATAATAAAATGGTTATTATTATATTTCCTTGTTCTTGATAATTGTCTATTGTTCATGCTATAATTGTGTTATCCGGAAATCATAATACATGTGTGAATACATAGACCACAACATGTCCCTAGTGAGCCTCTAGTTGACTAGCTCGTTGATCAACAGATGATCATGGTTTCCTGACTATGGACATTGGATGTCATTGATAAAGGGATCACATCATTAGGAGAATGATGTGATGGACAAGACCCAATCCTAATCATAGCACAAGATCGTGTAGTTCGTTTGCTAGAGCTTTTCTAATGGCAAGTATTATTTCCTTAGAATATTACATTGTGCAACTCCCGGATACCGTAGGAGTGCTTTGGGTGTACCAAACGTCACAACATAACTGGGTGGCTATAAAGGTGCACTACATGTATCTCCAAAAGTGTTTGTTGGGTTGGCACGAATCGAGACTGGGATTTGTCACTCCGTATGACGGAGAGGTATCTCTGGGCCCACTCGATAATGCATCATCATAATGAGCTCAAGGTGACTAAGTAGTTGGTCACGTGATCATGCATTACGGAACGAGTAAAGTGATTTGCCGGTAACGAGATTGAACGAGGTATTGGGATACCGACGATCAAATCTCGGGCAAGTAACGTACCGATTGACAAAGGGAATTGTATACGGGATCGCTTGAATCCTCAACATCATGGTTCATCCGATGAGATCATCATGGAACATGTGGGAGTCAACATGGGTATCCAGATCCCACTGTTGGTTAGTGGCTGGAGAGCTGTCTCGGTCATGTCTGCATGATTCCCGAACCCGTAGGGTCTACACACTTAGGTTCGATGACGCTAGGGTTATAAGGAAGATTTATATGTGATTACTGAATGATGTTCGGAGTCCCAGATGAGATCCCATACGTCAAGAGGAGTTCCGGAATGGTCCGGAGGTGAAGATTTATATATGGGAAGTCATCATACGGTCGCTAGAAATATTCGGGGGTATACCGGTATTGTACCGGGACCACCGGAGGGGTGCCGGGCGTCCACCGGGTGGGTCCACCTGCCCCAGAGGGCCTTATGGGCCGTAGGTGGAAGGGAACCAGCCCCAAGTGGTCTGGGAGCCACCCCGCTAGGTACCATGCGCCTAGGGTTGGGGGAGAACCCTACAGGGGGCGCCCCCCTTGGCTTGGGGGGCAAGCCCCCTCCCCCCTTGGCCGCCGCCCCCCTCTAGATCCCATCTAGAGGGGCCGGCCCCCTTTCCCCTTCTCCCTATAAATAGAGGGGTGGAGGGAGGGGTGCAGCACCACATCCAAGGCGCATCCCCTCCCCTCCCCAACACCTCTCCTCCTCCGCAAGAGCTTGGCGAAGCCCTGCCAGAGAACTGTCACTCCATCACCACCGTGCAGTCGTGCTGCTGCTGGAGCCCTCTTCCTCAACCTCTCCCTCCTCCTTGCTGGATCAAGGCACGGGAGACGTCACCGGGCTACATGTGTGTTGAACGCAGAGGCACCATTGTTCGAGCTTAGATCGGATTCGGCCGCGATCTGAATCGCTACGTGTACGACTCCTCCAACCGCGTTCTTGCGCTTCCGACTCGCGATCTTCAAGGGTATGAAGATGCACTTCCCTCTCTCTTGTTGCTAGTTACTCCATAATTGATCTTGGTGATGCGTAGAAATTTTTTAATTTCTGCAACGATCCCCAACATGTCGGCGCCGCTCTAAATGCCGCCACAGCAAAAACAGCGATAACGGCACAAGAAAGAATAATGCTCCGGTCGACTCCAAAGGTAACGATGACCCCATGGACCCAGTGATGGAGCAGGATAAGCCAGGGGACAGCGAACATAGTCTGGGGCCTTTGTCCGATCACAGCAATGATGAAGCAAAAAATCATAAACCTGTCTCTAGAGAGGAGAACAGTCCGAACGATGATGCATTCATCATCCCGGAAAAGCACTTTGAATAAGAGAACCTCCACAAAAGGCTTATCGTCACCGCGAGGAGCTTGAAGAAGCAGAAGCAAAGGCTTAAGGCTGCACAGGATACGCTCAACCGCATATGGAACAAAGTGCTCGACACTCACGAGAAATATGGTGGCGATCGCCACACAAAGAGCTACCCAAAGCGCAAGCTGCTGCCCGAATTCGACGACGAGGCCATAGAGCCCATACCGCCGAAAAACAATACGGTCAATATGCCTGACCGACCACCCCGTGGCCGAGATAGAGCGGCTAATGACGCCGCACACAAGTCAGCACACAATCTACGTAAGCACCTGGACAAAAGAGCTGGTATGGCCAGGTCCATCTATGGATCCAGGAAGTGTGCCCCTACGTAGCATCACGGCCATCAACTGACTATATTGATTGAATACCAGCTCGGAATCAACACCGAACACTACATCCGTCGGAAGCATGCTGCGACACATCAAAATACAGGGGTGCCGTGCACCCCCTGTGCTTCACCGATGAGGTGCTGTATCATGAATTTCTAGAGGGATTTAAACCTGTAAACATCGAGGCATATGACGGAACAACGGACCCTGCAGTCTGGATTGAGGACTTCATTCTTCACATCCACATGGCTCGCGGAGATGATCTCCACGCCATCAAATACCTACCCCTCAAGTTGAAAGGACCAGCTCGGCACTGGTTGAAAAGCCTCCCCGAAAATTCCATTGGAAGTTGGGAGGAACTCGAGGATGCTTTCAGGGCTAATTTTCAAGGGACATATGTCCGACCTCCGGATGCAGACGATTTAAGTCACATAATCCAACAACCCGGAGAGTCAGCCCATAAGCTTTGGAACAGATTTCTCCACAAGAAGAACCAAATCATCGACTGCCCGGATGCCGAAGCCTTAGCGGCTTTCAAGCACAGTGTCCGGGACGAATGGCTCGCCAGACACCTCAGCCAGGAAAAGCCGAGGACAATGGCAGCCCTAACATGCCTTATGACCTGCTTTTGCGTGGGCGAGGACAGTTGGTTGGACCGCAGCAGCACCAGCGACCCAGACACATCCTAAATCAGGGACGGCAATGGGAAGCCGCGATGCAATAGCAAGCATCGAAACAATGATGACAGCCCAGACAACATGGAGGTAAACGCCGGATTCAGGGGCTCGTGGCCCGGTCAACGGAAAAAGGCATCTGAAGCCAGCAGAGATGGACCATCGAGCCTAAACAAAATTCTAGACAGATCATGTCAGATTCATGGCACCCCCAAGAAACATGTGAATCACACAACACAGAATGTTGGGTCTTCAAGCAGGCTGGCAAGCTAAATGCCGAACACAAGGGGAGGGAGCCGCCAAGTGAAGATGAGGACGAACCTCGCCAGCCGAACACTAGGGGACAGAAAAAATTTCCACCAGAGGTCAAAACAATGAACATGATTTACGCAACTGTAGAACTTGTCGCCCCCAAATTCAACCCATGGCCAGCCTGCCCGATCACTTTCGATCGCAGGGATCATCCGACCAGTATCCAGCATGGAGGTTCGGCTGCCTTGGTACTCAACCCAATAACTGACGGATACCATCTCACCCGAGTTCTTATGGACGGCGGCAGTAGTCTTAATCTGATATATTAGGACAATGTACGCAAAATGGGGATAGACCCGTCAAGAATTAGCCAAAGCAGTACTACCTTTAAAGGAGTAATACCAGGCGTAGAGGCCCGTTGGACGGGCTCTCTAACACTAGAGGTTATATTCGGTTCCCCCAACAACTTCCGAAGCGAAGAACTAATCTTCGACATCGCTCCATTCCGAAGCGGCTACCATGCACTACTCGGAAGAACGGCCTTCGATCGTTTCAATGCAGTTCTGCATTACGCTTGTCTTAAACTTAAGATGCCTGGTCCATGTGGTGTCATCACAATTAGCGGAAATACAGAGTGTTCCCTGTGTGCGGAAGAATATGTGACGGTTCTAGCAGCCGGACCACTAGCCGGCCTCTCCAACCCAAGTATCTAATCGGTCGTCGATACCATAGACACGGCTAGACGTGTTCGGCGCACCACTATTTGTAGCAGCCCAGATGAACCTGAGCTTGACTAATGGCCATGCCCCCATATGTGGTACCATGGGCTGCCCTCACGAAAAGAATCCATAGCTCGGTTGGATCCTATTTACAATCAAGAAATCGAATTTTTTATGGTTCATTAAGTTTAACCAAAGATATGCACGGTCACAAGAAGTATTTCACCTGAGTTTTTCCTTCTTTTTTACAGATGACTATCATGCTATACCCTTCCAGGATACGGCACAATGGAGACAAAGGCGCAGACGTGCAGCAGGGACCCATTCCAAGATTTCTTTTTAGATTAAGACCCTGTGTAAACCTTTTTTAACTGTCTTTTGTTGGCTCACACTCCCCTGGTACTTAAAACAACCAAGAGGGATACCGGCGTCACTGGCAAACTTATTATTTGCCGATCTAAAATGGACATTATAAAGGCAGCATGCAATGTGTTTTTTGGGATTTATGCCCTCACCACAACTGCTCCTTTGTCACGCCGAATTTATGCATGTATCTAGAAATTCAGGGATCATTATCGAGGGCGATACTCAGTCCAGCATATGTTTTAAAGTCCGAATACCTTCGGGAGTGTTCGGCGTCGCGAGTTTGGTCTTATATGCATCAGCTCCGAATCATGTCTTTGGTCAATAGTTGGGTTTTCCCGGCTCCTGTGTTTTGCTACCTTACATTCCACTCTATCGGCTAAGGTGGCACCGGGAGAACTACTGTGATTGTGCCCTGGTTCATCTGGATGAGTACCTTAGTAGAGAAAGCCGAAAACTGACTATCATGATAAAGCGAGAGACTGGTCAACCACTCGATGACCCAGCTAAGTGAAAGTGTTAAAGCTATATAGTCCGATTGCCTTGTTCACCGTGCTGTCACCTCCTCAATGGACCAAGACGTTGGATCAAGTGTGATTACGTGCTTTTGCCGAACACCCCCGCATTATATGTGTGGGGGCTGAATCCGACGACTGCAAACTTTCAGGTTATATACATACATACATAAACGGCCGCATAGGATGCACTACAATACTTTACGGGCAAAAGTATAAATATAGCCTTCATTATTAAAAGCATTGTTTTTACAATCAAGATACATGTCACTGGAACATGGTATCCTTTGAGCCCTGAGCCTCTATTAAAGGGCACCTTCTAGGACTTCTTCAAAATAGTGCTCGGGCGAGTCATGACCTCCGGGCGGACCCCTGGTTGCAATATCGGTGGCCTCCATCTTCGCCCAATATGTCTTAACACGGGCAACAGCCATCCGCGCACCCTCTATGCACGCCGACCTCTTTGAAGCGTCGATATGCGGCATAGCACAAAGAAATCATTGCACCAAACCAAAATAACTACCCGGGCTTGGCTCCTTCGGCCACAGATGATCCACAACAGCCTTCATGGCTAGCCCGGACACCCTATGGAGCTCGGCCCACTCGGCCATTTGCTCAATCAACAGCAGCAGACGCTTTGGAGCACCGAACTGCGACCAGAACAATCTTTCCACCTCATGATCTTTCCGATCCTTGAAGTACTCCATCGCATCAGCAGCACTCTTTGCAAAATCCAAGTACGTGTCTGCAGAACTCCACAATTGATCAAGAGGGGCATATTTCAGATCGCCAAACTTCGTTCGCAACAAAAAGGTCTTCCAGCCGCGATATCACCACCTTGCCGAAGCTCCTCTCACGTCGCTCTGATTTCTGAGCAAGTTTCCTTTGCTGCTTGCAAGGCCTTCTCCTCGTCAGCCGTTTTCGTTTGATTTTCCTTTCGAGAAGCTCATATTGGCTGGTGGCATTTTGTAGCTCAATAGCCATGTTGGCTATTTTATCCTCACTTTGGCGATGAGCAGCCTGTTTGGCTCTTAATTCCTCGGCTGCCTTCAGGGCAGCCGCATCACATTTTCTGGCTTGCTCCTTGGCTCGGGCAAGTTCTGCCCGAAGGGTCTCCACGGCGGCAGCTCCATCTGCAGTCAAAGCATACTATAAATACTAGCATCTGTCGGGGGCTGGGGGTGCCCTGGGGGGTTTATATAGGCCTACGCCCCAGGGGTACAATGGTAATCCGGCTGGGCGTGGGCCCAACCGTCAGTGTCTACGTTCGCCGGCTTCTCCACCGACTGCTAGGGCCCACCGACTAGTGGGTCCTGCCGGCTGCCGGCCTCCTGGTAGACATGTAGGCCCCACCGCTTGGGGGTCTTGTCGGGGCTGGTTACTATTGCCTCGCCCTTGATGACGAGGGCTTTGTCGAGGTAAGCATGGCTATAGTGTCGCCGCCATGCAGGCTCTCACTGTAGCCCTAGCTCGTCTTGTCTCCTTAATGGTGCTCACTCTTTGAGGGAGGGAGCGAGCCGGCTAAGGAGAGCCGGCTACATCCCTGGCCGACTAGGGGAAGCGTGGCCGCCTTCGGATGTCTCTCTGACTGAAGGGGCCCGCCACCCACTGGCCGTACTGACAGCCTATCGTGGGTGATGTCATGGCCACGCCGAACGGGTCATGGCTCCTCCGTACGGCGTACTGTAGCCATGCGTATTCCGGGATTCGGGGGCGGCGGGTTTCACTATTGCCACGCCCCGTCCCATCTCCATTACATGGGTGCAAACTTTGAGGGCACAATCTTGGCCGCCTGTCGGGGGCTGGCTTCTTGGAGTCGGTCATGTCGTGGCCGGCTTCTTGGAGTCGGCCCTCCCGCGGCTTTCATTATGAGGATTCTAGGGCCGGGCCGCATTTCGGTAGTCGGCTTGTGGGTAGCCGACCGGGTGAAGGCGGCCCCGTGTCTTGGGTGCTTGAAGGCTTGATTGGCCCATTATTTTTTGAAGAGCCAGGGGGAGCCGGCTAGGCTACCCGTGGTCATTTACTTCGACAGTAGTCCCTAAAGCTGGTTGTGCTTCATGGCTGAGAGGGGAACGAGAAGCTCAATCAGCTTCCTATCCCAAAGAGCCGGCAGCTTGGAGCCGGCTTCACTTACGCATGCCTTCTCGGCAAAGTTTCTTCGAAATCTGAAGGCGGGAACCAGCTGGCGCGCTAGCCAGGCTGCGGGCTGGCCGCCCACCGCCTGCGCGCCACGTGGCACCCTTCCGCTGGAAGGGCCTGCCAGCCCATGCGCGTGACGGGACGCCGCTGCAGACTGGGGCCCGCCACCTCCACGCCTTGGCCCAAGCGCGGATCTTTTGTGGCCTGAACTGGCCGCACATCTTCCGACGGCGGTTTCCGCTTGCCGTTAAGGCGCAATAATCGCGGGACATGGGGGAGTGGGCGTAGTTAATCCCACGCCCCCCACGCCTCACCTCCTCGGCTTCGCCGCGCGAGGCTATAAGTAGGGGGAGGAGGGGGAGCGGAAGTCGCTCGCACGCTCGCCCTCGCTCCGTCATTCTCTTCTTCTTCTTCTCTGTCACCGCATCGGCTCTTCATCGCGCCACCACTCCGTCATTCTTCTTGGCGCGCCGCAGCCTTGCCGCCGCTGAATCGCGTGCTCTCCGCCGCCGCGCCTCCCCCGTCGCTTCTCCGTCCTCATGGCTCCAACGTCGAGCTCCTGGGACGGCTCCAACGTCCATGAGGACCACATCGACTTCCTTCGCAAGACGCAGTGGTTGCCGGGCAAAGACTACGTGCGGATCCATCTCGCGCCGGAGAGGGAGATCTCGCCAGCGCCGGAGGAGGGAAAACGGGTAATCTTCCGCTCGCACTGCCTGCGCGGCGTCGTCCTTCTCGCGAGCGGCTTCTTCCACTCATTTCTCGAGTTCTACCATCTCCAGCCACACCACCTCACTCCAAACACGGTGGTGCTGCTGTCGGCCTTCGTCACCCTGTGCGAAAGCTTCCTCGGTGTCCTCCCCACCCTTGAAATGTGGGGGGAGTTCTTCCAATCCAAGCTCGGCATGGTCGTCGTCGGCGTGCCGGCTCCGTGTGGCGCCTTCATCGCCATGCGCAATCGACGGCCAACAACCCGTTTCCGCCTATCGCGCTGATCCAGTCGGTGAAGCTCTGGCAGAAATCCTACTTCTACATGAAGAACGTCGCTCCACAAGGCGACTATGTCAACCTGCCAGCTTACGTAGCCGGCTCGTTGCCTGGGAGGCAGCGCTCGTGGTCCTATCGGGCCAGGTCGCTGACGCCGGCTGGGGCTGGCGCCGTCGCCCGGCTTCGGGTGCTGATCCAGTCGGAGGGCCTGACCGGGCCCGATCTGATAGCCGCCTTCGTGGAGCGCCAAGTGCTCCCACTCCAAGGCCGCCCTCACCTGATCAGCCAGATGAGCGGCCGCTTTGACCCAATCCGGCTGAGCACCAAGGAGATGCCTCACGACGAGGTATCTTACATGGTGAACTACATCGCCAACTGCAAGCTCACCGAGGAGTGGTGGTACGGCAAGGAGCCGTATTCTCGCGCCAATCCCCCGCCTGTGGTAAGCCTTCCTTCTTTCCTTCTTCTTTTGTTGCCGAGTTCTCTCTGGCCGGCTTCTGACCAGTCGGCTTGTTTTTAATCACAACCCCCTCCTTCATCCATCGACCGGAACCGCGGGGGCGGAACGCGTGTTCGCTCCCGACCATGCGGCGGACGACTTTGACGACCCCGACTTGGGGGCGGCCGCCTTAGACGACGATGCCGTAGGGGGAGGCGGCGAGGCAGGCGGCTCCGGGCTCACCGACGGCTTCGAGGACTGGCGGATGATGACGAGGCCGAACCTATTCCACGCCGCTAGCCGGCGTCCGACCATCAAGGCGCGGGCTCTTCCGCCAGGCCGGCTATACGGGGTGGCGCACGGAAGCGCCGGGCGGCGCTGACTCTCTTCGGCAGTCGGCCGAAGAAGCCCAAGGGATCCGTGGCGGCGACCATGCGAGATGAGGCGGCCGTGAAGGCGGCCTGCTTTCGCAAGGTGGTGAACCAGCCGCATGCAGTTTCGGTGTAAGTGTTAATTCTCGCACGCCTTTCTTTCTTCTCTTCAGTCAGCATTCTTCTAAGCCTTTTCTTGTCTTACCAAACAGGGCTCTACTCTCTCTTGAGCGGACTACAGTCGCCTCCATAGTCGGAGGGGCGGGAGGATTGACGAGCTCCCACCGCGTAGATCCTCGCGCCGTGCTCCAAGCGGCGACGGAGCGGAATGCGCGGGAGGCGCGGGAGGAGCGGGAGGAGGAGGAGCAGAGGGCGGCCGCCGCCAAGGCGGCCCAGGAGACGACGGCGGAGTCGGCTAAGGCGCAGGCCGACGCGGCGGCCAAGGCTCAGGCGGAGGCCGTGGCCGCAGAGAGGGCGGCGGAGGCCCTGCGTAGCCAGCCTCCACAACTCATCATCCCCCTCCGCACCGTGGCCCCCGATATCCCGATGCCCCCGCCAAAGGAAGCTGGCCGCGACCATCCGGCAATGGAGAGGGAGGGGGGCGACATAGTCACCCCAGAGGGAGAGGCGGTACCGCTGCCGTTGGCCAGGACAGGCCAAGGCGGCCAGCCCGAGGCGCCGCCTGTGCAGCCGGCTGGAGGCGAGCTGACTGTGGGGGCGGATCTTGTGGTCCTATCACCGACTCGTTGGTGCGCAGGGAAGGCGACTTCGGAGCCGGAGCCGCAGAGGGCCGCGGGCTCTAGCTTGTTGGCCCATGACCTGGAGACGGCCAGCGTCAGCTCGCCAGGGTGGACGTTGGGCGGCGGGACGGCCGTGCTGAATGTGGCGGCGCAGGATGTCCGGAGCCAGCTTCAGTCCCAGGCCGCCATGCTGAAGCAATACACCCAAGAGTTTCTTGCAACGCGGTCGGCCATTCGGGTGAGTCCTCTTGCTCTTGATTTCTTCCGTGGGGGCGCATCAGTTCACCCACTGGGTGTAGTCCCCGAGTTCCGAGTCGGCTGCCGAGCAGGCGGCTTGGAACTTCTCAGAAGACTTTGATTTAATGATTTGTTCTTGTTCGCACCTTCGCCCTATTTGCAGGACTATCACAACCTCCATGCTGCTACCTTCAACTCCCAGGCCCGGGAGATGAATCAGAAGACCGCTGATCTGACGGAGAGCCGGTGTAAGTGCTTTATTTTTTATCTCACGTGGGGGCGCGTCAGCGCACCCACTGGGTGTAGTCCCCGAGATTCGGGCCGACTGCTGAGCAGTCTGATCAGATCTTTCCTGACGACTTCTTCCTTATCTTCTTCTTCTCCATATTGGCAGGAGCCAATGCCGACTTGAGGGAGCAGCTGGGTGGAGCTCAGACCACCCTTCGCGCCAAGGAGATCGAGTGCAACGCCTTGGCACAGGAACGTGATCGCCTGGCCAAGAAACTGGCCGACCAGGAGGAGAACCACAAGGCGGTCCTGAAGACGGCGCAGGACAGCGAGGCCGCCCTAAAAGCCGAGTATGAGACCGAGGCGGCAAGCTGGGCCGAGGCGAGGTAGGCGCTGAGCGAAGGTTATAGACGGGTTGAAGATTTGATTTATGGTGGGCCGCCTTCCTCTTTGTCCCTTTGCTCGCCCCCGTCATTTGGTGTGTCTTCTAACTTGTTCTACTTCTTTCTTCTTTGTGCAGAATACTTCCCCGGCTACTCCGTCGCTGCCAACCAAGCCATCGAAGCTCACCGCGATGCCCGGCAGTAGGTTGGGGTTGAGATCGCACCGGACGCCAACCGGTCGCTTGAAGAGCAGCTTCTGGCGATTCAAGCCTGCCTCCAGCCAGCTTACCGCATGCTCTGCCGTCTTCAGCGTGCCGGAGCGTAGGTACTGGCCGCCCTCTGGCCCGGCGAGGTGATTCCCCGCACCCCCAGTCGGACTGTCGACATGCTGGAGGTAGCGGTCGGCCGCTTCGAGGCCTGGAAGGCTTCGGCAGCTCGGTCCGGCGCTCGACGGGCGCTAGAGTTTGTCCGGGCTTGGTATCCTGGGCTATGTTTGGACCAGTTGCGCACCTGGCGGCAGGAGGCTGACGAGGAGCTGGAGGCGGTGCGGCCAGCTATCATTCAGTGCGCCTCGGCAATCGCCGACTTCACCGTCACCAGCGCCTTTGCTCCAGAGGTAAACGAAGACGGCGTCGCTCAGCCGGAGGAATGGTTCGGGCTGAACCCGGCAGATGATGAAGACTCGGTGGAGGAGATCGACTCCAGCGACGAGGGCGAAGAGGAGGAGGTGGAAGATGGCGAAGACATTGCGCCAGATGGTGGAGCAGCCAGCCAGCCTCAGCCTGATCGTGCCTCCAGCAACGAGGCGTGTGAGAACGCGACGCCTGCCGCGGGTGAGGATCAAGCCGAGACTCGCCAGCCGGCCACTCCTCCAGCCAACACTGCCGTCTCCACCAACATGCCCGACTCCCTAGTTGCTCCCTTGGCCTAACTCGCCGTCTTTACTTTCCTGCTCGTTACTCCTTGAACAACTTTTTATTAAATTTGCGCAGTTCCACCCACTGGGGGTGTATTCAAACTATGTTGAATGCCGGCTTTTCGAAGGCCTTTTGTGTAAATATAATTATGCATGTGCTTGGCTTCCATTCCTACTTGCTTTTCATCTTTTGGCTGTTTTCCTTTGCCATCCTCCCTTGGTCGCCGCCTTCCTAGTCGGACAGCTGCTCTGAAGTCTGTGGCCGGGTAAGGGCTTGGCTGTCTGGGAGGACAAGTACTCGAGCTTTCTTAGATTGTAGCAGAGTAAGAAGGGAAGCCGGCCAGCCGGCTGCTCTAACAGCCGGCTGGTGGGGGGAAGCCGGCTTGAGTTATATAAGTTTGTTAGTCCTTAGCCGTTTTTCGTGTGGGCATCCTTTCCTGCCTTTGGCTCTTGCCAGCCGGACAGTCGATTCTTCGAGCTGCGACTTTCAACAAGAGAGGGCTTGGGTGCCGGCACACTACTTTTCTGGCTACAGGTAGAACTTAAATATAACCCAAGGCGGCGAGTCCCCGGGCCGACTGATCGAACCCGGTGCCGGGCGAGAAAATGAATGTAATGACATAATCATGGGCATGATACTCATCATTGATAGATAAAAGAGGGTAGTCCTCGAGTACTCCTGGGGGGGCCCGTTGTCTCGTACTTAATACAAAAGGTGGCGTGGTACATACTGCATTTTAACTGTAAAATCTTCGGAGGAGATTGGCATTCCATGGTCGTTCCGACTCCTTGCCGGAATCATCCCTCTTGCCTGCCTTCGGCTTCTGTGCGTCGATCAGGTAGTAGGAGTCGTTGCCTAAAGCCCGGCTGATGATGAATGGGCCTTCCCAAGGGGCCGAGAGCTTGTGCTGGCCGGCTGTTCGCTGGATCAGCCGGAGCACAAGATCACCCTCTTGGAAGGATCTTGGCTTGACCTTCCGGCTGTGGTAACGGCGTAGACCCTGCTGGTAGATGGCGGACCGGCTGAGGGCTAACAGCCGGCCCTCTTCCAACAGGTCGATGCTGTCTTCTCGCTCTTCCTTGGCGTCTGCCTTCGTGTACATGGTGACCCGAGGTGAGTCGAACTCAATGTCAGTTGGGATGACGGCCTCGGCACCATATACAAGGAAGAAAGGGGTGAAGCTGGTTCACTTGTTCGGGGTAGTGCGCAAGCTCCAGAGGACGGCCGGCAGCTCGTCGAGCCAACAGCCGGCCGAACTCTCCAGTGGCACGACCAGTCGGGGCTTGATGCCGGAGAGGATGAGGCTGTTTGCTCGCTCGACTTGGCCGTTTAACTGCGGATGGGCAACGGACGCTAAGTCTAGTCGGATGCCCTGAGTCGTGCAGAAATGTGCCGGTGCTCCCTTGGCAAAATTCGTGTCGTTGTCGGTGATGATGTTGTGTGGTATGCCATACCGGGTTGTAATATCTGCAATGAATGTCACGGCAGTCGACCCATTCAGCTTCTTGATCGGCTTTGCTTCAATCCACTTGGTAAATTTGTCCACAACGACGAGCAGGTGTGTCATGCCGCCGCGCACCGTCTTGAATGGGCCTACCATGTCCAATCCCCAGACGGCAAAGGGCCAAGTGAGGGGAATGGTCTTGAGTGCAGAAGCCGGCAGGTGTTGCCTGGAGCTGAAGACTTGGCACCCTTTGCAGTGTTTGACTAATTCCTTGGCGTCGTCCAAAGCAGTTAGCCAGAAGAATCCATGGTGGAAAGCTTTGGCGACGAGTGATCTTGAGGCCGCATGGTGGCCGCATTCGCCCTGGTGTATGTCTTTGAGGATTGCTATGCCCTTCTCTGGCTCTACGCAGCGCTGGAAGACTCCAGTGACACTGCGCCTAACGAGCTCTCGGTTCATTATTGTGTATGCTCCGGCTCGGTGTTGGACTTGCCTTGCCGAGATCTCGTCAGTCGGCAGCTCTCTGTTTGCTAGGAAGTTGAGAATGGGCAGGGCCCATGATGGAGCTATGACTTCTTCTACTGTCAAAATGGATACTATGACCCGGGCGGGTGGGCTGGGTGGGGAAGAGTTGGAGTCCTCCATCGCCTGTTGTGCCAATGCAGTCCCCGGGCCAGCTGCAGTAGTCCCCGGGCCGGCTGCAGTAGTCCCCGGGCCAGGTGCGACTACAGCAGTCCCCGAGCCGCCTATCAAAGTCCCCGAGCCGCCTGCTTGGCTCCCCAAGCCGGATCCGACTGTGTCGGGGTCAGGCGGCACGAAGATGGAATCAGACTCTGGAGATGGCTTGATAGATGGCTTTAGGAGGCGTTGGAGGGAGACGCCAGTTGGTATAGCTTGTCGGGTGGAGCCTATTCATGCCAGAGCATCTGCTTGCTCATTGTCGGCCCGTGGCACGTGAAGGAACTCGCATCCTTCAAAATATCCGCTGAGTTGCTGAACGAGGAAACGACGGCTCACCATGTTTGTGTCCTTGGCGTCCCAGTCGCCAGATGATTGCTGGACTACCAAGTCCGAGTCACCATAGCACAGGATCCGGCGGATGCCGAGTTCTTTGGCTAGCCGGAGCCCGTATATGAGTGCCTCGTACTCGGCCACATTGTTGGAGGCGGCGAAGTGGATTTGCAATGTGTATCTGAGCTTGTCACGTTTGGGAGAGGTGAGGACGATGCCGGCTCCCAAGCCGGTGCGCATCTTGGATCCATCGAAGTGCATCCACCAATGAGTGGAGTCGGGGGCAGGCGGCAGGTACTGGGTCTCGGCCCAGTCGACGAGGAAGTCGGCCAATGCCTGGGACTTGATCACGGCTGCCTATGATCTCGGAGAGCGGGGCAGTACATACGACCATGATGGGGTGCTCTTGAAAGTAGGGCTTGAGCTTCTTGGCGGCGAAGTACACACCATAGCACATCTTCTGATAGTGTGGGTAGTTCTGCTTCGAGGTGGACAACACTTCACTCAGATAATATACTGGCCTCTGGACTAACTGAGCTCAGCCTTCTTCTGGGTCCTGAACCACGATAACGATGTTGACCACCCGGCTAGTGGCGGCAATGTAAAGGAGCATGGGCTCTTTTTCAGTTGGTGCCGCCAAGACAGGCGGCATGGACAACATCTTCTTTAGCTCGTGGAAAGCTTGGTCTGCCTGGTCATTCCACTTGAAGTGAGTGGACTTCTTCATGAGTCGGTAGAGGGGGAGAGCCTTTTCTACGAGCCGACTAATGAAGCGGTTGAGGGAGGCCAAGCATCCGGTAAACTTTTGGACGTCTCGCAGCTTGGTAGGAATCTCCATTCTCTCTATGGCCTTGATCTTCACCGAGTTGCACTCGATGCCGCGTTCGGAGACCAGGAAGCCTAGAAGCTGGCCAGCTGGCACTCCGAACACGCATTTCTCGAGGTCGAGCTTGATCTGAAATCAGCACAGGTTTTCAAATGTCTCTCTGAGGTCTTCCAGCAAGGTGCCGCGCTTCTCCGTCTTCACCACAATATCGTCTACATAGACATGGGTATTTCTGCCGAGTTGCTTGAGGAGGCATTTCTGCATGCAACGGTGAAAAGTGGCACCGGCATTTCTCAAGCCGAATGTCATAGTCAGGTAACAGAAAGCTCTGAATGGTGTGATGAAGGCAGTCTTAGGGCGGTCAGCTGGGTCCAATTTTATCTGGTGGTAGCCTGAGTAAGCATCGAAGAAGCTCAACAGCTTGCATCCAGCTGTGGAGTCTATCACTTGATCAATTCTTGGCAGAGCAAAAGGATCTTTAGGGCAGGCTTTGTTGAGGCTGGTGTAGTCAATGCACATGCGCCACTATTTGTTCTTCTTCAACACCAGGACCGGGTTGGCAAGCCACTCAGGGAAGAACACCTCCATAATGAAGCCGGCTGCTAGAAGCCGGGCTATTTCTTCTCTGACTACTCTTCTCTTCTCTTTTGACAGGCGGCGCAGGGGCTGCTTGACCGGCTTGGCGTCAGATCGGACATGTAACTTGTGCTCGGCGAAATCCGTCGGAACACCCGGCATGTCTTTGGGAGACCATGCAAAGATGTCCCGATTCTCACGGA
This sequence comes from Triticum dicoccoides, assembly GCF_002162155.2. Classification (NCBI taxonomy): domain Eukaryota; kingdom Viridiplantae; phylum Streptophyta; class Magnoliopsida; order Poales; family Poaceae; genus Triticum; species Triticum dicoccoides. Next base: position 395,574,799 of record NC_041389.1, read on the forward strand.
GGAAATCGACGAGCTCGCTTTCCTATTTGCTGTGCAGGCCTGTGCCCACGACAGCGTGCCTCTCCGGGTGCTCTGGGTCCAGAGGTATCTTCTTTGTTTCTTTGGCCGGCTGGAAACAACATTGAGCCTCATATTCCTTGGGGTCGGGGGACAAGGCCGGCTGCTTGCCGGCCAGGGCCACGACTCGGTCTAGCATCTTCTTCTCTTCAACAATCACAAGGGACTCGGCTAGCCGGCTGCTAGAAGCTGCACACTCAGAGGACTTCTTGTAGTCTCCGGCTATGGTGATGATGCCCTTGGAACTCTGCATCTTCATCTTGAGGTAGGCGTAGTGGGGCACAGCCATGAACTTGGCCAGAGCAGGTCGGCCAAGCAATGCGTGGTAAGGGCTCTCCAGATCCACCACTTCAAACCATATTGCCTCTCGGCGGAAATGATCTTTGTCCCCAAAGAGAACATCTATCTTGATCTTGCTGATTGGTGCACAGGACAGGCCGGGTACGATGCCGTGGAACACAGTCCGACTCGGCATGAGCTGCTTCGTCTTGATGTTCATCTTTGCCATGGTGTCACGGTACAGTATGTTGATGCTGCTCCCACCATCTATCAATACGCGGGAGAATCGGGCAGCTCGTCTTTCTGTCACGAGGGTGGCATCCAAAACCAATGCATAGGAGCCAGGAGACGGCATCACCTCTGGGTGATCGGCCCGGCTCCAGCTGATGGGCTTCTCCGACCAGTGCATGAACTCGAGGTTGTTGGAGGCGACCGCGTTGAATTCTTGGTGTTGTCGACGCTGGCTGCACCGGTCCTCAGGCTGGCTTGTAAAGACGACGTAGGCGGCATGTTCGTCAGGGAACTCGTCTTGAACAGCTCCGACTGTTGGCCAAGCGGCCGGCTGCTCAGGGGCCGGAGGCGGCTGACCAGTAGGCAGAAGCGGCACCAGCCCTTCGCCCTTGAAGATTTGTGTGAGCCAATGGCACTTCCGGGTCGTGTGGTTGGAGGCCTTCGCGCCGCTGTGGAACTTGCAGGGGGCATCAAGGGCTTGCTCGTAGGAGAAAGCCGGCTGCTAAGCCGGCCTGCCGCCCTTCTGCTTCTTGGGCGCGGGCCGCCCTTCGGGTTGTTCGTCTTCGACTGTGGCCACTTGCCGACTGGTGGAAGTCGGCATAGGAGCCTTGCGCTTGTTGTCATTCTGGTACGGGCATCGGTTGGAGTCTCCAGCCGGCGTCTTGGGAGCCGGAGCGATCACCTTCCCGGAGGCATCTACTCGGAGCTCGGTCTTCATCGAGGAGTCGGCCGTGGCGTACTTGTCTGCGATAACTAGCAGCTCATCGAGGGTAGTCGGCTCGTCACAGAGGAGTCGGTGCTTGAGGAGGGTGCCCTCTCGGCACCCGGCGGTGAAGTACTCTATGGCCTGAACCTCGTGCACCCCCTCGCAGGAGTTGCGGAGCTCGGCCCAACGCGTTAGGTAGCCGCGAGTTGATTCATTGGGCCCTTGAACGCACAAGGAGAGCTGTCGGGGCTTGGGAGCCCGCTTGTAGGTGCTGGTGAAGTTGCGAATGAAGGCTTCTGTGAAGTCTAGCCAGCTGTTGATGCTGTAAGGCTTGAGGCTATTGAGCCAGGTGCATGCCGTGCCTTGGAGCATCAGGGGGACATATTTCACGGCAACGCGCCTATTGCCGTTTGCTATGCGAACTGCGGTGGAGTAGTCGATCAACCAATCTTCCGGCTTCACGGAGCCATTGTACTTGGGCGTGTCTCTTGGGAGCGAGAACCCTTTGGGGAAGGGCTCGTCGCGGATGCGGGGGCCGAAGCAAGGCGGGACGACATCATCTTCTTCTTCTAACACAGGGATCACGCAAGGCGGTTGATCTGATGGCGGGCATCATTTTCGCCGACTCCTTCGCAGCGACCTAGTCGGCCGCTGAGAGTCGGATGCGTGACAGGCGGCGGGGTGGGATATATTTCCCCATGAGGCGGAGGAGGAGGTGGATCGCCTCGTCGCTCCATAGCTCGAGGGCGGCCTTCTACGTCGCGCTCGATGGTGACTCGAGTCCGACTGCGACTAGTAGCCGGCTCCTTTTCTTGCCTTGTGCGGGCTCCGCCTGCAGTCGACGTTCATGACATTGCGTCGTGCTCTCGGCGCGGGGAAGGGCTTTCGGCGTGGACGCCGGCTTCGTGCCGCTTTGCGGCCGTGTCGATCAACTGCTGGATGCATCTGGTCATGTAGGGGAGCTCGTCGGCCCCTACTCCATTCAGCTCATCTACAATCGACTGGGTGGCGCGTAGGTTCTCGAGAGGCGTGGTGTAGACTGGGTGTTCTCCTCCCAGCATGTCGGCGATGGCCGCACCGCGCTGCTGGACGACGCCGGCCCGGCTCGGCCCGTCGGGAGGCAGCGTGCCGAAGGCGGCGCGGTCGACTTCACGCTGGTGGGCCTCGGTGAGGCGTCTCATGGTGGCTAGCTTCTGGCCCTCCGCAATGAGGGCAAGGCGGCGTGCCTCCAGCGCCTCGGCGTCGGCCGGGATGGGAGCGAACAGGTCGTGCAGCGCCACTTGTAGAGCGTCGTGGGCGTTCTCGCCAAAGGTGACACCATGGCTGATGATCAGCACCTCGGTGACGGTGCTGCCGCCGCTGTCGGCTCGAGGGAGAGGATCATCGAATACCACCATGTTGGTGGGGAAGGCGTCGAGCGATGCCGTGTCGGAGTCGACAAGCATCGGGTCGGTGGTTCCAACCGACTCCAAATCCACAGCAGGCTCGCTGGAGACGTGGAGTTGGTCGAGGAGGCTGACGAGGCGGCTCTCGAGGCAGCCGTTGCCCGCGTCGGACGCGGGCTCGTCGGAGATGCGAGCCTCGCCAAGAAGATCGGTGAGGCAGCTCTCCGCGCAGGCGTCATCGACACCTTGCAGCGCGTCGGGGCAAGCGCCATCAGGCGTGCCGGGCTGGCTACGCTCGCGGGGGAGAAAAAGGGTTCCCGTCCAGAGCAGGTCTCCGGATGACGGTGCACCTGGCCCCATGGTGGGCGCCAAATGTCGGGTGGTAGGTGGGACATATGACCACGGGTGGCTTATCATTGTGGGAGCCAATAAGACATCACCGGTGCCTGGACACGAGATAAGGCGAAGACATGCACGCCAGCAAATCTTACCCAGGTTCGGGGCTCTCCATGGAGATAACACCCCTAGTCCTGCTCTGCGGGGTCTCCGCATGATCACTAGATCAACAAGTAGCTACAAGAGGCTCCTTGAGCTGTTTGGCGAGAGGAGGAAGAAAGGGCAAGGCTAGCTCTCTTCTCCTCTCAAAGTTGTGTCTAAAACTATCAAAGTCCAACCCTTTGCATGGGTGCCCTGGGGGGTTTATATAGGCCTACCCCCCAGGGGTACAATGGTAATCCGGCTGGGCGTGGGCCCAGCCGTCAGTGTCTACGTTCGCCGGCTTCTCCGCCGACTGCTGGGGCCCGCCGACTAGTGGGTCCCGCCGGCTGCCGACCTCCTGGTAGACATGTAGGCCCCACCGCTTGGGGGTCTTGTCGGGGGCTGGTTACTATTGCCTCGCCCTTGATGACGAGGGCTTTGTCGAGGTAAGCATGGCTACAGTGTCGCCGCCATGCAGGCTCTCACTGTAGCCCTAGCTCGCCTTGTCTCCTTAATGGCGCTCACTCTTTGAGGGAGGGAGCGAGCCGGCTGAGGAGAGCCGGCTACATCCCTGGCCGACTAGGGGAAGCGTGGCCGCCTTCGGATGTCTCTCTGACTGAAGGGGCCTGCCGCCCACGGGCCATACTGACAGCCTATCGTGGGTGATGTCATGGTCAGCGTGGCAACAGTGCCACGCCGGACGGGTCATGGCTCCTCCGTACGGCGTACTGTAGCCATGCGTATTCCGGGATTCGGGGGCGGCAGGTTTCACTGTTGCCACGCCCCGTCCCATCTCCATTACATGGGTGCAAACTTTGAGGGCACAATCTTGGCCGCCTGTCGGGGGCCGGCTTCTTGGAGTCGGTCATGTCGTGGCCGGCTTCTTGGAGTTAGCCCTCCCGCGGCTTTCTTTATGAGGATTCTAGGGCCGGGCCGCCTTTCGGTAGTCGGCTTGTGGGGTAGCCGGCCGGGGGAAGGCGGCCCCATGTCTTGGGTGCTTGAAGACTTGATCGGCCCATTATTTTTTTAAGAGCCAGGGGGAGCAGGCTAGGCTACCCGTGGTCATTTACTCCGAAAAGGCGTTTCGCTCTCCATCATCTGCGGAAGAAGATCCCCCGACGATGAACATTGTTGAGAAGGGATATGAGCCGGACTGCAAAACATATGTCTCGGTTGTTACTCTCAGGGAAAAAGCAGGACATATTTACTAAAGTACCTTTGTTCACTTACGGCTCGGTTGACGGCTGGCCCCCTTGCGGGCATTGTGCGGTAAGGACGCCCTCCGGGGCAGGGCCCCCTGGTGAATGTTTCTTCCCTCGTTTGGAAACCTCCGTTTCCAAGTCTTCAGAGGCGGTCCTTTTCTTCCCGTGGCGAGAGGGGATTCCAGATTCACCTCCTCGATCATCCTCCAACACGGAGGCAATAATTCCCCCGGGTCGGATGTATAGCATGTGAAGCCCGCTTTTGGCTTCTCTATTCCTCCCCTCGTCTTCCCCTGATAGCACTTGATAGGGTGCGCGAGCCAACATCCTCGTTAGTACAAGATCCGGCGAGCCTTCGGGAAGAGGGGCCGAACACCTGATCCTCTCCGCCCTTTTTATCCAGTCCTGGCCGAGGGCAATTTTTTAGAATAATGTTGTGACAAATATAATAACAGCATGTTCAGTTGCAGAGTTACTTACTTGGGTATTTGGACGGTTGCAGTTCAGACCCGCATCCTCGGTGGTATCCGAACACTTTATTCGTGATCCAAAGAACAATCGATACATCCCTTCGAGCGTCATGCCGAAGAAGTGTTGAATGGTTCGCGGTCCTTCCGGGTTAAACTCCCACATACAGAGAGATCGACGTTGGCATGGTAGGACCCGACGAACTAACATTACTTGAATTACTTTGATGAGACTGATATCCCTCTTGAGGAGATCTCGGATGCGGCTTTGCAATGTCAGCACGTCATTAACTGGCCCCCAGTCCAGCCGTTTGTTGACCCATGATGCCAGTTGGGGCGGAGGGGCGGAGCGGAAGGCTGGGGTGTCACGCCCAATATGCGACCCTATCCAAAAGGAACTCGAAGGTCCCACCAAGGATAGACCCGCATATTGAAACGCTTTTGCAAGGTGGATATCATTACATCAACATTACATAATAGATGGGGATACATACATAAGGCATACCATGCCACACGAATACAACATCACCATACATTAGATCATCATCTGACTACGGATGGAACACAAACAGAAACTCAAACGACATCCACCCTGCTAGCCCAGGCTGCCGACCTGGAACCTATCCCCTGATCGAAGAAGAAGCAGAAGAAGAACTCAATGCAAGCAAGCATCGCTCTCGCGTCATGATCATCGCATAACCTGTACCTGCAACTGTTGTTGTAGTAATCTGTGAGCCACGAGGACTCAGCAATCCCATTACCATGGGTATCAAGACTAGCAAAGCTTAATAGGAAAGGAAGGGGTAAAGTGGTGAGGCTGCAACAGCGACTAAGCAAGTATGGTGGCTAACATACGCAAATAAGAGCGAGAAGAGAGCAAAAGGAACGGTCGTGAAGCTATCAATGATCAAGAAGTGATCCTGAACTCCTACTTACGTCAAACATAACCCAAAAAACATGTTCACTTCCCGGACTCCGCCGAAAAGAGACCATCATGGCTACACACGCGGTTGATGCATTTTAATTCCAATCTGGTGTCAAGTTATCTACAACCGGACATTAACAAATTCCCATCTGCCTATAACCGCAGGCACAACTTTCGAAAGATTATACCCTGCAGGGGTGTCCCAACTTAGCCCATGACAAGCTCTCGCGATCAACGAAGGAATAGACCTTCTCCCAGGAAGACCCGATCAGACTCGGAATCCCGGTTTACAAGACATTTCGACAATGGTAAAACAATACCAGCAAAGCCGCCCGATGCGCCGGCAATCCCGATAGGAGCTGCACATATCTCGTTCTCAGGGCAACACCGGATGAGACATCCTACGAGTAAAACCATCCCTCGAGTTGCCCCGAGGTGGCCCCGCAGTCTACTCGGTTCGGACAAACACTTAGACAAGCACTGGCCCGGGGGGGGGGGCTAAAATAAAGATGACCCTCGAGAGAGCGACTCCCAAGGGAAAAGTATAGGTGGTGGTGAGGCAAATGGTAAAACCAAGGTTGGGCCTTGCTGGAGGAGTTTTATTCAAAGCGAACTGTCAAGGGGGTCCCATAAATCACCTGACCGCGTAAGGAACGCAAAATCCGGGAACATAACACCGGTATGATGGAAACTAGGGCGGCAAGAGTTGAACAAAACACCAGGCATAAGGCCGAGTCTTCCACCCTTTACCAAGTATATAGATGCATTAATAATATAAGAGATATTGTGATATCCCAACCAAAATCCTGTCCACCATGGAGAAATCTTCAACTTCACCTGCAACTAGCAACGCTATAAGAGGGCTGAGCAAAGCGGTAACATAGCCAATCAATGGTTTGCATAGGTAAGGTGTCAAAGGTTAGAGGTTCATGGCAATATGGGATGGCTTGAATAAACAGGTGATAGGTAGCGCAACATAGCGATAGAACGAAGCAACTAGCATAGCAATGATAGTAGTGAGATCCAGGGTAGCGGTCATCTTGCCTGAAATCCCGCAAGGAAGAAGAACGAGTCCATGAAGTAGACGAACGGACGTAGTCGAACGAATCGTCACAATCGCAACATTACCAGAACTAAGAAGCAATACCGGAAAGAAACAAACAACATGGTAAATGCACAAGCATAAACATGGCATGATGCACAAACAAGTATGATGCATGTCCGGTTTAATGAGGCATGGCATAGCAAGTGCAACAAACAATACTACAAGTTAAGTGGAGATCAATATGCAACGAGTTGCATATTGAAGAAACACCACATGCAAGTATTTAGTTTAATCTCGGTTATGCTACCAAACAATATTAAATGTTGTTAAACATGGCAAGAGGTGAAGCATAAGAAAACTACCTAACTAGGCAAGTTTAAATGAGGCCGGAAGTAACAAACAACAATTCCGGAAAAACCCCATGTGCAAATTATGGATTTGGTACTTTTCTGCCTAAAACACAATTTTAGAGTTGTTAAATAGTAAAACAAAGTGGACCATGTTAAACTAGGCATTTTTCCACCCCAAATACATATAAAGTTTATTAAAATCCGAGCTACGGTTATTTAGTTATGAAATAAATCATTTTAACATGGCATACATGCAAATGATATGCAAACAGCATTCTAAACATTTTAAACATGGATGAAAATGGAATATTATTAATCTACACAATTTTCTGAGCATTTTACATGTTTAAATCATTTAATTCCGATGAACCATTTGTGAGTTATTAATGCATGAATATAGGAGGGTTTTATGCAAATATGTATATCACCGGAATAATAGACAAATCGCAGAACGGAAAAATTTTTATTCTGAGCCGAATCTGGAGGGGCTGCAGTTCTCACCATGGGCCATGGCCCAGGTCGGTGGAGAGGCTTGGGCAGGCAAAGGAGGTGGACCGGGTCGGGGCGTGCTGGAGGGAGCTGGGCTGGGCCGGCTTGAGGCCCACGCGCACACGCGTGCACGAGCGGGCGAGGCGACGAGCTCCTCGTTCCTGAGCAGGGACGAGGCAGGGTGGCGGCGCAGATGGCGCCGGTAGCGAGCAGGCTCGAGGGCGGCGGCGGGGCGGATCCGGCAAGGGCGGGGCAGGCAGAGGCCGGATCTGGCAGCGGCGGGTCCATTCCCGGCGACGAACGACGGTGGGGACGAGTCTTCCGGGCGGAGGCGGACCCGAGCTCGGGCGCGGCCATGGCAGAGCTCCTGCGGGAGAGAAGGGGTCAGCGGGGGCGCAGGAGAAGTGGAGGAGGAGAAGGGAGAGATGAGGAGGCGGGGCTCCGGCCTGGCGAAGCTTCGGCGGCGGCGGCGCGCTGCTCCGGCAGGACGACAGGGAAGGCGACGCGGACGAGGAGGCGCTGGGGCGACGAGGGCTCGGGGTCGAGGGGCTCCTCCCCTCGATCCAGATCGGGAGCAGGAGGCGCGGGGCGCTCGGGCCCTCGCGGGCAGCAGCGCTGAGGGGGAGCGCGGGGAACAGGTGGCGAGCGAGGAGTGGGCGAGGGAGGCTTCTGCGGCGACGGCTGGCCAATTGGGTGGCGCCAAGTGGCAACAGTGGGCTGGCAGCGCCAGATCTGAGGGAGGGAGGCGCTGATTTCGAGGAGGGAAGCGGCTGGGAGGTAGGGGAACGCTAGGGATGCCCAAAATGGCAAGGGGGGCTCTATATATAGCAAAAGGGGCTAGGGTTCGGGGTTAGGAGGGGTTTCAGGACCCTCGAATCGCGATCCGACGGTTCCGGTCGGAGGGGAAGGTTTGGATGGCTAGGTGGGCTGTGAGAAGAGGAGAGAAAAAGAGGTGCGGCCCGGTGGCAGTTTCGGAGACCGAAACGTCCGACGATTAAACCGGCAACGGTGCCGCTACGGATGACGGTTGGGCTATCAAACGGACTCCGAATGCGATGAAATTTGGCAGGCGGTCTTTCTACACTACAATAAGACCGCATGACAAGTTTCATCCCATTCCGAGAACATTTTTATGCCACTTATAAAATAATATTTCGGAGGTGCCGCGGGCGCGTGCGAGTGTGTCTGGCTCAGAACGGACAACGGAGAGAACCGGCGGAACACGAACGGATGCAAGTTTTATGAAAACGATGCCGATGCAATGCGAATGATGACATGAGACGAGATGCATAACAAGAACAAAATGCAAAACAACAGACAAAACCCAACCACGGAGGAAATAAAAATCACATAGCCGGAAATGGCAAGAGTCGGAGTTACGAATATGGAAAGTTGTATCCGGGGCGTTACAACACTCCACCACTACGAGAGGATCTCGTCCCGAGATCTAGGATGGCACCGGAGAGAAAAGGAAGAGGAAGATAAACGGTAAAACTAAGTTGCTTCTTCGACCAAAGAGTGAAACCAAAGAACCTTGAGAGGTTGAGCAATTAGAGATGAACGAGATTGCAAACAATCCGTTAGAAAAGAGGAACAAGGAACATTACGATAACTTGAAGGTTGCAAAGACATGAATCAAGAGTTTAATGGACAAGATAGAATTCGAAACCACTCCGGTTAAAACGAGATAAGAATTAATAAGAATGATATAATTTTGACAGCACTCCGACTGTAAATGGAAGAAATTGAACATGAACTTGAGAAGATGGGAAGATACTTGATGAAATCCAACAACACACTGCCTCCGGAAGTATTGAAAGAATGGCATAAAGGGTAAGAAGGATTTCAGACAGCACTCGGGTTGGACAGAGAGGCAAAACTTGAGAAGGTGAAAGAACTTGAATGAGAACACAACACTCCGGTTAAATGGATCAGAGAGAAAAGAACACGATCCTCACAATTGAGATGATGAGTGAAAAGAGCAACATTACAATGCCTCCGAAAGAAAGAATAGAAGATAGACCATTGGAATAACAGAATGTAGGAGAAAAAGCCAACTTCTGCCACAAGTGAGCTTGGAAAGCATCCTTCCAAGAAGGTTATAATGGAGTAGTTGCAAAACCAACAACGAGAAGGACAAGTTTGTAGTGGGCTTATGGAAAACATCTCAAGACTATGAGGTGACATTCTGCCACTAACGAAAATAATTGCTTGCTTTGAGATCAACGAAGAGATGAAAACTTCTTCCACCAAGAGGATAAAGAGCAAGCTTGGGTCATGCATAATCACCACAAATAGCAACAACCCTTAAGGAAAGGCTTTAGGTGAAATATAACCCAAGATACTCCAACGAAGAAGTTGATTGGTCGAAAAGATCTCTTGAACGAAGAGAAAATGATGGATTTAAAATACCTCCTTCTTGACAACATATGGATCATGAAACATGAAGGAAATTGTCAAGAGTGTCATAACACCACCTCAAGAGATATTGCAGAAGGAATTGCACTTTGGAATGCAAGATGAAGAATGCTTGAATGCCTCAAAACAAAACATGTGTTGATCACCATGTTTATTTTGAAGTATGGCTTGACGGATCATAGCTTCGAGAGAAAACTTGAGGAACAGTTGAAGAATGAAAGAATCCTTGACGAACCACCAAGTAGAGCCTCCATGAAGAACTCCAGTAATAAAAGGATGATAGGAAGAAAGAGAAGTTGAAAACACAAGGTGAAGCCTTGCAATAATTTAGATGGAGCTTCGCGACGAGATAAAGCGGAAAACTTGGAACTCCGGAAAAGAAAAGATGAAGCATCTCGAACCGAGAATGTGATATGATGACCAACTCCGGAAAGAAAGATGAATCACTTGTACTCAAGAATTTATTCATCACGAATAATCTCCGGAAGTAAAGAATTAATCACTTGGATGAAACAAGAATAAGAATTATGTCATGCCTATCCTTCACCAATTTAAATTGATGACAAGCAATGGATTTGGCATACTACTTATTCTCGTAGAAAGAATTAAGAGAGATATAGCATAAACTTGTGAAGGTCTTCAAGGAACCCTCGGTGGAATTTGGAAACAACGAATGATTCAATATGATAACCAAGAAAAGAGAACTCTTGAACGAACCACCGTAAGAATTGAAAATGAACAAAGAAAAGATAAAGAAACACCGGGAAGAATTTGAAAATGAACGAAGATACTTGAGAGAATTTAGATACAAGTGAACGCAGAGATCCCGAGCTGATTAGATAATACTTGAACGATGCACCGGTATGATTTGGAGAATGAGAGCTGAAAGCTTGAATGAATAATTATGACATGAAGGCCTTCGGAGGAAAGAAATGGAAACAACTCATGAAATGCTCCGGATGGTAAGAGAAGAATTTCTCACGATCGAAACAAATATGGGGATGGCATGAAGCTAGAACCATGAATCTTCAAGAGAATGGCCAAGATTTAGAGGAAAAACTCTTCTTTGATCTTCAAATGACGACGAGAAACACCACCAAAATTACTGAGATACTCCGGGAGAATGAAAGGTAAGAGGTTGAGCCAACAATGAAATGATTTGAAATCGATCTTGGAAAAACATCTGACTGATGAAGTTCATTCTTATGTCACACTTTGAAAAGAATTAGGAATGGCTCCGGAATAATTAGAAGAGTCAGGTAAGATCCTGGGAAAAGACCTGTGGGTTAGGGCCCACTAAAAAGAAAACACCGTTGGAAATGATTTTAAATAGAGATTGCACCGGTTGAATTAAATAGCTTGAATGAGATAGTGATCTCCAAATAGATTCAACGGATTAAGAATGGAAACACAAATCTTCTGAGATATCTTCAACACTCTGGAACACATGAATAGCAAGAGGTGAGTGATTGAGAGGTGCACCGGCATGAGAAAGCATTTGACACGAGGAAAGGAATATGATCAACACTGAAAGCTTGAATTGGATCCACCGGAGAAGAAACAACAATGAAGGATGATGAACTTAAAACTGTTGAGCATCTTCTCGGGAAATCACCGGATAAGAACATTGATTGAAAAGAGTGAAGAGACTTCACATCCATAAGATGGATACTTGATTAAGATATCTGAGTCCTTGAAGAAAAAGGGTGGGAGGGTGGGAAAACAAAGGCATCTTGGGGAAAATGGAACAAACACCATTGAGAAAACTTAGAATTGATCTTGCGAATGTGGAGAATGATGGGATCATCTCGAAGAGAAACGCACAGGTTGGAAAAGAATTAACATGACGATCTCGATGATCAAGAAGGATTAGTATTCACATAGCAATATGAGAAAACCATTTAGGAAAGGTATGGATTCAACATTTGACTTCGAAGCAACTCGAATACCACTAATGAAACAAAACAAAGGATTTGGCTTGCAGAATAAGCCGGAACAAACATATGATAGAGATTCCGTCCGAAGTTTTCGTGGTGGGGCCCACACGGGCTCGAGTGTACAGCACCATCATGTACAAGGCAGTGCACATGACATACAAAGTGTCCCCAAACCAGCATAGCCAAGGGTTCTTTAAGACACAACGAGACCACTATAAAAACGACCGTGGAAAGGCGGACCAGTAGACGTCGAACCCCAATCTCATATCATGCATCTGTCGAAAAGATATTCTAAGAGCTACTTGAATTCCCACCTATAAAACTCCCGAAACTTTCTGGTTATGCAATCTGGTGTTGGGGATACAGGGGAAGCAATATATCTCACCCAAACTAACAATCCCTACATCCAGTTGTATCCATCCGTCAACACATAACCAAGAAACCTTCGAAAATCGTGTACCTCAACCTTCGAAAAGCATCCGTTATACGAGTTATGGCAATACTCCCGAGCTCGCCCCGGTACTGGGTTATCGGGGTTATCTCACCAACAACTGCATAAAAGAGATTTTCGATGTCGGCAAATCTCAGGTATTCCAAAACTGCAACGATAAAATTGTGACGACAACACCTCAGAGCTCGACTCCCCGGGTCAAAGCCACATAAATAGACAGGAGGCACCAAGAACAATGTTCTCGTCACAAAACCATCGGAACGATTCCAAGATACCCGCGTGATCCTAGAAAAAAATTAGTGAAATTTGAGGAGAGGAAAGACAAAACATCTACGTCAAGAGACCTCACCAGAGCGACGAAGGGACTGATGAGTAAAAAGAATCCTACTCTCCGATATATATAATCCTAAGACTCAAAATAGTTTTCTTCTAGACTCAACAACGGCCAACAATCAAGGGGGCTCCTAGGGTCGGTCGAGGCTCTGATACCAACTTGTCACGCCCAATATGCGACCCTATCCAAAAGGAACTCGAAGGTCCCACCAAGGATAGACCCGCATATTGAAACGCTTTTACCGGATGAGACATCCTACGAGTAAAACCAGCCCTCGAGTTGCACCGAGGTGGCCCCGCAGTCTACTCGGTTTGGACCAACACTTAGACAAGCACTGGCCCGGGGGGCTAAAATAAAGATGACCCTCGAGAGAGCGACTGCCACGGGAAAAGTATAGGTGGTGGTGAGGCAAATGGTAAAACCAAGGTTGGGCCTTGCTGGAGGAGTTTTATTCAAAGCGAACTGTCAAGGGGGGCCCATAAATCACCCGACCGCGTAAGGAACGCAAAATCCGGGAACATAACACCGGTATGACGGAAACTAGGGCGGCAAGAGTGGAACAAAACACCAGGCATAAGGCCGAGTCTTCCACCCTTTACCAAGTATATAGATGCATCAATAATATAAGAGATATTGTGATATCCCAACCAAAATCCTGTCCACCATGGAGAAATCTTCAACTTCACCTGCAACTAGCAACGCTATAAGAGGGCTGAGCAAAGCGGTAACATAGCCAATCAATGGTTTGCATAGGTAAGGTGTCAAAGGTTAGAGGTTCATGGCAATATGGGATGGCTTGAATAAACAGGTGATAGGTAGCGCAGCATAGCGATAGAACGAAGCAACTAGCATAGCAATGATAGTAGTGAGATCCAGGGTAGCGGTCATCTTGCCTGAAATCCCGCAAGGAAGAAGAACGAGTCCATGAAGTAGACGAACGGACATAGTCGAACGAATCCTCACAATCGCAACATTACCGGAACTAAGAAGCAATACCGGAAAGAAACAAACAACATGGTAAATGCACAAGCATAAACATGGCATGATGCACAAACAAGTATGATGCATGTCCGGTTTAATGAGGCATGGCATAGCAAGTGCAACAAACAATACTACAAGTTAAGTGGAGATCAATATGCAACGAGTTGCATATTGAAGAAACACCACATGCAAGTATTTAGTTTAATCTCGGTTATGCTACCAAACAATATTAAATGTTGTTAAACATGGCAAGAGGTGAAGCATAATAAAACTACCTAACTAGGCAAGTTTAAATGAGGCCGGAAGTAACAAACAACAATTCCGGAAAAACCCCATGTGCAAATTATGGATTTGGTACTGTTCTGCCTAAAACACAATTTTAGAGTTGTTAAACAGTAAAACAAAGTGGACCATGTTAAACTAGGCATTTTTCCACCCCAAATACATATAAAGTTTATTAAAATCCGAGCTACGGTTATTTAGTTATGAAATAAATCATTTTAACATGGCATACATGCAAATGATATGCAAACAGCATTTTAAACATTTTGAACATGGATGAAAATGGCATATTATTAATCTACACAATTTTCTGAGCATTTTACATGTTTAAATCATTTAATTCCGATGCACCATTTGTGAGTTATTAATGCATGAATATAGGAGGGTTTTTCTGCAAATATGTATATCACCAGAATAATAGACAAATTGCAGAACGGAAAAAAATCTATTCTGGGCCGAATCTGGAGGGGCTGCAGTTCTCACCATGGGCCATGGCCCAGGTCGATGGAGAGGCTTGGGCAGGCAAAGGAGGTGGACCGGGTCGGGGCGTGCTGGAGGGAGCTGGGCTGGGCCGGCTTGAGGCCCACGCGCACACGCGTGCATGAGCGGGCGAGGCGACGAGCTCCTCGTTCCTGAGCAGGGACGAGGCAAGGTGGCGGCACAGATGGCGCCGGTGGCGAGCAGGCTCGAGGGCGGCGGCGGGGCGGATCCGGCAAGGGCGGGGCCGGCAGAGGCCGGATCTAGCAGCGGTGGGTCCATTCCCGGCGACGAACGGTGGCGGGGACGAGTCTTCCGGGCGGAGGCGGACCCGAGCTCGGGCGCGGCCATGGCAGAGCTCCTGCGGGAGAGAAGGGGTCAGCGGGGGCGCAGGAGAAGTGGAGGAGGAGAAGGGAGAGATGAGGAGGCGGGGCTCCGGCCTGGCGAAGCTTCGGCGGCAGCGGCGCGCTGCTCCGGCAGGACGACGGGGAAGGCGACGCGGACGAGGAGGCGCTGGGGCGACGAGGGCTCGGGGTCGAGGGGCTCCTCCCCTCGATCCAGATCGGGAGCGGGAGATGCGGGGCGCTCGGGCCCTCGCGGGCTGCGGCGGCGCGGCCTCGGGCCGGGCGGGCCGGGCGGGCCCTGCGGCGCTGAGGGGGAGCGCGGGGAACAGGTGGCGAGCGAGGAGTGGGCGAGGGAGGCTTCTGCGGCGACGGCTGGCCAATTGGGTGGCGCCAAGTGGCAACGACGGGCTGGCAGCGCCAGATCCGAGGGAGGGAGGCGCTGATTTCGAGGAGGGAGGCGGCTGGGAGGTAGGGGAAGGCTAGGGATGCCCAAAATGGCAAGGGGGGCTCTATATATAGCAAAAGGGGCTAGGGTTGGGGGTTAGGAGGGGTTTCGGGACCCTCGAATCGCGATCCGACGGTTCCGGTCGGAGGGGAAGGTTTGGATGGCTAGGTGGGCTGTGAGAAGAGGAGAGAAAGAGAGGTGCGGCCCGGTGGCAGTTTCGAAGACCGAAACGTCCGACGATTAAACCGGCAACGGTGCCACTACGGATGACAGTTGGGCTATCAAACGGCCTTCGAATGCGATGAAATTTGGCAGGCGGTCTTTCTACACTATAATAAGACCGCATGACAAGTTTCATCCCATTCCGAGAACATTTTTATGCCACTTATAAAATAATATTTCGGAGGTGCCGCGGGCGCATGCGAGTGTGTCTGGCTCAGAACGGACAACGGAGAGAACCGGCGGAACACGAACGGATGCAAGTTTTATGAAAACGATGCCGATGCAATGCGAATGATGACATGAGACGAGATGCATAACAAGAACAAAATGCAAAACAACAGACAAAAACCCAACCACGGAGGAAATAAAAATCACATAGCCGGAAATGGCAAGAGTCGGAGTTACGAATATGGAAAGTTGTATCCGGGGCGTTACATGGGGCGACTTCCCACTTTGTACCTCGGGGTGCCGTGATATAGAACCACTCCCGTTGCCATAAGTCGGACACCTCCGGGAAGGAACCCTTTGGCCATAGGGCGTCGGTACCCTTGCTTATTATAGCGCCTCCGCACTCCACGTGTCGCCCGTCGATCATCTTCGGCTTCACATTGAAGGTCTTGAGCCATAAGCCAAAGTGTGGGGTAATGCGCAGGAAGGCCTCACACACAACGATAAACGACGAGATGTGAAGGATGGAATCTGGGGCTAGATCATGGAAATCCAACCCGTAATAGAACATGAGCCCTCTAAAGAAGGGATCAAGACTAAAACTGAGCCCTCGGAGGAAGTGGGAAACGGATACAACACTCTCGTTGGGTTCGGGAGTGGGGATAACCTGCCCTTAAGCAGGTAGCCTATGAGGGATTTTGGCGGTCAGATACCTAGCCTCCCTAAGCTTTTTGATGTCCTCCTCTGTAACGGAAGAGGCCATCCACTAGCCTTGAAGGTTGGAGCCGAACATGCTTGAAGGCCCGGAGCGCTTAGACTGAACCTTGGATGTTGGAACTCGAGGTAGGGGAAGGATCGGGTGTGGAAAGAAAAGAACGGATCTTGGCCTCTTTATAAAGTGGGTGAATATCGAGCGTCCTCCGCGTGGCCGTTTGGAACTTGCCTAAAATCGAGGAGTCATACTAGCGGCACGGCTTGGGTTACCCACGCCCGTATTGATGAGAATCATGTGATAAGGGGAACACGATCTCTGCTTCGACAAGACGTGCCAATAAAACCGCCTCGCGATACGTGCAGTAGCAGGCTGGTAAAACGGTTTGTATAATGACCAGGCCGCGGCGTGATGTCACGCTATGGAAAAGTTGTCAGCAGATTAGATTTGTGGAATATTGTGCTCTCTACGATGGTATGTGGAATTTGTTTGGCAGAGCCGGACACGATCCTTGTGTTCCAAAATCTTCTATGGGGTATTCGGAGAAGGAACCCGCCTTGCAATGCCGAAGACAATCTGCGCGCGGACTCATCGTCATTGAAGCCTGGTTCAGGGGCTACTGAGGGAGTCCTGGATAAGGGGGTCCTCGGACAGCCGGACTATGTACTTATGCCGGACTGTTGGACTATGAAGATACAAGATTGAAGACTTCATCCCGTGTCCGGGTGGGACTCTCCTTTGCGTGGAAGGCCAGCTTGGCAATTCGGATATGTAGATTTCCTTCTCTGTAACCAACTCTGTGTAACCCTAGCCCCCTCCGGTGTCTATATAAACCGGAGGGTTTAGTCCGTAGGACAAGAATAATCATAATCATAGGCTAGCTTCTAGGATTTAGCCTCTACAATCTCGTGGTAGATCAACTCTTGTAATACTCATATCATCAAGAACAATCAAGCAGGAAGTAGGGTATTACCTCCATAGAGAGGGCCCGAACCTGGGTAAACATTGTGTCCCCCGCCTCCTGTTACCATTAGCCTTAGACACACAGTTCGGGGGCCCCTACCCGAGATCCGCCGGTTTTGACATCGACACCTCTACTGGATCAAGAGTTCGAGGGATGTCATCGAGCTAAACGTGTGTTGAACTTGAGGTGTCGTACGTACGGTACTAGATTGGTTGGATGATGAAGACGTTCGACTACATCAACCGTGTTAACCTAACGCTTCCGCTTTTGGTCTACGAGGGTACGTGGACACACTCTTCCCCTCTCATTGCTATGAATCTCCTAGATAGATCTTGCGTGATCGTAGGAATTTTTTTGAAATTGCATGCTACGTTCCCCAACAGTCGCATCAGAGCCAGGTCTATCCGTAGATGATATGCATGAGTAGAACACAAAGAGTTGTGGGTGATAATAGTCATACTGCTTACCACCAACATCTTATTTTGATTCGGCAGTATTGTTGGCTGAAGTGGCACGGACCAACATTACATGACCACGTTCATGAGACCGGTTCTACCGATGTGCTTTTGCACACAGGTGGCTGGCGGATGCCTGTTTCTCCAACTTTAGTTGAATTGAATTTTACTATGGTCGGTCCTTTTTGAAGGTTAAAACAACACACTTGACGAAAAATCGTTGTGGTTTTGACGTGTAGGTAAGAATGGTTCTTGCTAGAAGCCCGTAGCTGCCACGTAAAACTTGCAACAACAAAGTAGAGGACATCTAACTTGTTTTTGCAGGGCATGTTGTGATGTGAATGGTCAAGGCATGATGTGATATACATTATTGTATGAGATGATCATGTTTTGTAAAAGTTATCGGCAACTGGCAGGAGCCTTATGGTTGTCGCTTTATTGTATGAAATGCAATCGCCATGTAATTGCTTTACTTTATCACTATGCGGTAGTGATAGTCGTAGAAGCAATAGTTGGCGAGATGACAACGACGCTACGATGGAGATCAAGGTGTCAAGTCGGTGACGATGGAGATCTTGACGGTGCTTTGAAGATGGAGATCAAAGGCATAAAAAGATGATGGCCATATCATGTCACATATTTTGATTGCATGTGATGTTTATTTTTTATGCATCTTATTTTTCTTAGTACGGCGGTAGCATTATAAGATGACCCCTCACTAAATTTCAAGGTATAAGTGTTCTCCCTGAGTATGCACCATTGCGAAAGTTCTTCGTGCTGAGACACCACATGATGATCGGGTGTGATAGGCTCTACATTCACATACAGCGGGTGCAAGACAGTTTTGCACATGCGGAATACTCGAGTTAAACTTGACGAGCCTAGCATGTACAGACATGGCCTCGGAACACTCGAGACCAAAAGGTCGAACGTGAATCATATAGTAGATATGATCAACATAGAGATGTTCACCATTGAAGACTACTCCATCTCACGTGATGATCGGACATGGTTTAGTTGATTTGGATCACGTGATCATTTAGATGACTTGAGGGATGTCTATCTAAGTGGGAGTTCTTAAGTAATATGATTAATTGAACTTAATTTATCATGAACTTAGTCCGATAGTATTTGCATATCTATGTTGTAGATCAATAGCTTGTGATGTAGCTCCCTGTTTATTTTTTGATATGTTCCTAGAGAAAAATAAGTTGAAAGATGATAGTAGCAATGATGCGGACTGGGTCGATGATCTGAGGATTATCATCATTGCTGCACAGAAGAATTATGTCCTTGATGCACCGCTAGGTGATAGACCTATTGCAGGAGTAGATGCAGACATTATGAACGTTTGGCAAGCTCCGTATGATGACTACTTGATAGTTTAGTGCTCCATGATTTACGGCTTAGAACCGGGACTTCAAAAATGTTTTGAATGCCACGGAGCATATAAGATGTTCCAAGAGCTGAAATTGGTATTTCAGACTCATGCCCGAGTCGAGAGGTATGAGACCTCTGACAAATACTTTTCCTACAAGACGGAGGAGAATAGCTCAACCAATGAGCATGTGCTCAGAATGTCTAAGTACTACAATCGTTTGAATCAAGTGGGAGTTCATATTCCAGATAAGATAGTGATTGACAAAGTTCTCTAGTCACTATCACCAAGTTACTGGAACTTTGTGATGAACTATAATATGCAATGGATGACGAAAACGATTCCCGGGCTCTTCGCGATGCTAAAATTGGCAAAGATGAAGAGCATCAAGTGTTGATGGTTAACAAGACCACTAGTTTCAAGAAAAGGGCAAAGGAAAAGAAAGGGAACTTCAAGAAGAATGACAAGCAAGTTGCCACTCCCGTGAAGAAGCCCAAAGCTAGACCTAAGCCTAAAACTGAGTGCTTCTACTTCAAAGGGAATGGTCACTGGAAGCGGAACTACCCCAACTAATTGGCGAATAAGAAGGATGGCAAAGTGAACAAAGGTATATTTGATATACATGTTATTGATGTGTACTTTACTAGTGTTCATAGTAACCCCAGGGTATTTGATGCCGATTCAGTTGCTAAGATTAGTAACTCGAAACAGGAGTTGCAAAATGAACAGAGACTAGTTAAGGGCAAGGTAACGATGTGTGTTGGAAGTGATTCCAAGGTTGATAAGATCACCATCGCATACTCCTTCTACCTTCGGGATTAGTGTTGAACCTAAATAAATGTTATTTGGTGTTTGCGTTGAGCATGAATATGATTGGATCATGTTTATTACAATACGGTTATTCGTTTAAGTCAGAGAATAACTGTTGTTCTGTTTACATGAATAAAACCTTCTATGGACATACACCCAACGTAAATGGTTTATTGAATCTCGATCGTAGTAATACACATATTCATAATATTGATGCCAAAAGATGAGAAGTTGATGATGATAGTGCAACATACTTGTGGCACTGCCATTTAGGTCATATTGGTGTAAAGCGCGTGAAGAAACTCCATACGGATGGATTTTTGGAATCACTTGATTATGAATCATTTGATACTTGCGAACCATGCCTCATGGGCAAGATGACTAAAGCTCCGTTCTCCGAAACAATGGGCAAGATGATAAGTGTTGACGCACGTGGAAGGTATCATTATTTTCTGACCTTCATAGATGATTTGAGCAGATATGGGTATATCTACTTAATGAAACACAAATCTGAAACATTTGAAAAGTTCAAGGAATTTCAGAGTCAAGTGGAGAATCATCGTAACAAGAAAATAAAGTTTCTACGATCTGATCGTGGAGGTTAGTATTTGAGTTACGAGTTTGGCCTTCATTTAAAACAATGTGAAATAGTTTCACAACTCACGCCACCTAGAACACCACAGCGTAATGGTGTGTCCGAACATCGTAACCGTACTTTATTAGATATGGTGCGATCTATGATGTCTCTTACCGATTTACCAATATCGTTTTGGGGCTATGCATTAGAGATAGCTGCATTCACTTTAAATAGGGCACCATCTAAATTCGTTGAGACGACAACGTATGAACTGTGGTTTGGCAAGAAACCTAAGTTGTGGTTTCTTAAAGTTTGGGGTTGTGATGCTTATGTGAAAAAAATTCAGCCTGATAAGCTCAAACCAAAATCGGAGAAGTGCGTCTTCATAGGATACCCAAAAGAAACTGTTGGGTACACCTTCTATCACAAATCTGAAGGCAAGATTTTTGTTGCTAAGAATGGATCCTTTCTAGAGAAGGAGTTTCTCTTGAAAGAAGTGAGTGGGAGGAAAGTAGAACTTGATGAGGTAATTGTACCTTCTCTCGAATTGGAAAGTAGTTCATCACAAAAATCAGTTGCAGTGATGCCTACACCACTTAGGGAGGAAGCTAATGATAATAATCATGAAACTTCAGATCAAGTTACTACCAAACCTCGTAGGTCAACTAGAGCATGTTCCGCACCAGAGTGGTACGGTAATCCTGTTCTGGAAGTCATGTTACTAGACCATGACAAACCTACGAACTATGAGGAAGCGATGATGAGCCCAGATTCCGCAAAATGGCTTGAGGCCATGAAATATGAGATAGGATCCATGTATGAGAACAAAGTATGGACTTTGATGGATTTGCCTGATGATCGGTAGGCCATTGAGAATAAATGGATCTTCAAGAGGAAGACAGATGCTGATAGTAGTGTTAGTATCTACAAAGCTCGACTTGTCGAAAAAATGTTTTTGACAAGTTCAAGGTGTTGACTACGATGAGATTTTCTCACACGTATCAATGCTTAAAGTATGTCCGGATCATGTTAGAAATTGCCACATTTTATGAAATCTGGTAAATGGATCTCAAAACTGCATTCCTTGATGGATTTATTAAAGAAGAGTTGTATATAATGCAACCAGAAGGTTTTGTCAATCCTAAAAGTACTAACAAAATGTGCAAGCTCCAGCGATCCATCTATGGACTGGTGCAAGCATCTCGGAGTTGGAATATACGCTTTGATGAGTTGATCAAAGCATATAGTTTTATACAGACTTGCGGTGAAGCCTGTATTTGCAAGAAAGTGAGTGGGAGCACTACAGCCTTTCTGATAGGTATATGTGAATGACATATTATTGATCGAAAACAAGGTAGAATTTTCTGGAAATCATAAAGGAGTGTTTGAAAGGAGTTTTTCAAAGAAAGACCTCGGTGAACCTGCTTACATATTGGGCATCAAGATCTATAGAGATAGATCAAGACGCTTGTTAAGACCTTCGATGAGTACATACCTTGATGAGATTTTGAAGGAGTTCAAAATGGATCAGTCAAAGAAGGAGTTCTTGCCTGAATTGAAAAGTATGAAGTTGAGTAAGACTCAAAACTCGACCATGACAGAAGATAGAGAGAGAATGAAAGTCATTCCCTATGCCTCGGCCATAGGTTCTATAAAGTATGCCATGTTGTATACCAGACCTATTGTGTACCTTGCCATGAGTTTTGGCAAGGGGATACAATAGTGATCCAGGAGTAGATCACTGGACAGCAGTCAAAATTATCCTTAAGTACCTAAAGAGGACTAAGTAAATGTTTCTCGGTTATGGAGGTGACAAAGAGTTCGTCGTAAAGGGTTACATCGATGCAAGCTTTGACACTGATCTGGATGACTCCGAGTCTCAATCTGGATACATATTGAAAGTGGCAAAAATTAGCTAGAGTAGCTCCGTTCTGAGCATTGTAAACATAGGAATTTGCAAAATACATACAGATCTAAATGTGGCAGACCCGTTGACTAAACTTCTCTCACAAGCAAAGCATGATCACACCTTAGTACTCTTTGGGTGTTAATCGCATAGCGATGTGAACTAGATTATTGACTCTAGTAAACCCTTTGGGTGTTGGTCACATGGCGATGTGAACTATGGGTATTAACCACATAAAGATGTGAACTATTGGTGTGAAATCACACGGCGATGTGAACTAGATTATTGACTCTAGTGCAAGTGGGAGACTGAAGGAAATATGCCCTAGAGGCAATAATAAAGTTTTTATTTTATATTTCCTTATATCATGATAAATGTTTATTATTCATGCTAGAATTGTATTAACCGGAAACTTGATACATGTGTGGATACATAGACAAAACACTGTGTCCCTAGTAAGCCTCTACTAGACTAGCTCGTTAATCAAAGATGGTTAAGTTTCCTAACCATAGACATGTGTTGTCATTTGACGAACGGGATCACATCATTAGGAGAATGATGTGATGGACAAGACCCATCCGTTATCTTAGCATAATGATCGTTAAGTTTTATTGTTATTGCTTTCTTCATGACTTATACATATTCCTCTGACTATGAGATTATGCAACTCCCGAATACCGGAGGAACACCTTGTCTGCTATCAAACGTCACAACATAACTGGTTGATTATAAAGATGCTCTACATGTGTCTCCGAAGGTGTTTGTTGGGTTGGCATAGATCAAGACTAGGATTTTTCACTCCGAGTATCGGAGAGGTATCTCTGGGCCCTCTCAGTAATGCACATCACCATTAGTCTTGCAAGCAATGTGACTAATGAGTTAGTTACGGGATGATGCATTACGGATCGAGTAAAGAGACTTGCCGGTAATGAGATTGAACTAGGTATGATGATACCGACGATCGAATCTCGGGCAAGTAACATAACGATGACAAAGAGAATAACGTATGTTGTTATTGCGGTTTGACCGATAAAGATCTTTGTAGAATATATAAGAACCAATATGAGCATCCAGGTTCCGCTATTGGTTATTGACCGGAGATGTGTCTCGGTCATGTCTACATAGTTCTCGAACCCGTAGGGTCCGCAGGCTTAACGTTCGATGATGATTTGCATTATGTGTTATGTGTTTTGGTGACCGAAGTTTGTTCGGAGTCCCGGATGAGATCACCGACATGATGAGGAGTCTCGAAATGGTTGAGAGGTAAAGATTGATATATTGGATGATGGTATTCGGACACCTGAATGGTTTCAGAGTGGTTCGGGTATTTTTCGGAGTACTGAGGGGTTACCGGAACCCCCCGGGGAAGTAATGGGCCTACATGGGCCATGGGGAAAGAGGTGGCAGCCCACAAGGGGTGGCCGCGCCCCCCTCCCATGGGGAGTCTGAATTGGACTAGGGGAGGGTGCGCCCAGATACGTCTCCAACGTATCTACTTTTCCAAACACTTTTGCCCTTGTTTTAGACTCTAAATTGCATTATTTGAATGAAACTAACCCGGACTGATGCTGTTTTCAGCAGAACTGCCATGATGTTGTTTTATGTGTAGAAAACAGAAGTTCTCGGAATGACCTGAAAATCCACGGAGACAAGTTTTCGAAAATAAAAAAATACTGGCGAAAGAATTAAGACCAGGGGCCCACACCCTGTCCACGAGGGTGGGGGCGCGCCCACCCCCCTGGGTGCGCCCCCCTATCTCGTGGGCCCCTTGACGCTCCACTAACCTCAACTCCAACTCCATATATTCCGTTTCATGGAGAAAAAAATCAGAGAGAAAGTTTCATCGCGTTTTACGATACGGAGCCGCCACCAAGCCCTAATCTCTCTCGGGAGGGCTGATCTGGAGTCTGTTCAGGTCTCCGGAGAGGGGGATTCGTCACCGTCGTCATCATCAACCATCCTCCATCACCAATTTCATGATGCTCACCGTCGTGCGTGAGTAATTCCATTGTAGGCTTGCTGGACGGTGATGGGTTGGATGAGATTTACCACGTAATCAAGTTAGTTTTGTTAGGGTTTGATCCCTAGTATCCACTATGTTCTGAGATTGATGTTGCTATGACTTTGCTATGCTTAATGCTTGTCACTAGGGCCTGAGTGCCATGATTTCAGATCTGAACCTATTATGTTTTTATGAATATATGTGAGTTCTTGATCCTATCTTGCAAGTCTATAGTCACCTATTATGTGTTATGATCCGACAACCCCGAAGTGACAATAATCGGGATACTTCTCGGTGATGACCATAGTTTTAGGAGTTCATTTATTCACTATGTGCTAATGCTTTGTTTCGGTTCTCTATTAAAAGGAGGCCTTGATATCCCTTAGTTTCCACTAGGACCCCGCTGCCACGGGAGGGTAGGACAAAAGATGGCATGCAAGTTCTTTTCCATAAGCACGTATACTATATTCGGAATACATGCCTACATTACATTGATGAACTGGAGCTAGTTCTGTGTCACCCTATGTTATAGCTATTACATGAGGAATCGCATCCGACATAATTATCCATCACTGATCCAATGCCTAGGAGCTTTTCACATCTTGTGATTCGCTTATTTACTTTTCCGTTGCTACTGTTACAATTACTAAAAAAACTATTATCTTTACTTTTGCCAATGTTACCTTTATAATCATACTACTTTGCTACTAAATACTTTGCTGCAGATACTAAGTTATCCAGGTGTGGTTGAATTGACAACTCAACTGCCAATACTCAATAATATTCTTTGGCTCCCCTTGTGTCGAATCAATAAATTTGGGTTGAATACTTTACCCTCGAAAGCTGTTGCGATCCCCTACACATGTGGGTTATCAAGACTAATTTCTGGCACCATTGACGGGGACCTTAGCTCTATTCTTTGAGTCACTTGGGATTTATATCTATTGATCACTATGAGGAACTTGAAAGATGAAAGAACCAAGATTTTGCCCTCAACTACGAGGGGAGGTAAGGAACTGTCATCTAGCTCTGCACTAGATTCTCCTTCTGTTATTAGTAAGCTTGCGACACCTAAACCTGCTACTGCTATGAATTCTGATATGTCGCATGTTATTAATGATGCCACTTCTGCTATGCATGATACTTATGATGAAACTACTTCTGTGCGTGATACTACTTTGCCATTAGGTGAATTTCTTGATGAACAACTTGCTAGGGTTAGAGAGAATGAAATTATTGAAGATGCTATTATTGATGATAGTGATGATGAAAGTTCTCCCCCTGATTGTGAATTACCTGTTGTTCCTGAGGGTTATGTTACGGAAGAGGAAGCTGCTAGAGCTATCTTTGCTTGCAAAGATAGATATGATCTTAAAAAGTTATTAGCTAAATGGAAGCAGCAGTCTCTTAATGCTAGAATGAAACCTGACCCTGCTTTTGCTACTTCACCTATCTGTGTTACTGATAAGGATTGTGAATTCTCTGTTGATCTTGAAATCATTACTTTAGTTGAATCTGGTCCTTTTTATGACCTTGAATCTGAAACTGTTGTGGCACATCTTACCAAGTTAAATGATATAGCCACCCTGTTTACTAATGATGAGAAGTCTCGCTATTATTATATCCTTAAGATATTTTCGTTCTGATTAAAGGGTGATGCTAAGACTTGGTTTAATTCTCTTGATCCTGGTTGTGTGCGTAGTCCCCAGGATATGATTTATTACTTCTCTGCTAAATATCTCCCTGCTCATAAGAAACAAGCTGCCTTGCAGGAAATATATAATTTTGTGCAAAACAAAGAAGAGAGTCTCCCACAAGCTTGGGGGAGGCTTCTCCGATTACTTAATGCTTTGCCTGATCATCCTCTTAAGCAAAATGAAATGCTTGATATCTTTTATAATGGACTAACCGATGCTTCCAAGGACTACTTGGATAGTTGTGCTAGTTGTGTTTTCAGGGAAAGAACAGTCGATGAAGCTGAATTACTATTGAATAATATGTTGACTAATGAAAATAATTGGACTCTCCCTAAACCAATTCCTGAACCAATTGAGCCAACTCCTGAGCCTATTCCTAAACCCACTCCGAAGAAGAGAGGTGTTTTATTTCTCAGTCCTGAAGATATGCAAGAGGCAAAGAAATCAATGAAAGAAAAACTTATTAAAGCTGAAGATGTTAAGAATTTACCACCTATTGAAGAAATACATGGTCTTAATATACCACCTGTCGAAGAACCACATTGTCTTGATAACCCGACACAGGTAGTAAAGGTAAATTCTCTCTATAGATATGATAAAGTTGAAATTCACTCTACTAAATTTTATAGCCCATGCTTAGATGAATTTGATGACTTTATGGCTAGACAAGAAAGTTTTAATGCTTATGTTGGTAGAGAATTAAAGAACAATGCTTTTGAGATAGGACGCTTGAGTGATTACACGGCTAGAGTTAAAGGTGAGAAACTCATTAGCAAATATGCTTCCATGGTTGCTACTCAAGCTGAGCAAGTACTTAAAGCTCAAAATGATTTGCTTGATGAATTAAATAATAAACATGACTTTGCTGTTAGAGTGGCTACTAGAACTGATAGAATGACTCAGGAACCTTTGTATCCTGAAGGCCACCCTAAGAGGATCGAGCAAGATTCTCAGAGAAACAATTTAGAGGCACCTAGTTCTTCTAAAAAGAAGAAAAAGAAAAACGATAGGACTATGCATGCTTCTAGTGACCTATTGTAGACACACCTGAGAATCTCAATGATATTTCTATCTCTGATGCTGAAACACAATCAGGTGATGAACATGAACCTAGTGATAATGTTCATGTTGATGCTCAACCTAGCAAAAACAATGAAGTAGAGATTGAACCTGCTGTTGATCTTGATAACCCACAATCAAAGAATCAACGTTATGATAAGAGAAATTTTGATGCTAGGAAGCACGGTAGAGAAAGAGAACCATGGGTTCAGAAACCCATGTCCTTCCCTCCTAAACCATTCAAGACAAAGGATGATGAGGATTTTGAGCGATTTGCTGAAATGATTAGACCTATCTTCTTACGTATGCGCTTAACTAATATGCTTAAAGTAAATTCTTATGCTAAATATATGAAGGATATCATTACAAACAAAAGAAAGATACCGGAAGCTGAAATTTCCACCATGCTTGCTAATTACACTTTTAAGGGTGGAATACCAAAGAAACTTGGAGATCCGGGGGTACCAACTATACCATGCTCCATTAAAAGAAATTATGTTAGAACTGCTTTATGTGATCTTGGAGCCTGTGTTAGTGTTATGCCTCTCTCTTTATATCGTAGACTTGAATTGAATAAGTTGACACCTACTAAAATATCTTTGCAAATGGCTGATAAATCAACTGCTATACATGTCGGTATTTGTGAGGATGTGCCTGTTGTGGTTGCAAATGTCACTATCTTAACATACTTTGTTATTCTTGATATTCCCGAGGATGATAGTATGTCGATTATCCTTGGTAGACCCTTTTTGGATACTGCAGGGGCTGTTATTGATTGCAACAAAGGTAATGTCACTTTTCATGTTAATGGTAATGAGCATACGGTACACTTTCCGAGGAAACAATCTCAAGTTCATAGCATCAATTCTATTGGAAAAGTTTCAACTATTATTATTGGAGGTTTTGAATTTCCTCTTCCTACTGTCAAGAAAAAGTATGATATTCTTATTGTTGGGGATGTTCATATCCCTGTTAAGGTAACTTAGTGTTATTCGAAATTTCTCCGGTTCCGTGTTATTCGGAATGAGTTTGTTAACAAGACTTGATCAACCTTGTTAGTGGATTCATTTTGATGATCACGAGATGGATGAAACTAGAAGGCACAACCTTCTGTGCCCTCTTTTTACTTTCTGTTATTTAGAATAAATAAAGAAAAAATAGTATTATTTGTCTATTTTCTGAATTATCCGTGCAATAAAAAATATCCCGAAAATAAAAGTGCTCCAAATGCCCTGCAAATTTAGTATGTTTTTTATGGAATATTTGAGGATTTTAGGCACTGAAAACATTGTAGGAGGGGCAAGCACCAGGCCACGAGAGTGGAGGGCACGCCCCCTGTCTCGTGGGCCCCTAGTGGGCCCCCTCCACTTATGCCAGCACCCACACACTCCATCTTCTTCCCAACAAAATCCCCATCCAGCTCAAGCACGAGTTCTAGCTCATTTTGCTGCGATTTTCGATCTCCTTGCTCAAAGCTCCATTCACAAAACTGCTTTGGGAGATTATTGCTTGGTATGTGACTCCTCCATTGGTCCAATTAGTTTTTGTTCTAGTGCTTTATTCATTGCAAATTTTTACTGCATAGGTGACCACGTTCTTGAGCTTGCATGTTAAATTTTTGAGGTCCCAAGTAATTCTAATGCATGATATGGGCTCTAGGTACTTGTAGGAGTAGTTGCTACCAATCTTGTTTAGTTTTATTCACTTTTATTTTGAAGTTACTAAAATTTCAGAAATTTTCAGAAATATGTCTAGGAGAATGTACCAAGGTGGTTCCTCAGTAAAGAAAGGACCCAGGATTGCTATACGTGAGGAAGACGATGAACTACCAAGGGACGCAGAAGTACGAGCTTGTGAGTGGTCATCCGACGATTTTATGGTCGAAGCAGGCTTTAAGGAGGAATTTGACGCGTATGTGTGTAATGCCGATCTGGAGGACTTCTTACAAGATAAGTGTTCTCAGTACTATCAATTGACTGATTCATTTGTGCGAAGGTTTAAATATAAATGTACACATAATTCTTCGAGTGTCTTATTTGATATCTATGATACATCTTATACCATGGGCTTAGAGGATTTTACAACTGCTTGCAAACTTCCGCAGTGGGGTAATATTAATGATCCCCACAAATCTGAATTTAGAGATTTTCTTGCTAGTATTACTGTGGGAGAATCTAGGGACATAGCACAAGCTACCATAGGGAGCATTCATTTTCCTGCTATACATTATTTTGCTCGTTTCATTGGTAGATGCATTAACGGTAAAGACGAAGCATGTCATATGTGTGTGCCTGATCTTTGTGTCCTCAAGAGTGCCGTGTTAGGTTATAAAGATTATAACTTGGGGGCAATAGTTGCACGTAGGTTGCGTAATAATGGTAGGGCTGGAGATTTATTTGGAGGAATTTATGCGACCTGTGTGGCCAATTATCTTGGTATAGCCCCTCGAGAGGATGATATGATGTTGCCTCCTGCTTATTTAGATTATGACGCTATGGTCAAACATCATTTTCTTATGAGGAATGAACAATTCCTCCAGTATTGACTAATCTTTAACAGACATAGCTCTGTCCATGTTACTCTTCCTGCTCCTTTCCTTTTTGATTACCAAGCAAAAGGAAGATATGTTGTTACCAGGGAGGAAGCAGCTGAACACAAGGAGAGAGCGGAGGCGGCTCGCCAACATGCCGCAACTCAGGAGGCATTTGCTGTTGCATCTCAGTACGACCCCAGTTACAACTACAGATATCAGCCAGGCTACCCTTGGGATTAGACCAACTTAGGCCAAAAGTCTAAGCTTGAGGGAGTACATATTTCTCACCGACTTTACATTCATGTTCACACACTATTCTAGTCGTCGGTGCTTATACTCTTTCATTGTATTATCCATGCTAGTTTAATTTTCTTTTTCTAGCCTTCTTCTTGTGTGTTTGATAAACCTTAAGAAAAACCAAAAAAATTAGTTAGTTTAATTTCCATGCTTGTAGTAGAATTAAAATGAAAACCCAAAAAAGATTTCTCGTTCTTCTTCTTACTTGTTGGGAGCTTTCCCGTGTAAATAGTTTTATTTTTCTTTCCTTTGGGGTCGAGAGTAGAAGACCATATTAAAAATGTTTAGTGGCTCTCATATGCATGATTGTTTATTTAACTTAGAGCCTATATTACTCTGTCTTCTCTCTTGAGTTGAATGCTTACAGATTCCAGCTTAGTCCAATGCACGTGCACTATTATTATTATACACATCGTTCGGTCATGCAAGTGAAAGGCAATAATGACGATATAAGATGGACTGATTGAGATGAGAGAAGTTGGTATGAACTCGACCTCTCTTGTTTTTGTAAATATGATGAGTTCATCGTTCCTGATTCAGCTTATTATGAAGTAAACATATTTGCAATGACATTTAGAGATTATAGTTGCTTGTGCCATGCTTGATTAGCTATGAGTTATAATGGTTTTACCTTGCGTGCCAACATGCTATTAAAATGATTATGATATGGTATGATGGGATGGTCTCCCCCTTTGAATGAATTGAGTGACTCGATTTGGCACATGTTCACGCATGTAGTTGAAACAAATCAACATAGCCTTCATGATATTTATGTTCATGGTGGATTATATCCTACTCATGCTTGTACTTGGTGTGAATTAATTTTGATGCATGTTCATGACTGTTGTCGCTCTCTCAGTTGGTCGCTTCCCAGTCTTTTGCTAGCCTTCACCTGTACTAAGCGGGAATACTGCTTGTGCATCCAAACTCCATAAACCCCAAAGTTGTTCCATATGAGTCCACCATACCTTCCTATATGCGGTATTTACCTGCCGTTCCAAGTAAATTTGTATGTGCCAAACTTCAAACTTTCAAATGAAATTCTGTTTCGTATGCTCGAGTAGCTCATGTTTCAACTAGGGCTGTCTATATCTTCCATGCTAGGTGGGTTATTCTCAAGAGGAGTGGACTCCACTCCTCATTCACGAGAAAGGGCCGGTAACTGGGATGCCTAGTCTCATGATCCAAAAAGATCAAAGCAAATCAATTTAATTAAACAAAACTCCCCCAGGGTTGTTGTTAGTTGGAGGCACTCGTTGTTTCGAGCAATCCATGGCTTGATGCTTGTTGGTGGTGGGAGAGTATAAACTTTTACCATTCTGTTTGGGAACTTCCTATAATGCATGTAGTGTGGAAGATATCGCCATCTCATAGTTGTTGCGTTGACAGCGAAAGTATGCCGCTCAAAATGTTATTCAATCTCTATTTTAAAATCGATCTCTGACACCTCTACAAATCCCTACTTCCCTCTGCGAAGGGCCTATCTATTTACTTTTATGTTGAGTCATCATCCCTCTTATTAAAAAGCACCTGCTGGAGAGCACACTGTCATTTGCATTCAATACTATTGGTTTACATTGGGTATGACTTGACTGGATCTCTTTTACCATGAATTACAATGTTTAGTCAGTCCTTGATCTTTAAAGGTGCTCTGCATTTATGTTTTGCGGTCTCAGAAAGGGCTAGAGAGATACCATTTTGTTATATCATGTTATGATTGTTTTGAGAAAGTGTTGTCATTCGAGTTTTATTATTATGGCTCGCTAGCTAATTATGCCATTGATATGAGTAATTGTGAGACCTAGGTGTTATTATGAGTATGGTTAGTTCAAAATGTTTGCTGAAACCTGAATGCTGGCTTTGCATGTCTACAACAACAAGAGCAAATAGAGTTTGTAAAAGTTTTTTTATCACTTCCAGTTTATCAACTGAAATGCTTGAGGACGAGCAAAGGTTTAAGCTTGGGGGAGTTGATACGTCTCCAACGTACCTACTTTTCCAAACACTTTTGCCCTTATTTTGGACTCTAACTTGCATGATCTGAATGAAACTAACCCAGACTGACGTTGTTTTCAACAGAACTGCCATGATGTTGTTTTATGTGTAGAAAAGAAAAGTTTTCGGAATGACCTAAAAATCCACGGAGACAAGTTTTCGAAAATAAAAAAAAATACTGGCGAAAGAATCAAGACCAGGGGGCCCACACCCTGTCCACGAGGGTGGGGGCGGGCCCACCCCCCTGGGCGCGCCCCCTGTCTCGTGGGCCCCCTGACTCTCCACCAACCTCAACTCCAGCTCCATATATTCCGTTTCACGGAGAAAAAAATCAGAGAGAAAGTTTCATCGCGTTTTACGATACGGAGCCGCCGCCAAGCCCTAATCTCTCTCGGGAGGGCTGATCTGGAGTCCGTTCAGGGCTCCGGAGAGGAGGATTCGTCGCCATCGTCATCATCAACCATCCTTCATCACCAATTTCATGATGCTCACCGCTGTGTGTGAGTAATTCCATCGTAGGCTTGCTGGACGGTGATGGGTTGGATGAGATTTACCATGTAATCAAGTTAGTTCTGTTAGGGTTTGATCCCTAGTATCCACTATTTTCTGAGATTGATGTTGCTATGACTTTGCTATGCTTAATGCTTGTCACTAGGGCCCGAGTGCCATGATTTCAGATCTGAACCTATTATGTTTTCATGAATATATGTGAGTTCTTGATCCTATCTTGCAAGTCTATAGTCACCTATTATGTTTTATGATCCGACAACCCCAAAGTGACAATAATCGGGATACTTCTCGGTGATGACCGTAGTTTGAGGAGTTCATGTATTCACTATGTGCTAATGCTTTGTTCCGGTTCTCTATTAAAAGGAGGCATTAATATCCCTTAGTTTCCACTAGGACCCCGCTGCCACGGGAGAGTAGGACAAAAGATGTCATGTTCTTTTCCATAAGCACGTATGACTATATTCGGAATACATGCCTACATTACATTGATGAACTGGAGCTAGTTCTGTGTCACCCTATGTTATAGCTATTACATGAGGAATCGCATCCGACATAATTATCCATCACTGATCCAATGCCTACGAGCTTTTCACATCTTGTGCTTCGCTTATTTACTTTTTCGTTGCTACTGTTACAATTACTACAAAACTATTATCTTTACTTTTGCCACTGTTACCTTTATTATCATACTACTTTGCTACTAAATACTTTGTTGCAGATACTAAGTTATCCAGGTGTGGTTGATTGACAACTCAACTGCTAATACTCAATAATATTCTTTGGCTCCCCTTGTGTCGAATCAATAAATTTGGGTTGAATACTTTACCCTCGAAAGTTGTTGCGATCCCCTACACTTGTGGGTTATCACGCCCCCCTTTCCTTCTCCTCCTCCCTCTCCTTCCCCTTTCCCCCTCCGGAAGAAGGAAGAGGGAGGCCGAATTGGACATGGAGTCCAAGTCGGTTTCCTTCCCCCATGGCGCGCCCCTTGGCCGGCCTCCTCCCTCTCCTCCTTTATATACGGGGGCAGGGGCACACCAAAGCACATCACTTGTTCTCTTAGCCGTGTGCGGTGCCCCCCTCCACAGTTTACTCCTCCGGTCATAAAGTCGTAGTGCTTAGGCGAAGCCTGCACGGATCACATCACCATCACCATCATCACACTGTCGTGCTGATGGAACTCTCCCTCGACCCTCTGCTGGATCAAGAGTTCGAGGAACGTCATTGAGTTGAACGTGTGTTGAACTCGGAGGTGCCGTACGTTCGATACTAGATCGGTTGGATCGTGAAGACGTTTGACTACATCAACCGCATTAACCTAACGCTTCCGCTTTCGGTCTACGAGGGTACGTGTGCACACTCTCCCCCTCTCGTTGCTATGAATCTCCTAGATAGATCTTGCGTGATCGTAGGAAATTTTTTGAAATTTCATGCTACGTTCCCCAACATCTAGCACTAACTTTTCCGAATGGAGGGAGTACTAGATGACCCACTACGTCAATTGGCGCAGAGACCAACTACAACCCAGAAGCTAAGCAAACTATTTGAACTTTGAAGGTTTTTTTTCTTCAAATGTGTGCAAATGATTACATTCATACTGTGATTCTATTTGCCTTGACAATAATCATTGCTCATAACTTTCACTAGTGAGTTGTTTTTTATGACATGATACTCAAGCTATAGGCAAGATAGTGAGCATACATAGCATGATACGCCTTCTGGTCAAGGAGACGCAATGACAACAGAGGCCCGCCAAAAAAGGGCAAAAGAAACAAACGCCATCATGCACACGGGTTCATGCTTCATATGCTCAATTTATGCCCGACCACTGCACGTAGACTCACTGCCATACCATTCACAGCTCACCATACAATATATTTAGACGTTATCAAAGGCCTTCATGCCCACCTTAATCTTACACGGTCATTGGACGACTACCATATCAACAGGATGGGCACACCTGACTAGCGCAGTACGCCGGGTAAGTCTGCTGCCGTGTTGCCGGGTCGGTGGCTGTTGTTGCTTTTCTTGCCCGGGCCTGGGCATTCTTGGTGCAATGTCGGTGGCCGGTTGGGAGCTCACTGGGGAGGTTGCTTCTCGGTTTGTTCGGGTCTAGGTGTTACTTCTCGATTCATGCGTTTTGGTGTTGGCTTGGTCGCCATGTTAATGTGGTGTTACCTGATTGCCCAATAATACTACACGCACGGAGTTAAACGACAGACTATTACGGACCCCCTTGCGTGTCCTTCACTAATTTGCCCCCCTGATTTTCAGGGGTGGGCCCGCCTCATTAGATCAAATCTCAACCAATCAACAATAACCACCCCGTTAAACCCCCGTAACCAGCCTGTGAGTCCAGCATCTCTCCTTGATTGCCTCCCCACGTATTCACTTACGCGGTCGTATTAGGATTGGTTGGTAGGTCCACATTCATTTTGTTGCTTAGAAGCATGCAGGGTCAGTTTGGTTGGCATCCACACCATTATATGCCTCTGTAGTCAGCCTGATAGTTGTTTGGTTTGTGTCCTAGAAAGGAAAGTGTCTGCCTAGCCCGGTTGCCTCATGCTTGTGATTAGCCTACTGAAGATTAAAAAACTCAAAGGAAATAAGATGCTTAGAGCATCTCCAGCCGTACGCTCCCTAGGGGGCTTGAAATATCGTCGCGTGGGGGCGATCGGGTTCCCAGCCGCCGCCCGATCAGCCTGATAGTTGTTTGGTTTGTGTCCTAGAAAGGAAAGTGTCTGCCTGGCCCGGTTGCCTCATGCTTGTGATTAGCCTACTGAAGATTAAAAAACTCAAAGGAAATAAGATGCTTAGAGCATCTCCAGCCGTACGCTCCCTAGGGGGCTTGAAATATCGTCGCGTGGGGGCGATCGGGTTCCCAGCCGCCGCCCCCAAGTCGCCCCCAGGCGCCGATTTCGGCCCACTTTTGGCGCAAATTTGCCCACTTTTCAGCCCACTTTCGGCGCAGATTGGCCCGCTATTGGCGCAAATTGACCAATTTCGGCCCATATTCGCCGTGCTTCGGCACAAATTCAATAGAAACTATATTTTATCACATAATTAATCACAAAAACTCAATAGAAATTGACTAGTTCAACAAATAGTTCAATACAAATTATATAGTTCAACAAATAAAAACTCATATTTCATCACATGTCGAGCTAGACGTTGCCCTTGAGCCTCCATAGGTGCTCCACCAGATCCGGCTGGAGTTGTTGATGCACCAGTGGGTCTCGGATCTCCTAACGCATATTGAGGAAGGCCGTCTAGGTTGCTGGTAGGTGGTGATCAACTTGGGCAAGAGGACCCTGCCTGTAATATGGTTCAGTGTCAAACACTAGCTCTTCCTGCTCACTCTCAATGATCATGTTGTGCAAGATGACACAGCAAGTCATGATCTCCCACATTTGATCTTTTGACCAGGTCTGAGTGGGGTACCGGACAACAAGAAATCAAGATTGAAGCACACCAAATGCCCGCTCGACATCCTTCCTGCAAGCCTCCTGAACCTTTGCAAAGTGGGAGTTCTTTCCTCCTGGCACAGGGTTTGAGATAGTCTTCACAAATGTAGACCCTCTCAGATAGATGCCATCTGCTAGGTATTATCCCTTGTTGTAGTGCCGCCCATTGACCAGGAAGTTCACCAGAGGAGAGTGACCTTCAACAAGCTTGGCAAAGACAGGGGAGCACTGCAGTACGTTGATGTCATTGTGAGTTCGTAGCATACCAAAGAAGGAGTGCCAAATCCATAGGTGGTGTGTGGCCACTGCCTCAAGGACCACACTTCAACCGCCTTTGACGCCTTTGTACATCCCCTGCCAAGCAAATGGACAGTTCTTCCATTTCCAATGCATGCAGTCGATGCTTCCAAGCATCCCTGGAAATCCTCCTGCTGCATTCTGTGGTAGGGTCCGAGCAGTGTCTTCGGCATTAGGTGCTCGCAAGTATTGCGGTCCAAACACTGCCACCACTGCCCTGCAGAACTTGTAGAAACACTCAATGGTCGTGGACTCGGCCATGCGTCCATAGTCTTCCAGTGAATCATCGGGATCTCTGTATGCAAGCATCCTCATAACTGTCGTGCACTTTTGGAGTGAGGTGAATTCAAGTGTGCCGGTGCAATCCTTCTTGCATTTTAAGTAGTTGTCGAACTCCCGGATGGAATTCAAAATCATGAGGAAGAGCTTTCGGCTCATCCGATAACGGCGCCGAAATACTTTGTCGCCATGCAGTGGAGCGTTGGCGAAGTAGACGGAGTAGAGCAACCAATAGCCTTCCAGTCGATGTCGGTTCTTTGCCTTTAGCCGTCCTGGCGCCAAGCCACCTTGTAACGGCTTTGCATTGCTCGCGAGCAGGCCGGCGAGGGCGGCGAGGACCTTGAGATGCTCTTCGTCCTGGACATCGGCATCAGCTACCACCTCCAGTAACGCCGCGAGCGCCTCCTCATTGTCCAAGTCCAAAGCCAAGCAGACAAATCGCCGAACACCTGGCCGGCGTGGTTGGCGCACAGCCGTCGGTATCCCGCCCTGCGCGGCAGGAGCGCCGGAAAACTCGCCCTAGTAGGTGGCAGAAGATGGCACGGTTGATCCCTCTCTCTTTTCCGGCGGGGGAATGGCCTATCTAG